>NC_073381.1:37570548-37894751 GCF_028641065.1 Leucoraja erinaceus | reverse complement strand
ATTGTCTGACCCGCTGAGTTCCTGCAGCACTTTGTGTTTTGCTTCTATTAACCGCACTTCGCCTCCACATATGACTTGGAGTGTAGGCAAAAGTGCTGGAGAAACTCAGCGGGTGCAGCAGCATCTATGGAGCAAAGGAAATAGGCAACGTTTTGGGCTGAACCACTTCTTCACATTGATGTGGGCTGGGAGGGCGGCGATAAGAAAGGGAAAAGGAAGAGGAGGAGCCCGAAGGTTGAGGGAGAGCTGAGAAGGGGAGGAGGCAGCAAGGGCTACCGGAAATTGGAGAATTCAATGTTTATGCTGCTAGGGTGCAGACTGCCCAAGCGGAATATGAGGTGCTGCTCCTCCAATTTCCGGTGGTGCTCACTCTGGCCAGGGAGGCGGCCCAGGACAGAGAGGTCGGATTTGGAATGGGAGGGGGAGTTGAAGTGCTGAGCCACCGGGTGATCAGATTGGTTAATGCGGACCGAGCGGAGGTGTTCGGTGAAACGATTGCCAAGCATGCACTTGGTCTCACTGATATAGATCAGTTGACATCTAGAGCAGAGGATGCAATAGATGAATTTGGAGGAGATGCAGGTGAACCTCTGTCGTACCTGGAACAACTGCTTGGGTCCTTGAATGCAGTCAAGTGGGGAGGTAAAGCGACAAGTGTAGCATCTCTTGCGCTTGGAAGGGAAAGTGCCCGGGGAGGGGGTGATGCAGGAGGGAAGGAAAGAATTGACCAGGGATTTACGGAGGGAACGGTCTTTGTGGAAAGCAGACAGGGGGGAGATGGGAAGATGTGGCGAGTGGTGGGGTCACTTTGGAAGTGGCGAAAATTGCAGAGGACTATTTGTTGCATGTGACGGCTAGTGGGGTGAAATGTGAGGACTAGGGGAACTCTGCCCTTGTTACGATAGGGGGGATGGGGAGAGAGAGCAGTGTTACGGGGTATGGAAGAGACCCTGGTGAGAGCCTCATCTATAGTAGGGGAGGGGAACCGCCATTCGGTCAGAAGCCTATCGCCTGCGATGGAGATGATGAGGTCAAGAAATGGTAGGGAAGTGTCGGAAATGGTCCAGGTGTATTTGAGTGCTGGATGGAAGTTAATGGAGAAGCGGATGAAGTCAGTCAATTGTGTGTGGGTGCAGGAGGTTACATCGTCGATGTAATGGAGGGAGAGGTCGGGGATGGGACCCTGGTACGCCTCGAACAAGGATTGTTCGATGTACCCGACCAATAGGCAGGCATAGCTGGGGCCCATGCGCGTGCCCATCGATACGCCTTGAATCTGGAGGAAATGGGAGGAGTCAAACGAGAAGTTATTGAAGATAAGGACCAATTCCGCTAGGCGGAGGAGAGTATCAGTGGATGGGTATAGGCTGATTCTCCGGTTGAGGAAGAACCGGAGGGCTTTGAGATTATCCTGGTGGGGGATGGACGTGTAGAGTGACTGGACGTCCATGGTGAAGATGGGATGGGGGCCTAGATGGAATGGAATGCCCGGAGATGACGGAGAATGTCTGAGGTGCCTTGAACATAGGTTGGGAGGGATTTAACCAGGGGGGATAGGATGGAGTCAAGGTATGTGGAAATAAGTTTGGTAGGGCATGAACAGGTGGAGACAATGGGTCTACCAGGACAGTCAGGTTTGTGGATTTTGGGGTGAATGTAAAATCTTGCTCTGCGGGGTTGGGGAACGATGAGGTTGGAGGCTTGGGGGGGGGGGGGGGGGGGGGGGGGGGGCAGGGAGCCGGAGTGTATGGAATGTTGTCTGCAAACTTCATTCCTGAATGTAGAAGCTATCACTTGCTTAGTGCGTCCATAAGATCCTAGTGACCATGTTATAGGACCTGTTAAATATAAACCCTTTCTCCTCACTGGATGGAGGCAGAAATGTTTTTAGAAAGAGCAGGGGAGATGTTGAAAAGCAAAATACAGCAAATGAAGCTGAAATTAGACATGGGATTCTCGAAATAGTCAGCTGGTCAGGCAGGAGAGAAAATACAGCTGAGGTTACAGGCTGATGACTATCTGAAAAACTGACATCTACTGTGAATGTTAACACTAATTATCTGCCCGCAAAGCTGACTGACTGACTTGCTATGTCATTTAAATTTGTCTACTATTGGAGATATTAAGCCAATAGTGGCAAAGTGGAAAGAAAGGGGAAGAGAAAGGCGGAAAGCTTTTCACTGTCCCTCAGTACACGTGACAAGAAACTAAACTGCATTGAAAAGGGAGGTGAAGAGAATATAGAGGGGAAGATACTGGGAAGTGGTTTGGGTATGGTGAGGGGAGACATGTGAGATCATGTGGGGGCAGTGAGGTGTGGATAACATGCAAGCAGAGGAGCTTAGCTTAATTTAGCATCATGTCCCTCACAGACATTGCAGACTGACGGCCTGTTCCTGTGTTGTACTGTTGGTGTTTGGTGCTGTACGTCACTTCACAGGACAGTTATTCGCCAGCCATGAGTTTGCGGGTTAGAGTCATACACTCAGGCCAGAAAATCTCTTGTTATAGCACTCGAATTTCATGGTTGCAATTACTGAAAGAGACATCTTGAAACAGAATTCAGATCTCCAAAGTGCGATTTGAATTCATGGTGTCGGGACTAGCAGTTTAACCCTTTGGCGTGTGATTTCAGTAACTGTGCTCATATGGCTGTGGAGACAGGGTGCAGTCAGCTCAGTCAGCTGCGCACAAAACAAGGATTGTTGAAGCAAAGGGATCAGGTGGCAATTGCTTAAATCCCAGATCATCGTACTGATAGATTCTGTGGATCACATTCAGAAATGCATCTCTCTCTCTCTCTCTCACTGTCACAAACACACCAATGCTACAGCCCCTTCAAAGCATTCTTAACTTTCAGTATATAAATGGTAGCTCAGATCATCACAGGAATTGGGGCTGACTTAAGGACTTAACATTCGGATTTGGCGAGAGTCTGAGACAGCAGGTGGACATGGGCTTGTACAATCGGAGTGTGGCCATTGTGTGCTTCGCATTTATAGAGAAGATCAGAGCCGACTCAATGCTATGCCAAGTCGACAGCTGGGCAGCTTATCAGAAAACACTAAGCCCTCAGCAACTAGAGACCAGACCCCACAGATAGTGATGCTTGCCCGTCAAACATTGTCACCTACAGAGATGTCATTTGTTCTACCTTCACCGAGGCAAGCCCCTCACCTCTGCAGGGCAGCAACTCCCATTTGTCCTGTTTCAATGGAGCTTGACAGCAATTCAGGTTTCACAACTATATGGATGAACACACAGGTTGCTCACAATATTCAAGTGAAAAAGGAAATTAAAAACTGCCATTGTTCAAACTATAGCAAATGCTCTTGTACTTTGCTGCTCATTGCTACAATTAACATGGTGCACAACGGCCAATTTAAAAGAGTTTTATGTGTGCACCAGGCAAATGAGATCAGAGATTGTTTCAACGTAAAACAACATCACCAAGACACTGAAAGTACTCGATTCTTCCCAGCTCATATCCTTTGATGCCATAACCCTCATTGTTGCCTTTGCACCACCAAACAGGACTATACTAATGCCTCCTTCACAATGTTAAAATTATGCAAAACTTCACTGGCAAAATCATAACTTGCCCATTATTCCCGTGTTCATGAACCTACATTGTATTTTGTTCTGACACCAATAGAGCTGTAGAATTCTTACTTTTAAAAAAAAAATCCTTTCAGAGTCTCAAGTTCTCCATGCCTTAATAACAAACTGCAGTCTTACAGTCTTGCTGCAATTCTGGCTTTTTGCAAATTGTTGATCATATTTCACTACAGATGGAATATAGTATTGCAAAGTGTGGAGTCATGCATTTTGGTAGTAGAAATTAAGGCATAGACTATTTTCTAAATGGGGTGAGAATCCAGAAATTGGAGATGCAAAGGGACTTGGGAGTGCTGGTGCAGGATTTCCAAAAACGTAATCTGCAAGTTGAATCGGTAGTAAAGAAAGCAAACTCAATGCTAGCATTTATTTCAAGAGGGCTTGTATACAAAAACAAGAATGTAATGTTGAGGCTCCAGAAGGCGCTGGTAAGGCCGCATTTGGAATATTGTGAGCCATTTTGGGCACCATATCTGAGGAAGGATATCACCATATCTGGCTCTGGAGGTGCAGAGGAAGTTTACAACTCCTGTAGGGAGTTCTCAGGAATAAGTAGGTTAACCTATGATGAGCGTTTGTCGGCACTGGGTCTGTACTCATTGGAGTTTAGAAGAATGAGGGGAGATCTCATTGAAACATTCAGAATACGATACGATAAAACTTTATTCATTCCCGGAGGGAAATTGGTCTCCCAACAGTCACAACACACAAGGTACACAAAAAACTTGAAATTAAAAGTGAAAAGGACTGTTGTCTGGCTGCCGTGTGCACAGCGCCTTCACCGGAACAAATGAACAAACAAACAAACACAGACTCTGCCCCTGGGCAGAGGATTTTAAACTAGAGTGCCCCCCCATCTCCCCCACCAAGTCTCCCTTTGTTCTCACACCATACCTCATAGCGGTACCCCCATGCCGGGTCCTCCATTGTCTTCCCCTCCACCCTCAGGCTCATCGGCCGTTGATCGCGGGTCGATCGCAAGGCCCCACCGTCACCGAGACTTCCACCGCCGCCGAGGCCCCACCACCGCCGGGGATCCTGTTACTGTTGAAGCTCCCGCCGCACACGTGGATCCCCGGAACACCTGCAGTGTTAACTCTGTTAATCTCTCCACAGACCCTGTCTGATCAAGTAGTGAAAGGCTTGGATAGAGTGGATGTGAAGAGCATGTTTCCATTAGCGGGAGAGTCTAGAACTAGAGGTCACATGGGAATGGGAAGTAGCATTTGTATCACATTGCTAACAGGCAATGCTGACTTGAGCAAGAGAGAATCTCAATAAAGCACCTGACATTCAATGGCATTCGATGGCACCATTGATTCCCCACCAACAACATTTGGTGCTTCATCAATAAGCTTTTTGAATAGCACTACTGAAACTTTGTTCCAATGCAATGGAATTTCAGGACAAAATCCAGTGGCCACTGTATTGCAAGCTTAACACTACTAGCTCTCCATTCATTTTGAGCCAATCAGTCTTCAAGATCCAAGAAACTTGGCTACAACTGTGAAAATGTTGATGGTCTGCCAGACTCGTTTGATAAAGGTCATACAAGGCTTTTGATTCCATGACATGCAGAAACTGGCACACAAAAGAAAGTGACCATACTATTTTTCTTAATTTTTTTTCTTTAAATATCTGAGTAATGTTTGCTTCGATCATAGGAACTTGTGACAGTGAAATATGTTTCCAAGGAAAGTATATTTTTTCTGCTTCAATTGAAATCAAAAAATATACAGTGTCATTTAATCTCACACTGCTTTTTGGTGTTCTAACCAAAAAAGAAGCATAACACACCTGGCTGGTCCAACCAGTGGGGAACAAATTGCCTGATTGAAATTCAAGTGCCCACCTTTCTTTAGGAAAAGCCACAGAGACCGATAGCATTTAAACTTCATTAGTTTCAGTTCAACTTATTTGAAAGTATTTAGCAGATTAGATGACATTCTGATATTACTCATTGGAGAGCTAAATCAGCAATGATGGTAGAGTGATGAAAGAACCTGTTCAAAAATGAGAAAGCATTGGATGAAGGTCACACTTGATAACCTTGAGATGGATTGTACAATTTCACGCATTTGGCCTTCAGCGTGGACCCGGGATTGAAGAGAAACAGCAAATGCTGAAAGTCGGAACCAAGAATAAATGACATGCAGTTGGACCGTGTAATACAAAAGATGAAACACAAAAGGTCAAAATCTAAGGTAAAAATGGCCAACTTCAGTTCAGTTCAGTTTAGTTTATTGTCACGTGTACTGAGGTGCTGTGAAAAGCTTTATGTTGCATGCTAACCAGTAAGCAGAAAGAAAATACATGATTACAATCGATCCATTTACTGTATATAGATAAATGATAAGGGAATAATGTTTAGTGCAAGGTAAAGCAAACAAAGTCTGATCAAGGATAGTCTGGGTCATCAAAGAGGTTGATAGTAGTTCAGCACTGCTCTCAGGTTGAGGTAGGATGATTCAGTTACCTGATAATATCTGGGAAGAAACTGTCCTCAAATCTGGTGGTGTGCGTTTTCACACTTCTATACCTTTTGCCTGATGGGAGAGGGAAAAGGGAGAATGGCCAGGATGCGACTCATCCTTGATTATACTGCTGGACTTACTGAGGCAGCATGAATATAAATGGAGTCAATAGAAGAGAGGTTGATTTGTGTTGTGGTCTGGGCTGCGGTTACAATTTGCTGCAATTTCTTGCGGTCTTGGATGGAGCTGTTCTCAAACCAAGCTGGGATGTATTCTGATAAAACGCTTTCTATGGTGCATCTGTAGAAGTTGGTGAGAGTTGTAGGGGACATGCCAAACTTCCTAAAGGGTCTGTCGCACTTATGCGTCCTTGACTCGCAAATTACGCGACCTCGTGGTCGCTTGAGGCGTACGGGAACCGTATGGCCACGCGGGGCCGGTCCCACTTAGAAGCGCGGAGGGGTATGGAGTTATGCGGGGCTGGTCCCAACATCGCGCGGGGCTCCAAAATTCTTGCAGTGAATTAAATCTTTGCGTGCCAACGGCCTGTCACGGAACTGACGGCCAAAGTGGGACAGGCCCAAGACCCTGCACCGACTTGCCCGGTCCAGGTGTGCTGGGTAAGAACGGTAACAGTGCCTTGGATTTCGTTGAAGCCGGGGAGACGACGGAGGCCTGGGGAAGAAGCCTCCGGAAGCTCCATTTTTAACGACGGGAAGAATTGGCACGGACATTTCCTATCTTATCAGGAGGAGACTGCTTCTGTTGCTTGCCAAGAAAGCCTTCACAAGACTATTTAACTGCTGGAAAAGAGTGGAGGTGCTGCAACAGCAGAAAGACTGCTTTGATTTATAAAGTACTGATACTTTGTGTGTTGTGCCACGCCCTAAAGATGGCGGCCCCTCAGAGTTATGCAGCTGTCGCACGGTCGGCAGTCTCGGAGACTGAGGGTCACGAGTTGATGGGGCGCACATATGGTATAAAAATGTACATGCAGAGGAACCTGCCCTTCAAGGCCTTTCTAGATGCGCTGGGTGAGACTGTTGGCAAGAAAGCCATAGTCTCGGGCGCGGTGGTCAGTGGGAAGGTTGTTGTTCTACTAAAGACTGAACAGGCGGTGGCTCTGGCTCTGGAAAGGGGGGTAACAGCAGGCGGGAATTTTGCGGCGGTGGACCCATGGGGGGGTCCCATTTTGCCGGTCATTCTGTCCAACGTTCCCACTTTTGTTCCGGATGCGCTCCTGATCCCACATGTAACGAAGCTGGGGGAGGTGCGGTCAGGGCTCACCAAACTGTTGTACAGGTTTGACGATCCTGAGATGCAACATATATATACGTTCAAGCGTCACGTGTATATACAGTTGGCACAGGGGACGGACACGGAGGGGTTTTGAGGTGGAGGTGGATGATTTCTCCTATCACGTGTTCTGGAACGCGGTCCAAGTGCGTTGTCACACTTGCAAAAAGGTGGGGCATTTTCGCAGGAATTGTCCCAGGAGCCGGGCTGCCAGTTCCACCACGATGGCCCAGGAAAGCACTACTGGCCCATCTGGGGCTGCTGGTTTTACCACGGTGGCTCGTGAAGGCTTTACTCCCCTACCCCAAACCCCTATCCCCCCACCATCCCCATGTTCCGTACCTGTGGCGGTGGATGCCGGAGAAGTGCGTGGGGTGGATGGGAACGTTTGGGAGCAACAGCGGGGGAGGAAAGTCAAGAAAAAGAAGAAACATCTCCAGGCGGGTCCCCTAGAAGATGATCACCTCCAAGCGGGACCCCTGGCAGCAGATAATTTTGTGCTCGCCTCTGAGATAGATGGTAGTGCAGAGGTAGAGGCTTCTGCAATGGAGCTCACCGTACCACCGCACGCCAGTGGTTGGAAGAGGAGGAGGCATGGGTCCTCTGATACAAAGAAGGGCCCTGAAGGTCAGGGGCAACCTGAAGGTGAGCCTTCCCCTCCTGTTGAGGTGGAGTACCCAGGGCATGCTTCCTCTGAGGGGGAGGATGCCTCTGTAGGTCAGGGACCACCTGAGAGTGGCGATATATTACTCTTGGGGGCTGTTCCTCCAGAGAACGCGTCTGCTAGCTTAGTGGATGACCAGGGACAGCCTGAAGGGGAGGACTTGGGTGTGGGGGTGGGTCCCCAACATGAGCTCCCCGTTGAGGCTACAAGCCCAGTTGAGGGGTGTGATGCCCCACTGGTTGAGGGAGCAGGGGAGACTCCAGTAACATCGGCCCCTGAGGGCCACAGTGAGGTGATTCACCTGGTGGAGGGGGACGGGGACTCTCTGGGTGACGGTGCAGGGGTGGGTACCCTGGGTGAGGAGGAGGGTAAGATCGTTCTGGATCATGTCCTTCGGTCGGAGTCCAGACAGGCCCGCTTACAGCAATGCCCGGGGACTTGGTCCGACTTCACTGTTCCCAATCCGGTTACAGAGGGCGGTGGGAGCGTGCAGGAGACTGGCCAATTGTCAGATAGCTTGCTGCAGTCAGAGGCACTGGTACCTGCCCCTGTCACTGGTCCTGGGGGTGGGATGGTGACAGAGGAGGGACTGGGTGATGTGGCTGAAATGCCCACCTCACATGGAGGGGTGAGCGAGGCGGCTGAGAGTAGTAACCTTCCAGACTCGGGCTCGGACATTGAGTGCGAGGAGGAGGGGTACGCGGAGTCCATCGACAGTGAGTTAACGGGCTGCTCCACCCGCGGCCCCGTGTCTCGACATGTCGAAGTCTGGGAACTTCGGAAGTTCTTAAAGGACACTAGAGGGAGTAGGAACAAGGTGGATTTGGCTGTCGACCGCTGCAGTCCATTCATGCCATCCTTCAGAAGAAGGGGTATGAGGCGGGGCTAATAAGAAATGAGAGGCGCCAGTTCCAAGAGCTTTTTAAGGCCCTAAAGAGAGGGCAGAAGGTTAGGGGCGGCTCCAATCCTTCACCGGGGGTGTGTAAAAGATCTAGTGTACTTTCAAAATGAAGCTCACTATAGCCAGCCTGAATATCAATGGGGGCAGGGGGTCTCTCCGTAGGTTTCACCATCTCTCAGTGCTCAGGGACGGGAGGTATGCGGTGAGCTTCCTGCAGGAAATACACACTGTGGCTAGTGATGAACCCACCTGGCTCCTGGAGTGGGAAGGGGGGGGGGGGGTCTACATGAGTCATCTCAGCTCTAATTCGAGTGGAGTGGCCCTTCCTGTTGGCCCCATCTTTCCAGCCGGAGATCCTCAAAGTGCAGGACATTGTACCAGGTCGTTTGTATCTGGCCGTGTGCTTGGATGGCGTGCCATTACACTGCATTAATGTGTACGCCCCCAAGATCGGCGTAATGCAGACGCGCTTAACAAGGGAAGTGACCACGTTGTTGAATACTATCGACTGTGGGGAGTGTGTTTTCCTTGGGGGAGATTTTAATTGTGCCCTCGAGGCAAGAGATCGCTCTGGCGTTCAGCGTAACCCGGGTGCAGTAAAGACTTTAAGGGAGATGGTGGACTCTTTTGAGCTGGTAGATGCTTGGCGGAATTTCCATCCCGACTCTAACGCCTTCTCGTACAGGTTTGAGGGTGGTGGTTCCCGTATTGATCATTTAGACATGTCCAAGGCCTATGTCTCCTGTGTTTCGGCGGCCTCCATGCAGCCGGCACCATGCTCGGACCATTGCCTGCTGCGAGAGGATTTTATCCCGATGCACACACGGGCTGGGTCCGCGTACTGGCATTTTAATAGCCAGCTGTTTGGAGGATCGCCGATTCCAGGATTCATTCAGGCAGTTCTGGGCGAAGTGGAGAGAAAGGCAGGGGTGTTTCCTTTCCCTAAGGCAGTGGTGGGACGTGGGGAAGGCCTACGTCCGTCTGTTTTTCCAGGACTACGCGAGGGGGTCGAGCAAGGGGCGAGACTCCGAGATCGGACGGCTTGAGAGAGAGTTGCTCAACTCGGAGGCACGTCTGGATCAGACTGGTGGGGCTCCGTGTGAGTGGGAGGAATACCAGGAGCAGAAGGGAGCACTGAGGGACTTGCAGCTTAGGAGGTCCCAGGGTGCGTATGTGAAGTCGCAAGTCCAGATGTTGCACGATATGGACCGCGCCTCCCCCTTTTTCTTTTCTCTGGAGAAGGGGCGAGGAGCCCGCAGGCAGTTTGTTGAGTTGCTTGCGGATTATGGCTCCTCTGTCACAGATCCAGAGAGCATTGGTGCCTCGGTTTGGCCTTTCTACAAGACTCTGTTCTCGGCAGGCACATCGAGTGGGGAGGCGCAAGAGGTCCTGTGGGAGGGCTTACCTGCTGTGTGCAATGATGTGGCTGAACACCTGGATGATCCCCTAACTCTGGAGCAGTTGACTGGTGCCCTGCACCAGCTCAAGGGGGGCAAGTCTCCAGGGCTAGATGGGCTGACTGTGGAGTACCTAAGAGCCTTCTGGGGTGTCCTGGGGGGTGACTATATGAATGTCCTAGGGGAGAGCCTGGCGACTGGGGAGATGCCCTTCTCGTGGCGCAGGGCAGTTGTTGTCCTGCTGCACAAGAAGGGCGATCTCCGCCTTTTGAAGAACTAGCGCCCGGTCTATCTCCTCAGCACGGACTATAAGGTTTTTGCACGGGTATTGGCGAATCGCCTGGGCCCCGTGCTGTCCCAGGTGGTCCACCCTGACCAGTCGTACACAGTCCCGGGCCGGTCCATCCAAGACAATATTCATCTGGTCCGGGATCTAATCCAGCTGACCCAGGGGGCTGGTCAGTCAGTCGCCTTTCTTTCCCTCGACCAGGAGAAGGCGTTCGACAGGGTGGAGCACAACTACCTTCTGGGGACTCTGCAGGCGTTCAGATTTGGACCCCACTTTGTGGCCTGGGTCCGACTTTTATACAATGCTGCACAATACCTTGTTAAGATCAACAGCTCTTTGTTGGCCCCCATTCCCTGTGGGAGGGGCCGATGAGGGGGGGTGGCCGGCGAACTGGCAGGAGCTGGAGGCGAAGGTGGTCGCCCGGCTGGGACGTTGGTCCGGCCTACTTGGTGTGCTCTCTTACCGGGGCAGGGCTGTAGTTATAAACCAGCTGGTGGCCTCTGTGGTACCTGATGGCCACTATGGTCCCGTCCTCTTATTTTATAACCATGTTACAGAGGAGATTGGTCAACTTCTTCTGGGGTGAGAGGAACCACTAGGTCTCTGCTGGGGTTCTGAGTCTCCCGTTGGAGGAGTGTGGTCAGGCGCTGGTCTGTATTTGTACCCAGGTGGCGGCTCTCCGATTACAGAGGTTACAGGACCCTGCGGAGGTACGTCCACTCGGACTACCCTCCTAAATGGCATGTGCTGGCGACGTACTTTTTCCGCCAGGGGCGCTGCCTTCAGGAGGGCTCACGGCTCCCGGTAGCGGGCATGAGTCGATGCGCTAGGCGGGATAGGCGGGAGTTGCCTGGCTTTTACCGTGACCTCCTGAAGGCCAGGAATTTGGTCACCTTCAGCCAGGGCCCTGCTCCTCAGAGGAAGGGGGGTGTCGTGGCTGTGACGGTGGGTGTCGAGGAGAGGCGTGTGCATGGAGCGATTCCGGACGAGCTTACCCCCGATCAGTCGGAATTGTTCATAGGGTCCACAGTCCGGGTCCCTCCCCGAGAGCCGGCCCGATGCAACATGAGCCGCCTTTCCGAGATGCCCAGCGTGCCGTTCTGTGACGTGGAGAGGCACATACTGTACAGGCTGCTCTTGCACACTCTCCACTTCCTCGCCCTCGTCTTCCGTCCAGACACACCCTGGCGGTCCGTGTTACCACCTGACGAGGGGACCGGTCCCCAGTGGAGATCTCTCTACAAGGGAGTCTTCCCCCTTTACATCGGGGACCTGGGGTGGAGAGTGTTGCACAAAGCCGTGGCCTGTAATAGGTAGTTGAGCCGGTTCACGGACTCTTCCCCTGCTTGTCATTTCTGCGGTGAGGAAGAGACCGTGTTCCATGTGTACATAGAGTGTGAGAGGTTGCAGCCCCTGTTCGAGTATCTGAAGGGGCTGCTCCTCAACTTTTGGCTACATTTTAGTCCAACGCTATTAATTTATGGGCACCCGGTACAGAGGGGGGAGGGTTGGGAGGGAGGAGGGGGTCTCCCTGTCGGTCTACTCCTGGGCCTGGCCAAGATGGCCATTCGCGGGTCCAGGCAGCGGGCAGTCGATGGCCGCACAGCGGTCGGCTGCCTACCCCTTTTCCGGGGTTACGTCCGTGCCCGCGTGTCCCTAGAAAGGGAACACACGGTGTCCATGGGGACTGTGGAGGCCTTCTGTGAACGCTGGTCACCACAGGAGGTTGAATATATTATAGATAAAAATGTTAATATTTTAATTTGATAAAAGTGTTTTTTAAATTGTTTCAGCTTTCTACCTTCCCTTGTAACTTGTACATTTGTTTGAAAATCTAATAAAAAACATTTACGGGAAAAAAGAAAAAAAGAGCGGGGCCAAGAAAATTGAAGATAGTCACAAAATGCAGGAGTAACTCAGCAGGACCGGCAGCATCTCTGGAGAGAAACAATGGGTGACGTTTCGGGTCAAGACCCTTCTTTTCAGACTGGAGAAGAGTTTCGACACAAAACATCACCCATTGCTTAGGTATGTTGCAAAACGTACCTTCAGCGGCGCTGCAGTTCTGCCGCTGCCTGTGTGCACGACTTTGGCGCCTTTAAGAGGGGGGCGGGTTTAAAACTCGATTTTCTCCAGGCTGTTGAAATCGATGTTGTTCAGCCTACTTAGTTGCTGATGAAAAATCACTGCGAAATTCGTTCGCTGCAGGTATTTTTTTAAATTAAATTGGGTTATTTAATTGTTATAGTAGATTAAAAATTATCCTCTAAAGTCGCGAACCTCGACAACGGGACGGATCTCATGTAGGGGACAAGGCAAGCTAGGTTGTTTATTTTTACATTAAAAAGGGCTTCTTAAGATCCCTTTATACAACATTTTATGTTGCAAGTAGCTGACTTGGGGGCCCCTTCAATCCCGCAGTATCTTTCATGCCGACATGGGGTACAAATTCACCGCAATGGCAGCGTTCTAAACCAACGCGTTCCACAGAATCCCACTGGCAAGCTGATTTAAATGGCCATTAATTTACAGCAATTGAACACTAAATCCCTTCCATTTGGCCTATAAATTAATGTCAATTAGATTTAAAAATCATGTTTTATTGTGAATTATTGTGTGAATGTTCTTTAGACACTTGGGCTATTTAAAAATGTTAATCTTTCCTTAAGTAATGGATAGATGTTTAGATCTCGTAATTGAATTTTGGAATTAGTTACAATTGGGTAACTAACTAATTATATGCTTAAATTTCAAGTCATCCAAGTAAAATTGTTTAATATTTGTTTCAGAATGCTTCAATCTATAATAATTGAAAATTTCTTTCAGTTCTCTTAATTTTTAATAAAGTTATGGGCTTTAGACTGTCCTCGATCACAGCTTTTGTGTTAAATCAATGGAAAATCAATAGGGAACAAGATGCTAATTTCCGAGTATGAAAATGGCCATAACCTTTTTAATACTGAAGATATGAAAGTGAATTAGGTGTCAAATTAAACTTATTTTTATGCTTTATCTGATGGGATAAATTGCAGACTTGAATTTTAAAATCTCAAAATTCTGTAACATTGCTGCATTGCTTCTCTCCAGAGATGCTGCTGGTCCCGCTGAGTTACTCCAGCTTTGTGTCCATCTTCAAATGACGTCACACGCTCCAGACGGCTGTGCATATACATGTAATTGGAAGCCATTTCCCTAAATTCAAGCCATTTTATTCTTATTTAAGAAATATGGGCCTGTCATCATTCAAATGCAAGTACATGAAAATATATCTGTGCATAATATTTGCTCAAATATGCACCTGTTTATAATACAGGTCCTTAGAGTTTGTTTAAAACTTCAGGCAGTTTGCTCAGATTTTAATAAACAAGCAGCAAAAGTGTAAAGGGCATATGCAAAATGATATCAACAAAATTGCAAAACTATAAGGGCCATGATTGATTTTTCTTTTCAGTGCTGAGCAATTCATAAGGGCCTGGTTCCTGAGGGTGATTCATGTAAATGACATTTGAGAACCCATGATGTAGTTTTTAAAACAACCTCTTTGATTCTCCGCTAAACGATATATTTCCATTCAAAAACATGTCCCATTCTGAGAAATAATTCATAGTGTTTCATAATCACAATCAATTTTCTTTGTCTGACTTCCCAAGCATGAAAATGAAGCTGCAAAAGGTCAAAGATTTGTCTGCTTCAGCTAGTCTTCCACCAGGGATATCTTTATTATAATATCCCCTCTATTCCTATCAAATAGTAACAGTCCAGCTTGATGCATTGTTAAAGGCCTTGACGTAATGCTATTGATATGCTGCAGCTACACATTTCTCCCCTTTTAGTGATATTGTCTTGGAAAAATAAATTTTACCCATCACCTAGGTCATACCATATCACAACACATTTTCTTGTCTTCATGTAGAGTTTTCTCCAAGCAGGGTCTTCCCAATTCCAAGAAAGCCTGCACCTTTGTGGGTGCGAGGAATTGGGCGGGATGGCTGCCTACAAATTGCTCAGAATCTCAGAGATTTCCCACTGCCCTGGAGCAAGGTTTTCATCCAGCCGATTTCTGGACTTGCCACAAAAAGGAAGGGGAGAAAGATATCGTCATTAGCTCCACTCGCTTCCTACAGCCACCCGACCGAAAGACATAAATTAAAGTCCATTAGCTTTAGGGTAAGAGGGGCAAAGTTTAAAGGAAATGTGGAGACAAGTTTATTACACAGGAGGATGATGGGTGCCTGGAACACACTTCCAGGAGTGCTGGCATTGAAAATACGATTGTGGCATGAGATGCTTTTAGGTAATCACATGGCTCTGCAGACCAATTTCCCTCCGGGGATGAATACCGTTTTATACTACCGTATTGGACATGCAGGGAATGTGTAGGGAGATGAGGTAAGTTTATCTTGGCATTATATTCAGCCTTAACATTGTGGGCCAGATAGTTTGTACATGTGCTGTAATTTTCTCTATTCTGTGTCTGAACTAAACTGCTGCACATTCTCCTAACTAGTTAGCTAGTTAGTCTGCTAACTACCTAACATTGGAAAAGGCAAAATTGTCCCGCTGGAGAAAGGAACAAATTTGTTGATGGAGAGAGTTTGTTGCTGTTGTCAGCCTTAAATCCTTTTTTATTGTTAAAATCCCACTTCATATGGACTTGCAGAGAGAAGTCCTCTCTTGTTGAAATAAGTGTTTAGTCTAAGCTTTAAATAGTAATAGTTCTGTTAGGATTTACACGCAGGTTCAAAGATATTGTTTTCATCTGTTAATTAATATTCAGCCTTCTGCATAATTTACAAAGAGAAGAACTTAAAATCAAAGGGATAATATTATGAATACTAAAAAGGTATTTTTGAAAAACATATGTAAAGCTGAGAAACTGGGTTGTCAACCAATATTAGGGCTAATTTCCTGATGATCAGCATGTTAACTGAGCTAACTGGTCCCATGGCCTTTGGAAGGTGGTGTTCTTCCTTACAACGGGCCATTTCCGAGTGAATTGGCAAGGTCCTGCTGGGCCTACTCACTATACATTCCTACGTGCCTGTTGACCGGAAATAATTGTGAGACACAGCCCCATAGCTCTTTAATTAAAAATTAAAAATCAAACAATAAAAAATGCAAGGCTAAAATACGTCATCGAAACAGAAACTTTAGTAATCATTCAGCCGTCAGTCAGCATCTGTCGAAAGAGAAACAAGTCTTTTGTCAGACCTCAGATGTTAACTCTGTTTCTCTTTCCACAGATGCCGCCTGACCAGCTGAACATTAAATTATTTTTACTTCAAATGCAATCCTGTGGGCAGAGACAGTTTTCCAAGTTGTTAAAACATGTCAGGTTAACAACACTCTAAGTCATAGTTTGCTGTTATTTGAAGTTAAGAAATCGCATCCCACGCAGCAGGACCCAATGTCATGTCAATGAGCGTGCCAATGTCAGCTGCTATTGGATGGAGAAAAGCCTACTTCATTTCAGGGTTAAGGAGGAGAACAAACTGCCCCCATTCCCAGCCCCGATCCCTGACCACTGATTGGGAATAAAACACAAATATTGCTTTGGGGCCTGGGAAATATGCTGGGAATGCAGTGGAAGGCAGTTCCCTGTTTGTGAGGTACATGGTGCTTTGGGTGTTATAGATGCCTTCCACCATGTCAGGTCAGGTCAGGTTAGGTCAGCACTGGCTAGATCGTAGAGTGAAAAAGCCATCAACACAAGGCCTGGATAATTTCAGCAGGATCAAATGGCAGTTAATCAGAATGTGGGTGAACAGGCCTTTACAGGCACTTACGTTTTGAAAAGGAAAACCTGTAAGTATCGATAGTTAAGAGAGTGACTTCAGGTGGGACTTCAAGAGATCTGTCCCACTGTTAGACATCCATGACAGGTATGGAGTGAAGAGGATTGGTTATGGGACTCCAGAGTCGCGTGCTGTCCTTGCTTCTTAAACAGTGTAACAGTCTCATAGACATTTAGTTTACATAAATAAGTTGGAGATATAGCACACAATGTGCTAGTTTGTAAATAAATCTCATGCTCTTCTGGATATACATTTGCTTTGTCTCAATACATGCATTACCTTTATAGATTCAAGTTTCACAGCTGTAATACTCAGAGCTAAAATGCCCATGATGGTGTTCATGGCAGGCCTGAGATATTTCACCAATGGGGTTCATTTGTGGTTATGAATGTGGTTGAAGTAGTAAGCAAATACATGCAACTTCACGAATGCAGGTATGAATTACATGAAATGTTGCATACTCCCATTTATAAACATATTGTGGATAATAAAGCACATGTTATTTCTACATAAGGACACTTATTCAACTAGATTGCATTCATGTGGCTTAGATATGTACAAATGACCTCACATTACAGCTGTTTGGCCAAAAATTGGAATAAAATTTGCTCCCTCATAATTTGTGTGGAAAAAATGTAAACAAATCAATAATATATATATTTTTAAATAAAATTTCTTCATGCATGCCTAATTGATGTGGATTTGCATTATAGAAATTCACGATATTGGTCGATTTCCATTATGTAATCTCCCATATATTACCTGTACAGTGAAACTATTCTCCACCTCCAGCTGGAAGATTCCACTTCCATATAGTTTGAGTGACTGCCTTTGCAAATGAACCACCAGTTCTTGATACTTATGGATTCCTTATGTATTTGTTAATGCCCACAAGACGGCAAAAGTTGTTCTTGCAAATGTGGGCCTGGAAGATGCAAGGCCTGACCTCCACATTTAAAAATATAATTTAAAAACGATGGAAGGAAGCATAAATGTTTGCTACCAACAATATCATATAATTATTTCGCTAGCACTACATTTACAGTCCCCAGTTAAAAATCTGTACTGACAATTAAGTCTTTAAACCCCTGTCCCACGGTACGAGTTAATTCTAAGAGTTCTCCCGAGTTTGCCCTAATTCGAACTTGGAGATTTACGGTAATGGCCACTCATCGGTACTCGGGGCTCTCGTGGACATTTTTCATCATGTTGAAAAATCTTCACGAGTTTTCCCATGCTTACCTGTCGTTAGCGAGTCTTCCTGAGTACCTGCCATTAGCGCTAAGAGACGTCCCCGAGCTCCGACGTACCTGCTACGTTCATTCTCCGTGCTTACCAAGAGTTTGATTTTTTTTAAACACGGGAGAGCTCTTGGAATGAACTCGCACTGTGGGACAGGGCTATTAATGTTTGGAGCTAGCAGTGTTGGCATTGCTGATAATGAGCGAGTTAAAATGGCAGTGGGTGCAAATAACTTTCAATACTCTGGGTAGGGTTAGGGTTATTTTTAACCTTTCATTTGTCTTGCTGTTTCCAAGAAGGCATGGTTGAATGCAGGACTATCATTTCAGTTGCATATTTTTGCAATCAGTAGGATATATTTGATTTGCAAGAGCTCTAGTCAATCTTGAACAGAATCTCTCATTACAGTGGATTTGAAAGACCTAACCTTAGATTAAGCCAAGGTTAAAAAGTACTGGGAATTAACAGCTGCTGTAAAATCCTCAATTTAAATAGTTTAAGATTAGAAGAATTCTGGCATTGCCCAATCTTGACATTACAATTTTTGGTGTTCTACTAAAATTAATGTACCAGTACTTCTTTGCTTGATGAGTACAGCATAAATCACATCAGTTGGTTGACCCCCATTCTCGACTGGCAATTACAATCCAAAGAGAACTGACGGAAATGCCAACTTGCAGTAGTTTCTTGCATGAGACACCCAGAGCCTTTGTGCACCTTTGGAAAATCAACAGTTAATTTCTCCTGAAATGTCAGGATTTTCATATCAAAAACGAGAGGTGTTGCTGACTTCACTCCTGAAGCTTTTGTACAATCAAAATCAATTACATTTAACAAATGGAAACTATGACTACTTGTAATTTAAAATTGATTTTCCATTTCCTACATCTAAATTGAGTTATATAAAGGAAAACTGAAAAAAATATTTTAGCCACCTGTGAGCCACAGTTAATTGAAATAACCCAATGAAAAATCCCCAAATTCCTAACCTAATACAAGGCATATCAGCCTCAATCACGTCACATCCATTGCCAGTCATGGACATCGGTTGGCAAACCCAAACATCACAGCATGTTAGACTCAAAAATGAATACACTTACAGCTGTCAGTCTGCAGAGTGTCAATTTACTGGGAAGAAATTATAAATATCAGCCCTCCAATAAATACTAAAAATTGGTGCAAAAATTTGAAAAACAAACTACACAATTCTGAAACATAACTAAAATTAAACTAGTAGAATAGAAACATAGAAGCATAGAAAATAGGTGATGGAGGAGGCCATTCGGCCTATCGAGCCAGCACTGCCATTCAATGTGATCATGGCTGATCGTCTCCTATCTATAAGCCGTGCTTGCCTTCTCCCCATATCCCTTGTCTCCACTAGCCTCTAGAACTCTATCTAACTCTCTCTTAAATCCATCCAGTGACTTGGCCTCCACTGCCCTCTGTGGCAGGGAATTCCATAAATTCACAACTCTCTGGGTGAAAACGTTTTTTCTCACCTCAGTCTTAAATGACCTCCCCTTTATTCGAAGACTGTGGCCCCCTGGTTCTGGACTTGCCCAACATTGGGAACATTTTTCCTGCATCTAGCTTGTCCAGTCCTTTTATAATTTTATATGTTTCTATAAGATACCCCCTCATCCTTCTAAACTTTAGTGAATACAACCCTAGTCTTTTCAA
The DNA here is from genome assembly GCF_028641065.1 of Leucoraja erinaceus. Classification (NCBI taxonomy): domain Eukaryota; kingdom Metazoa; phylum Chordata; class Chondrichthyes; order Rajiformes; family Rajidae; genus Leucoraja; species Leucoraja erinaceus. The sequence continues at coordinate 37,875,392 of NC_073381.1, read as the reverse complement.
TCTTTCCTCATATGACAGTCCCGGCAGCCCAGGGATCAATCTCGTGAACATACGCTGCACTACCTCAATCACAAGGATGTTCTTCCTCAAATTAGGAGACCAAAACTGTACACAATACTCCAGATGTGGTCTCACCAGAGCCCTATACAACTGCAGAAGAACCTCTTTACTCCTATACTGAAATCCTCTTGTTATGAAGGCCAACATTCCATTAGCTTTCTTCACTGCCTGCTGTACCTGTAAGCCAACTTTCAGTGACCGGTGTACAAGGACGCCCAGGTCTCGCTGCACCTCCCCCTTACCTAACCTAACCCCATTGAGATAATAATCTGCCTCCTTGTTTATGCCGCCAAAGTGTATAACCTCACATTTATCTATATTATACTGCATCTACCACGCATCTGCCCACTCACTCAAACTAGTGTTGCTCCTAATTCCCTCTTCCAAATCATTAATATATATGGTAAACAGTTGCAGCCCCAACACCGAGCCTTGCGGCACTCCACTCGCCACTGCCTGCCATTCTGAAAAGGACCCGTTCACTCCTACTCTTTGCTTCCGGTCTGCCAACCAATTTTCTATCCGTGTCAACACCCTACCCCCAATACCATGTGCTCTAATTTTAGGCACTAGTCTCCCATGCGGGACTTTATCAAAGGCTTTCTGAAAGTCTAGATACACTACATCCACTGGCACCACTTCATCCATTTTACTTGTCACATCCTCAAAAAATTCCAGAAGATTAGTCAAGCTTGGTTTTCCTTTCATAAATCCATGTTGACTTGGACTAATCCTTTTACTGCTATCCAAATGCCCCATTATTACCTCTTTAATAATTTACTCCAGCATCTTTCCCACCACGGAAGTCAGGCTAACTGGTCTGTAATTCCCCGTTTTCTCTCTCGCTCCTTTCTTGAAAAGTGGGATAACATTGGCTATCCTCCAATCCACAGGAAATGATCCTGAATCTATTGAACATTGGAAAATGATCACCAATGCATCCTCTATTTCTAGAGCCACCCCCCTGAGGACCCTGGGATGCATTCCATCAGGTCCTCAGGATTTATCATCCTTCAGTCCCATTAGCCTACCCAATGCTATTTCTCGCCTAATGAAAATTTATTTCAGTTCCTCTAGCCCCTTCGATCCTCTATCCTCCAGTACATCTGGGAGATTATTTGTGTCTTCCTTAGTGAAGACAGATCCAACTCTTCTGCCATTTCCTTGTTGCCCAATATAATTTCACCCATGTCTGCCTTCAAGGGACCCACATTTGACTTTGTTACTCTTTTTCCCTTAACATATCTATAGAAGCTTGTACTGTTCTTCTTTATATTCCTGGTCAGATTCCTTTCGTACTTCATCTTTTCAGCCCGTATTGCCCGTTTTGTTTCCTTCTGTTGTCCTATGAAAGTTTCCCAATCCTCTGTCTTCCGGCTACTCTTTACTGTGTTATACATCTTTTCCTTTATTTGTATTCGATCCCTAACTTCTCTTGTCAGCCACGGTTGCCTCCTACTCCACTTAGAATCTTTATTCCTTTTTGGAATGAAATGATCCTGCATCTTCCGGATTATGCCCAGAAATTCCTGCCATTGCTGTTCCACCGTCATTCCTGCTAGTATCCCTTTCCAGTCTACCTTGGCCAGCTCCTCTCTCATGCCTTCATAGTCCCCTTTGTTTAACTGCATCACTGACACTTCCGATTTAACATTCTACTTCTCAAATTGCAGATTAAAACATCATATTATGATCACTACCTCCAAGCGGTTCCTTTACCTCGAGTTCTCTTATCATATCTGGTTCATTGGACATCACTAAATCCAGAATTGCCTTTTCTCTGGTCGGCTCCATTACAAGCTGCTCTAAGAATCCATCTCAGAGGCATTCTACAAACTCTCTTTCTTGGGGTCCTGAACCAACCTGATTTTCCCAGTCTACCTGCATATTGAAATCCCCCATCGCCACAGTGGCATTACCTTTGTTACATGCCAGTTTTAACTCCTGCTGCAACTTACACCCTACATCCGGGCTACTATTTGGGGGTCTGTAGATAACACCAATTAGTGTCTTCTTGCCTTTACAATTCCTCAAATCAATCCACAGTGACTCTACCTCACCAGCCCCAATGTCTTCCCTCGCAAGGGACTGAATTCCATCCCTCACACCCCTCCTATGCCCACCTGCCAGTCCTTTCTATAGGATGTATAACCCTGAATATTAAGTTCCCAGGCCCGATCCTCCTGCAGCCACGTCTCAGTAATGCCCACAATGTCATATCTACCAACCTCTAACTGAGCCTCAAGCTCATCTACTTTACTTCTTATACTTCACGCGTTCATATACAATATTTTTAATTCTTTACGCATCTCACCTTTCAGATCGATCCCTATTACACTTGGCCATACTCTCCTATCCCTTTGTGAGCTTCATTTCCCGTTAATTCTGGGGTGATTAACCATCTCTTTACTCAATTCAATTTTCAATTTAAAAACATTGTTATATTGCCAAAGTATAAAACATGACATACATGTCATGTTTTATACTTTGGCAATATAACAATGACATACTTTCCCTCTCTCTTTCCCTTTAACTCCGTCCTGGACTATCCCATTTGACACCCCACTCCTCTCATTCAGCTTAAAACCACCCGTGTAGCAGTGGTTCCAATGAATGTTCCTATGAAGCCCAAAAGTGATTGGTTTGGAATAGGTTTCTTCCACAATGCTTCAATTGTACGTCATTGCTAGCTGGTGATGCATTCTTCTTTAGTAAGGACACTTCTTTCTATTATGGCATTTCCCTAAACAACAAATTTGTTTTTAGATCAAGTTCCGCACCATTCTTCAATATCCATTCTCATCCTCAGGATCTTGCCACGATTTATTTACATCAATTTGACAAGCTTTGTACCAGATTGTTTATTCTAGGGATTCCTCTTTCACACAGCTCTATTGACTTTATTGGCTTATCTAAGAGTTAATGAGGGGGGACCTCATTGAAACATACAGAATAGTGAAAGGTTTGGATAGAGTGGATGTGGAGAGAATGTTTCCACTAATGGGAGAGACTCGGACTGACTAGAGGTCATAGCCCCAGAATTAAAAGACATTCTTTTATGAAGGAGATGAGGAGAAATTTATTTAGTCAGAGGGTGGCGAATCTATGGAATTCTTTGCCACAGAAGGCTGGGGAGGCTATCAGTGGATATTTTTAAGGCAGAGAGAGAGAGATAGATGCTTGATTAGTCCGGGTGCGAGGGGTTATGGGGAGAAGGCAGGAAATGGGGTCAGAGTAGACTTGATGAGCCGAATGGCCTAATTCTATTCCTATCACATGACCTTATGACTCTTATCTAAGAATCTTTGCTCCATTCTTGCAGCTTCAAAGTTGAGTTCTGACATCTTTGGTAGATTCTTTTTCACAAAGCCGTCTTCTTTTGGAATTCTAAAAGTTCATCAAAATCATATAACCCGAGGTTTCTTCGACTGCAATATTTGATCAATTTGTTCCCATTCAGATTGCTATCTTGAACTGAAAATACCTTCCCAACCTTCTGAATAAGCAATAGTACACTCTTTGCATTAGCCATTGTAATCCGTGTAATTGCATTTATTTTTACATTGAGGCTTAATCAGAAAAATCGTCACATATATTCCAATTCATTCTTTGCCTCTGCTGTGGTTAGCCCATCATTCATCTAAATGTCCTTAATCTTCCTCAAGTTTAGTACCATGCCCTCAGTATTTCCAAGAGCCATAAAAGATGGGCAAATGTAAGGTGTAATGGTGTCTGGAAGGCACCCTGTGAAATTTAGTGGAATATGGATTCTTTAAAGATGGATGGAAATACTTTTGAAGAGATGTTACAACGAAGGATGGCAAAAGATTGAGGACAGATACTGGATAAAAGGTCAGTGAGCAACAGGGTTGCCAACTTTCTCACTCCCAAATGAGGGACAAAAGTCAAAATAAGGGACAAATTCCCGATGGTATAAAGTACAGAAGGCCTTCGTCGAGTCACCGCTTAACCCACGTCTTTTTTGCTTCCCATTGCTTGTTATAGCTGCACAGTCTGTTCATTTTTGCAGGTTTATCCATATTTGCACATGCCAAACCCACCGAACAGTACCAGACATTACTGAAACTTTGTTTTGGCAGGAATTGGCAAAATATATTGTACAACTGATGCGCATAAGGGAGCCTATGATTGGATGATAGATGAATCACTCGTGAATGGCATTAACAGCACATGCAACACACACACGCGCTGTTGTATCAGATCTAGGATCTGTCTGTAAGTTTGCCCTTGGTGATTACAGAGTACAGATGCTCCTTGACTTACGATGCTTCGACTTATGATATTTTGACTTTATGATAGTGCAAAAGCGATAAACATTCAGTAGAAACCATACTTCGAACTTTGAATTTTGACCTTTTCGATGAACCAGGCGTGCAACTGATGCACAGAAAGTGACAGGACGTCAACCAAGTCACCAAGTCTTGGGCACCTCATTAACCAACTGGTTGGGTGAATGATGAGTTGGCCCGCGTGCTGAAATGCACACAAAGCTCAGCCTGCGGGCCAGCTGAGGAGTTTTGACCCGGGCCACGTGACGTCGCGCGCAAAGTCCGGCTCCCGTGCCAAAAACCCTCAGCAATAGTGAGCAATCTTAAGAAGATAGGAAGAGCGAGCCATGGTCTGGGAGAAAGATTGTGCAGGGACCATGATGGTTTGGGAGTGAGAATATAAAGGCTTTAGGGCTAGTACAGTCGTAAAGTACAGGTTTGGAGGAATGTAGGGTCTGGCTGTGAAGCAAGCAGCTTGATCAGAGGGCAGAAATAGGCTTGTTGCTGGCACCTATGCTGCAGGAGAAAGACAATTCACTGTGGGATACTTTCTCCAGTTGGCTCTACTTTCACCCTAATGTATTATTATTGTAAACGTTCATGTGCCATTTTGGCACAGATTAGTGTTACCTTCTCAGTTCCAGCCTTTGACATCATCTTCACAACACACACAACATTGGCATTCCAAACTAGTCACACACTTGGTTCTGCATTACATAACTGCACAACTATGATTAAAACCAAGTTTATTTCAAGAGTACACCTGTCTAAAAGCTGGGTGTCCAGACATCAGTGGCTTCACATAATTTAACTACACCAGTAGTATACTTAGACTATGCATCATAAAAATGTTATTGAATCCATAGACATCTATAAAAGATCAAGTTTTCCTTAAAATAAGAAATTCTTCAGTATCTAAAGAACTGAGTTTCCAATTTTCTCTTATGAAACAGTTATAATTCTGCAGTTCTCGACAAAAATACTTTGGGATTCAACAGGCATAAGGTTATTAAAGAAGTCAAACAGTTTATTGCAAATGCAAACTTTAAAAGACGTTTGTGTTTTCTTAACTTTGCAATCTGTGCAAAAAGGACTACATTCGGCCTAAGTATATCCATTAGCAGAATATAGTCAAAAAGGTTTTGTTAGCACACTATTTTCTTTGCTCTATTTCTCTAATGAATGTACTTTATCAGCAGCAGTGTTGAAAAAAGGCTGAGAGTGTTGAAGAAATGTCTAAGCAAGGTTTATGTATGAATTCACAGCAAGCAGTACTCTATTATAATTTGCATTTCAATTTATTTGGAGGAAGAGATTTGCCTATTGCAGACAATGTTTTTTCAGATGAACACATGCCAAGGGATAGTTCAGAACATTGCCAACTAGAAGAGATCGGAGAAGGATGACACTGAGGCTGGCAACAAATGTTGTAGACACAAGGAATTGTAAATGCTGGATTACAACAAAAGGTACAAAGTGCGGGAGCAACTCAGCAGAACATGGATAGACAACAAGGAATTGTCACCCATTCCTTCCCTCCAGGGATGCTGCTTGTCCTGATGGATAGGCAACGTTTCTGTTAGTTGTGATGGTGAGTCTAGGATGAGTCAAAGAGGGGGAGAGCAACAGAATCACGGACGTGGAACAGTGAGGGAGGGTCTCACAGAACTTCCGGAGGGAGGAGAACTTCTTCACCTTCCGGAGGGGAACTTAAAAGTAGGTGTACTTTCAAGAGATTTTGCAGCGGAGAAGTAAAACGTAGACAAAAGGACTGCTGATGCTAGTAAACAAAAAAAAACACCACACACTGTGGTGGAGTAACTGTGCAGGTCAGTCATCATTTGGAAAACCTGGATAGCAACATTTTGGGTCCGGACCCTCCTTCAGACCAAAAGAAGTGTTGTCCTTTTCTCTCTACAATGGGAGTTATGTGAGACCCTCTTTCACTGCCTCCCCATTGTGATTCTTGCTGCTCTCCTGCATTTTGAGCATGTTCTGCCCTGGACTTGTTACCACAGCCAGGAGCATCAAACCACATTTTGATTACACCTTGCCATTGATTACAAATATTGGAAACCTAATATAATTCACAATGCAATTTCTAAACTACGCATATTGTTCTCAGCCACAATTAGTTTTTTTTTTAACAACAAAGCTATTGTCCAGGGTGGCACAATGGCGCAGAAGATAGAACTTTGCCTCACAGCACCAGGGGTCCAGATTTTCATCCTGACCTCGAGTGCTGCCTGTGTGGAGTTTGCATGTTCTCCCCATGGCCACGTGGGTTTGCTTTGGTTTCCTCCCACATCCCAAAAGCATGCGTGCGTTTAGGTTAATTGGTCTTTGTAAATTGCCCTGAGTATGTAGGGTGTGAATGCGAAAATGGGATAACATGGAACTAGTGTGAATGGGTGATTGATGGTCAGCATGAACTTGTGCCGAAGGGCTTGTTTCCATGCAGTATCTCTAAACTAAACTATACTATTGGATGCCATGGACCTTGGGAAGAAGAGATAAATCTGTAAAGATTCTTTGAGGCATGGACTTTTCCATTTCTGGTCATCAATTGTTACCAGAGGTAAGTTCTTGGGATCCTCTAACATCCAGCAAGAGTGATATTGTTATGATTCCAAATAGATAATTACATTGAACCAGGGGAAAACTGCATAGTTTTTAAATGGCCTCCAAGTTTGACATGAAACAAAATAAAGGTAAAAATACACAAACGAGATCAAAATAAAAATTGGTCATAATATAAGAGTCACGTTCTTCTTGAAAACCTTTGACAGATAACTTCTGCTTCAGTAACCACTATAGAATTTATTTTTGAGCATGTCTTTTGGTAGAATCACTCTGTACTTCCAGTAATAAAATTGAGGGTGTGTGGGTGAAATTCAACAAAAGCAATAGTGTAAATATGTCGTAATGGCTGGGTGTGTTAAACACCGAGAACTAAGCCCTGTAATATAATATGGATGTTTTTGTTCAAACCCTGTGCTGTAAAAGAAGTGGCCATTATCTCTGTGAAAGCTTTAACCCTACCATACTCTTTTTGGTGCCATCTATGTTGTGCAATGGGAAAGCAGATAAGGATTGGGAAGGCAGATAAGGAATGTTCCAAAAGTGTTGAATCTTTTATTGTCACACTTTCACAGCCTTTCCTTTGCATAGTAATAATTTCTGTCAGCACCAGGCAGGGCATGCTTTTTGAGAGCGGTGCTTGGTAAGGCAGAGAACTGCAAATTGTAATTGAATACAAAGAGGCACATCATGCAAAGCAATGATCAGGTATATCAAGACCTTGCATTTAAGAAATAGTAAGAAAGAGAGAGTTAGATTTAGCTCCAGGGGGCTAAAGGAATCAAGAGACATGGGGAAAAAGCAGGAACTGGGTGCTGATTTTAGATGATCTGTATTGATCATGTTGAATGATGGTGCTGGGCCGAATTGCCTACTCCTGCACCTATGTTTCGATGTATCTAAGCAAGAAAAGTGCTAAAGGGAATATTTCTATGTTGACCCTTTGGTGCAGTATTCAGCCTGCAGAGTGTATTGGCTGACTGCTTTTGCAGTGCTGAAAGAGCCATGAGACATTTTAAGGCCTAGGTCTGATTCATTGTTGATAGGCAGAATGCTGGAGGGAATCATGCTCTTCTTGTGGATCTAGGAGACTAAAATGTTGGACAGCACTCACTTGACTGCAACATCACCAACTAAGATTGAAAGGACATAAAGTGTTGGTGTGGGTCAGGCAGCATCTCTGGAGAACAAGTAAAATTCTAAAGCAGTTTATGCATTAAAATGGAGGAATTATGTGTCTTGGTACGCATGATGGTGATCAATTCCCAGGGCCTGATGATATATTTACACTGTCCACAGGCAATGTGCCAGACGACTGGAGGATGGACAATGAGGTTCCTTTATTCAAAGCAAGCAGCAGACATTACTTGGGTAATTAAAGGCTGGTGAGTTGTATGTCATTTATAAGGAGGTTATTGCAAATAAAATTCTGAGCGACTGAATTAATCTACATTTGTGAAAGTCAGAGGTTAATCAAAGATAGCATGACTTTTTTATTGGGAGACTGAATTATGAATTAATATTTCGAAGAGGCAATGAAATTAATTCATAAGGGCAGTGCATGTAATTTTTTTCTACATGGACTAGGAAAGCCCTATGTAGGAAACAAGTACAAAAGGGTTAGAGCTCATGGGATCTAAAGTTTAGTTGGTAAAATGGATCTGAAATTAACTTTGCAGTGGAAGACAGAAGGTGAATGTTTTTTTTTGTGATTGGAAGCCTGTCCGATGGTGTATCACAATGGGCTTCTCACTTTTTTTGTAAGTATTCAGTATTTGGATACCTATGGAGGAGTAGCTGCAGACTGGATTTGTCGTTCTTTGAGCAGAGTGGTCTGAGAGAAAACCTGAAAGAGGAATATAAAAGCATGGGAGGCACAGGTAAGCTAGATATGCAGAAGTAAAATTAGGCCCTTCGGCCCATCGAGTCTACTCTGCCATTCAATCATGCCTCCTAATCCCATTTACCTGCTCAAAATATATTCAGTTCAAAATATACCCAGTTTAAAATATACTCAGTCACAATGATCAGAGTTCAAGTGAATGTTCCATATGCACAAAAAGTACTATTAGACAATTAAAATGAAATTCCTAAAAAAAGGATCTTGAATGCATAATTGGGTCATGCGTTACAATGTTTCTAGATAATCATAGTGTGAGTTTGTTTGAGAATGTGCAAATATAAGATTACTCTTTACAAAGACCTAATTTGATGATAATCACCATACACGTCTTTTTAAAACAATAAAAGCGAAATAAAAAAATAATAACAATCTTAAACACAGTTGGTTTTACAGTGAATGTAGTGTTCAAAGCAAAACACTTGAGCTGGAGGCAATATTCTGCAGAGAGAATCTAGTCACAGTAGGAAAGAATTGATAAATGGCTGGATAAGATGCATGAAAGAGAGAAGAAGGGGAGGTGAAGTAGCTGCACAAGAGATCACAAAATAGTAGAATAAAAGAATGCAACTAGCGATAAGAAAGTAACCAAATACATCTGGACTGAAATAGTAGATTAAATAATCGATCCCCCTAAAAGGGCAACATGACAGCTAAGTCACACAGAAGTATTTGGAAATAAATATGAAGTCTAAAAGGTAACAGAGTAATCATAGGGATTATTTTTTTCTTTAGGGCAATACCTAGATAAACTGACAGGAAGAGTAAACTCAGTAAAAGGAAAAAAATCATCATAGTTTAGAGAATATTTTGGTCTCTGCTGATACACAAGTAGTAAACTTAATTGTGCATCTAATGGAGCAGGATTGAATTCTAGCCTCTGGTGCTGTCTACATGGAATTTGCACGATCTCCCCGTAATTGCACGGAATTCCTTTGAGTGCCAGGGTGTGTCCCCATGGTGTGCAGGTGAGTGGTAGAATCAATGGGAATGTGGGAAGAATAAAGTGGAGTTATTGTAAATAGTTAGACATACACAAAAAATACTGATTCGGCATCTCTGCAGTGGAAGCAGGATCTTTCAGACTTGTAAGGGGTGGGGGGGGGGGGAGACATCACCCATTCCTTCTACTTCACCCAGACTTCTATTCAGAGATGCTGCCTGTCCCGTTGAGTTACACAAGCATTAATGTCTATCTTTGGTGTAAACCAGCAACTGCAGTTCCTTCCTACACATTAGGATCTTACAGTATGGAAAATTGTGTTTTGGTCCACTGTGTTAATGCTGGCTATCAGATACCTTTTTATAATTTACTATTTATAATTGTCATTGCTTCAAGTCCCGTCCACTACCCCCCCCCTCCCCCAACAGTGTCTGAAGTCTGAAGAAAGGTCTTGACCCTGAAACATCACCCATTCCTTTTATCCAGAGATGCTGCCTGCCCCGCTGAGTTACTCCAGCATTTTGTGCCTGTAAGATTCTAAATCCAGTGGGAAAAGGACCTCAACTGGATCTTGATATGACAGTGGCCCAAAACAGAAAAAAAATCAGAGTGGGAGAGGAATTTATTCATTGGGATCACGATGTTCCAAGGCATTAGGGTTTAGACTGAAAGTGATATTACTAGCTTGAGACAAGATAAAAAATGATAGGTTATCATTAAATAGAGTTGATTGGAAGTATAAGAAAGAAGAAAGATAGCTTCTGATAATTCCAAAGTACTTTCTCTCCAGTTTCAGATGTGCATTTACTGGACATGTCAGAATACCCTTGAAAAACTGATCTTAAGCTAAAACCATAAATAGAAACACACAAAAGACCAATAAATCTATTTGCTTGACCCAAATACAAACGTATGATGGATTCATTGAACCATAACATTAACCACAGGTTGTAAAATAGAAATATCACTTACACATTGGAAAATAAGAAATGGAATGGGTCTGAAGATTACATACAAAGAATCCATTAAAATTAACACCACAGATTAAAAAATGAATGATAAATTATTTAAACAAAATCTGATTTATTTGCAGAGGAATAGAATCTAAAAGTAGCCTTGAATTTGTGTAAAAAACAATTCAGGCTCAGATATTGCGAACAATCCTAAAATAAAAATATTGAATCTGCGCATGTTTTAAATTTTATCATGACTGATCCTTGGTCTCAGTTCTATTTTCATCTCTGATCCCTTTGGCCCTCCAGTTCTCTATAGCTCAAATTTTCAAGTTATCTGAACCTTGCATATAACTAATGACTATTCATTAACAGCTATCTGAGTGAATCTCAGAATCGTATTTGTTTTAACAGGATCAATGCTTCTGGATTTAAAAAAATGTCAAAAATAATATGGAATCATTGTATTAAGTTGCCAGAAAGTTACAAAAATTGGTGGAGAACTGAAAGGCTACTGTCATTTGGAAAGAGTGAATGGATTCAGACGCTTCTCAAACATCAAAGAGAATACTTTGTTGACTTCCTGGAGTTTTTTAAAATTGCAAATGAGTTGGATAGGATGGGGGTGAGACAATAGTTCCAGGTAGGAGAATTTAGGGCAATAACTATGTGGTGACACCTAATAAATCAATTTAAAACATTAAAATATATATATATATATATTTACTCAGAGAGTGGTTCCAACATACTACTCACCACCAAAGAATGTGGATGAACGAATAAAGCTAAATGCATTGTAAAAGAATGGTAATGAAAAAATCTGCAAAAAGGTTAACAATGAGGTGGGTGTAATGGCAGCAGAAATGCAAGGAAACTAAACACCAGCACGGGAAATGAGCAGTCGGAAGAAATTGGGATAAAGGGCAGTATTCTAATTGTCAAACTGTGACTCATGGTTTCCCACAAGGAGTTATGTTGCCATTGCAACACAATCATATCTGCAAACAGTGTTTATGATGGAATAGAAAAATCACCTCTCAGAAAGACAACTTAATCCAAGAATGGACAATTCAACAATGGGTATCAACTCAATATGGGCTATCAATAGATTAAAATCCACTTTCCCATTCCTTAAATACAGACAATTGTGAGGCAGATGTCACAACAATCTGTAGAATAGTGGATATTAAGAGAACTAAAGATTAGTTCTCTTAATGCTGGAGTAACTCAGCGGGCCAGGCAGCATCCCTGGAGAGAAGTAATGTGTGATGTTTTGGGTCGAGATCCTTCTTCAGACTGAAAGTCAGGGGAAAGGGAGCAATGAGAGAAACTAAGTAGGTCAATGATCAGAGGCAGGATGTGAAAAGAAGAAGAATAAAGCTAAAGGTGGAGATAAAATGAAAGAATTAGAAGGTTTAATATTTCTACTTCAATAGAGGATTGGATGTAGGGAGAATGTGCGTCAGATATAGGTGGAGTTGCAGCGGTTGCTTTCTTTTGTTAGGGAGCAAATTTCTTCATTAAATGGAGAGGGGCAGATACTAGGTGATATAGTTATAATGGTATAGCTATGTGGGAAGGAAGTATGCAGCGAGTAGTATATACCAGGACTGAGCAACCGATGAGTAGTGCCAGGGCAGAGGGGAGGGGAACATAGACAAGGAGAGCAGTCTAATTTTTAAAATATTTTTTTATCATTAGTTTGTATATAAAAATGGGAGTTTGAATTACCGCAAAGGTGGACTTTACAAAAATCAAAGCTATCATCTGCTCCTCAATCCCTTTATTTCACCAGCGTGAAATGTACATAATAGAAATTTCTGGACGAATTTGGTGTAGGTTTGTTATTGTTGTGTGTAGTGAGATATAGTGCAAATATTTAAATGCATACTATCATTCAAATCATATTATATACTATCAAGTACAATTAAGCCATACACAAATACAGCAGATAGTGCATTGAAAAAAATACCAGAGTGCTGAATATAGTGTTAGTGTTAAGTTACAGAGAAAGTGCAAATATAAAAGAAATGCTAGGGCTACAAACAGATAGGTTGGTAGATCGGAACCACACTCTTAGCTAATGAGAGGACCATTCAGTAGTGGGGAAGAAGCTGTTTCCAAGCAAAAAATTGACCATTAAAAGGAACAAAATCAACATATATTATTAAAAAAATGCTAAAACCATTGTACTTTTTGCTTTATGCATAAAATTACATTATTAAATGATTATACAATTAGAGCAATTGCTTATAAATAACTGGAAGTGCAAGTACAGAAGTATAATCATTAGATTAGTAATCCAAAATCTGGACTAATGATCTGAGACATCACTTTGAATCCCACCGTGGCAAAAGTGTAATTAAATGATATAAATCTGGAATTAAAATATCTGGTGTTATGAAATTATTCACATTGTCATTAAAAGCCCATCTGGTTCTCTAATTCTTCCTGGCCTAGTTGGCAATGGGCAGGTGCTATAGACCTGCACGGGAAGGTAGACGCTCCCGCCCCCATGAGTCTCGGGCAGATGGGGCTCATCAGTCTGGGAAGGCAGTCCATCTAGGAGAGGGAAAACTCTGATTTAAAACCTCCACTGTCTTGTGGCCATATCCAGTCATGGAAAAGGCTCCTGGAGTAAACTTCAAGAAAATCCGGAGTCGGAGCCCCCTAAATCTGGAGTCGAAGTTACAACCTCGCTCTGGCAGCTCCTGCGACGGCACTGGTGCCAAACTGTAACGGCCCTGCTGTTCCTTTGGATCGATCAGCGACGTGGGGAGGGGGGATGTGCGGCATGGGCAACAGCCTGTCCTCCATATGATATCGCCCAGGCTTGCATCCGACCACACATCACTAGCAAACTAGGATGCATTGCCCATGGTCAGTCATGACCGAAGGGGGCTACTGCCTACCTACTGTAAGTTGCCACTATAGACCTACAAAAATGTGTTTGACTCTGAGCTGATCTCTGAAATGGCTGAGTAAGCTATTCAGTTGCAATAATATAAAAGCAGGTGGACCACTTGGCTTTGACCTGGGCATTGAACGTGACAAAGGTAAACATGGCCCAATACATGCTGAACGTTTTCCTCGTGAACACATGGTACCTGTGCCTCAGAAAAGACAGATAGTAGTTCAGCCAAAAGGTCTGAAGAAGGGTCTCAACCTGAAAAGTCACCCATTCCTTCTCTCCAAAGATGCTACCTGCCCCGCTGAGTTACTCTAGCATTTTGTGTCTATGAATAATTCAATATTGTAGTTCCTACGAGGTGATGGGAATGGTTTAGGTTTAGGTTTTTATTGTCACATGCATACAGCATAAAACATTGTTTTGCATGCAAGCATTCAATTCAAGAGGACTAGAATACCAAAACAGAGATGTAATGCTGAGGCTTTATAAGGTGCTGGTCGGACTGCATTTGAAGTATTGTGATCAATTTTGGGCCTCATACCTGAGGAAAGATATGCAGGCCCTGAAGAGGGTCCACAGGAGGTTTACGAGAATGATCCCATGAATGAATGGGTTAACATATGATGAGCGTTTGATGGCACTGGGCCTCTACATGCTGGAGTTTAGAAGGACGAGGGAGGGAGCTCATTGAAACTTACCGAATAGTGAAAGGCTTGGATAGAGTAGATGTGGAGAGGATGTTTCCACTAGTGGGAGAGTCTCGGACCAGAGGTCATTGCCTCAGAATTAAAGGATGTTCCTTTAAGGAGATGAGGAGGAATGTCTTTCGTCAGAGGGTGGTGAATCTGTAAAATTAATTGCCCCAGAAGGCTGTGGAGGCTCTCAATGGAGAGATAGATTAGTATAGATGTCAGGGGTTACAGGGAGAAGGCAGGAGAATGGGGCTAAGAGGGCAAGATAGATCAGTCATAATTGAATGGCAGAGTAAACTTGATGAGGTGAATGGCCTCATCACATTGCTTCAATCACTTATGAACTGCTTCGATCACTTATGAACATGAACTATTCAAACAGATCAGATATACTGTACATTGATGCAAGCAGTTCACGTTCAAGTACAATAGGTAGAGGAAAGGGGAAGATACAGTGTGGAGAATGCTAAAATAGGTGAATGCAACTGCAATCATCTCCAGCCAGAAGTGCTGGGTGAAGGCCTTCTCCTGAGTGAAGGCCGGCATTTACCAATTCAGTTCAGTCCACATGAATTGTTGAGCACTAAGTTGTTTAGTTGGTATCTAATCCAAGTGCTGAACTTCCTGGACATATCCAGTCTGGAGAATCCAATTTGGCCGTCATCCAAGTTTAAATCACCAGCAAATGTTAATACCAGTTCAACCAAGAAGCATGTGCTAATAAACTACAACAAATAGCTAGGTTAGTATTCTGCCTCGACCACCCTGCTCTTGGTCTTACTCCAGCTTTAGTTCAATTATGAAGCAGCTGCATTCCAGAAATGAAGTAAAAGCCTTTGCCCGAGCCTGCCATTAATAAGTGAATATTAAAGTCTGTGGCAATCAAGGAGAAACTTCACTACCTTGATCTATATTACACAAGCTAGATGGTTATGGTAAAGGCAAAGCAATAGATCCCCAACTAATTTATATCAAGATAAAATACAACACATAATTGGAAAATTCATTTATTCAAAACTTGCATAGGAATAGATGAAGGAATTAAAAGTAACATTAGCAAATTTGCTGCTGGTTCGCCGCGGTCCTATCTAGTCGACCATGACGGTACCATTTACCGCCGGTCCCGCCAACATCTGCGGCTTGTCAACGAGCCCCCACCACCGCCTGCCGACCCCTTTGCCCCCCCGCTGTCTGCCACATTGCCTGCCCTTCCACGCATGCCTCGGTCCCTGCCTTCTCAGCTCTATCAGCCTCGCTCTCCAACAGCCAGTCCTCCATCGCCAGCCCGTCTTCTCCTTATCCTCCCGGGTCCCCGGTTCGCTCACCCGCACCTGCTCCTACTCCTGTTCTTCCTGCAGAAGGGGGAGATGGCGAGCTGCGTACCCGGTCCGGGCGGGTGGTCAAGCCGCCTGTCTGTTATGGTGATTTTGCTTAACTGTTTGCTTACCTGCTCGTAGCGTATGAGACGTGGTCGCCCTGTCACTACTGTATTGCTTTTCATTTCCAAGGGGAAGGATGTATATGACATGTGCATGTACCTTTAACATAGTGACCTCACCACTACTAACTACTCCCCACATCACATATAATTACAACCTTCCCACCCATTGATCCCTCTCTCTAGTTCCGGTGACAGACCATGAACAGCTAGGGCAGCAACATATGTGTATCATGAATAAACAGTAGTAAAGACAGTGTGTTATGACTCCTCTTTACAGTACCTCAGTGCTGAAACTGTAGCTCGAGGCTCTGGCAGGTCTCCGGCAGGAAAGTTAGCACCAATCCGAATGGTAGGCCGTGAGGAGGGGGCAAAGATGCGGCACGGAGGAAGGACGCATCCTCTCCCAGGTAGGGACTGGAAAAAACGCTTTCCCCAATCCCCCCTCCCCCATCCCCCACATAAAAAGATTAATAGGCCTCCGGAACAAAACTTTTTAACAAACTAAAAATAAAAAAAGGGTGAAGAATGAACAGCTGCAGGCGAGGCTGCCACACTGCATGGCGCCACCACTCGAGCGGTTAGGAAAAGGGGAAGTACAACGAGACCTGTGTGTGCTTGTACATCGGGCTCTGAAAGTATGCACGCAGGTACAACAGGCAGTGAAATTACAGAGGAAGTTTACCGGAAAGCTGCCTTTAATGGAGAGTTTCAGCTACAGGGTTGGATTGTTTTCACTGGAACATCAGAGGTGGAAGGAAGACCATTAAATTATCATAGTCATAATCATACTTTATTAGCAAAGTATGTTTTGCAACATACAAAGAATTTCATTTGCCGTACAGTCATACCAATAAAAAGCATCAAAACACACAAAATACATTTTAACATGAACATCCACCACAGTGACTTCTTCACATTCCTCACTGTGATGGAAGGTGAAAAAAAGTTCAATTTCTTCCCTTTTTTGTTTTCCCGAGGTCGGGGGCCTCGAGCCTTCCGGCGATCTTGGCTCCCATAACCGGCAGTATTTTGGGCCCTCCGCGTCGGGGCAAACAAGTTCCTGCATCGGGGGTAATCTCAGCTCCACCGTGCTGGACGATCTGACCCTGGGTCTGGGCCAGTCGAGCCTTCTGCGTCGTTTGGAGCTTCCCGACATCGTTTTCTACCCGAGACTGCGAGTTCCTCGATGGTGAAATCCACAGGCCGCGGTTGGAGCGTCGATCCCAGGCAAGGGACCGGCTACGATGGTAAGTCCATTTCCTCGCGGTGGGGCTCAAAGTCAGTCACGAGCAAGACCGCCAGCTCCATGATGTTAGGCCACAGAGTGACCGGAGATACGATCCGGAAAACAATCACATCTCCGGCAAGGTAAGAGATTGAAACAAAATCCCCCACCCCCCACATAAAACAAACCAGAGAACATTAACACAAACTTTTAAGACACACTAAAAATAACCAAAAAAAAAGACGAAAAGACAGACTGTTGGCGAGGCTGACATAGTGCGGCGCTCCCTGGTGGATTTATTAGAGGCATAGATAGAGTAGACAGTCAGAACCTCCCCCCCCCCCCCTCCTCCACCACTCCTCCGCCCCCTCCACCACTCCTCCACTTCCTCATCCCCCCCCCCCCCCCAACCCCGAGTAGAAATGTCCAACACTAGAGGACATCGCTGTAAGGTGAGAGGCAGAAAGTTTAATGGAGATGCGTGGAGCAAGCATTTTTTGTGCACAGAGAGTGGTAGGGTCCTGAAATGCTTTGCCTGGGGCAGTGGTAGAGGCAGATCCGACAGTAGTGTTTCAGAGGCTTTTAGATACACATATTTTGAAATGCAGGGAATTGAGGGATATGGATCATGTACAGGCAGATGTGATCAGTTTAACTTGGCATCATGTTCGGGGCATACATTGTGGGCCAAAGGGCCCATTCCTGTGCTGTGTTATCAAGAGAGCACTTGTAATCTTGTGTATTAATTTCATAGAGAGTAGCTCTGAAAACTGTAGGCATCATTTTGAACATGCCCAGTTGGGAGAGGTCATGTCTCATTCAACATGACCTGTTTTGGAATCAAGCAGAGATCAGCCCAAAGGGTGCAATTTGGGTAAGCTCTTCATAATGCAGCTGAGGTAATCAGGAGAAGCAACAGTTTTGAAATGGACTTTGTCATGTCCTGAGCTTGTTTTCACTAAATAGATATTAGAAGATTGAAAATGCAAGGAATTTTGCATAAATGGTGCTGAACTGGATGGCACCATTTATGCAAAATTCCTTGCATTTTCAATCTTCTAATATCTAGGCATATTGAAAACCCTTGATCATAAATTAGGATTTAATGGATTTATGTGAAGGTAGATTTATAAATCAGAGCATTGAGTATAGAAGTTGGGATGTAATGTTAAAATTGTACAAGGCATTGGTGAGGCCAATTCTGGAGTATGGTGTACAATTTTGGTCGCCTAATTATAGGAAGGATGTCAACAAAATAGAGAGAGTACAGAGGAGATTTATTAGAATGTTACACAAAAAAGCTGGAGAAACTCAGCGGGTGCAGCAGCATCTATGGGGCCCCATAGATGCTGCTGCACCCGCTGAGTTTCTCCAGCTTTTTTGTGTAACCTTCGATTCTCCAGCATCTGCAGTTCCCTCTTAAACACAGATTTATTAGAATGTTGCCTGGGTTTCAGCAACTAAGTTACAGAGAAAGGTTGAACAAGTTAGGGCTTTATTCTTTGGAGCGCAGAAGGTTAAGGGGGGACTTGATAGAGGTCTTTAAAATGATCAGAGGGATAGACAGAGTTGACGTGGATAAGCTTTTCCCACTGAGAGTAGGGAAGATTCAAACAAGGGGACATGACTTGAGAATTAAGGGACTGAAGTTTAGGGATAACACGAGGGGGAACTTCTTTACTCAGAGAGTGGTGGCTGTGTGGAATGAGCTTCCAGTGAAGGTGGTGGAGGCAGGTTCGTTTTTATCATTTAAAAACAAATTGAATAGTTATATGGACGGGAAAGGAATGGAGGGTTATGGTCTGAGCGCAAGTATATGGGACTAGGGGAGAATACGTGTTCGGCACGGACTAGAAGGGTCGAGATGGCCTGTTTCCGTGCTGTAATTGTTATATGGTTATATGGTTATATAGGCAGCTAAAACAATTAATGTTAAAGTGATGTTAAAGTTTAATATTAATGTTTTGATAAAGATGTGGTTGAATTGATGACTGCATTGGTTAAGTACATTAAAATAAAATTGTATGTTTGACGAAATTGTGATCTTCATCATCTTTAAATGTGAAAATATAATGTTGATAACTGGGGAGTGAAGTACAATGTCAGATGTAAAAGGGAATATTAAAAAAAAAATCACTTTCTAGGTAGAGACCATCTCCAACTGGGTATACATGTTGCCTATAATGCTTGGTACCAAAATTAATTCTGTCAGCTTAAACGGGCACATTCAGAGTAAAAAGATCATCATTTGGCATGAGACATTGTACTTCACTCTGCTAAATGGATGTTGGAGTATTCCATTGAGATTAGTGGAACCAACTGCCTGGAAGAACCTGCAACAGCTTGAGGTGGTGGCGGTGAGGGCCTTTTCTCACACACACATGCAGCCCTAGCAACCAAGGATAGATTCATACTGCACAACAATCTGTTCATCTTTGCTAAACCAAACAGGAAAAACAAATTGTCAAATATTTCATTAGATGAAATGAAGTGGATAGAGAACAATAACTGGCACAATGTTTTAACTTCAAATGCCCCCAACAAACCACATTGATTGATAAGGCCTAATCCTGCTTAGGGGGAAAAAAAACTAACAGACCAAAATAACATTGTTCTATATATATTAATGAAAAAAGCAAACCTTTTACTGTATATAACAGCAGTCTAAACAATTTCTGATGCTGCATGTTTATCACTTAAATAGTGGGATTTCACTGTGAATGCTTTTGTGTAATGAGATCAAAGTAAACCAATTAAGATTTGATATAAACATCTAAATTAAATTATCATTCGACTGAAGATGATAACAGAAAAATGCAGGTGTAGAATGAAAGATAATCAGATTCTTGCAATGTTAACTTGTCTGATCTCCACTTGTGCGCTCCTTAACCTACTGATCATCTTCTGTCTTTGTTTCAGTTAAAACCACATTGGGTTATATGCATTGAACAGGTAATGGCATCAACGGGGGATTATTGTCTCAATAGGAAATTGCAAATGCTTTTCAGTTCATTCATCCGATGCTCACACACAATTTTTGTTGATATTTTGCACTAAGCTAAAACACACAGTGAATCACAGTGCATTGTGTAGAAAGGAATATAGATAAAAGCACCATTTGATGAGAGTACACACTGGGGCCAGATTCTGAAGGTCTACATTGAGAATGGTGATTCACCAGAATTCTCTCCTAACTGTCTGCTGTTAACAGTCACACAATTTTCTACTTCCATTTCCCTTGCCTGAGACTGTCCTTCTGTTGACTATCTAATCCTTGTTTAATTAAAATTGTAAATGTCTACAAATTTGGAGAGGTTTCATTCAGAGTGTTTTCTCTCTGTGTGTAAGAAATTGATGCGTATGTTTGAAATTGGTCTGGTTTGCTTTGGCACTTCTAATTAAGCTAGTTGCTATTTTCGTCCTGGCAGGTTTAGATTGATATCTTTAACAAACACTTTTGTGCAGCTACATTTGGGTCAATTCTGTGTATATGCACTGAAGATGGCCACATGGCCCTCATTCCATCGACACCTTCAGCAAATCCTATTTACATACCGGTATCTTCTGGTGGACACAAAATGCTAGAGTAACTCAGTGGTACAGGCAGCATCTCTGGAGAGAAGGAATGGGTGATGTTTCGGGTTGAAACCCTTCTTCCTCTCTCCCTTTACATATCTTCTGTTCCTTTCTCCCTCATGTGTTTATTCTACCTCCCTTTAATTACATCTACGCTGGTAAATTCAGTCACCCCATATGATAATTAATTCTTCCTAACAATAGAGTTGTGCAGTAGATGAACAGGCCCATTGGTCCACCATGACCACGCCAACCTTTATGCCCTGCACTAATTGCATTTGCCTGCTTCAGGACCGTATCCTCTCTGCCTTATCAGATTAACTGTTATTGATACTGCTACAATTACTGCATTTATTACCTCTAGTATTGGCATCCTGACATGAATTTGTTTTTCCATGATTGATCCTATCAAATGCGTTTATAATCTTAAAGACCACCACCACTTCACCGTTCCTCTGTGTTAGTGAAAATAACATTAAAAAAAAGGAATATAATACCTATAATCCTATTTCTTTTAAGTCCAGAGGCGGAGCAGCACAACAGTGAGAAAGTTTAAAACAGAGCATTTGGGACAATCAAAAGTGTCAGTTTCAGGACAGGAGGCAGAGCAGCGGGAACATTTAACACAGAGCCACTGGAGTGGCCCATTGAGAGGGACAGCAGCCAATAAGAAGGTATAGTGGAGCCGCCATGATGGGAGTTTGAGTTTAATTTATTGTCATGCATACCGAAGTACAGTGAAAAGCTTTTGTCGCGTGCTAACTAGTCATCGGAAAAACAATACAGGATTATAACCGAGCCATCCACGGTGTACAGATACATGATAAAGGGAATAATCAATGTGAATAACGCTTAGTGCAAGATAAAGTCCAGTAAAGTCCCATCAAAGATAGTCCGAGGGTCTCCAATGAGGTAGATAGTAGCTCAGGACTCTTGCTCTAGTTGGTGATTGGATGTGGGTTGTGGATAACTGTGCAGAAAGCTTCGCTGAGGAGGTCATGGAGAGAAGGCAGGAGCATGGGGTTAGGAGGGAGAGATAGATTAGCCATGATTGAATGGCAGAGTAGACTTGATGGGCCAAATGACATAATTTTACTCCTATTCTTTTTGACCTAATGAGTAAACATAGAAACATAGAAATTAGGTGCAGGAGTAGGCCATTCGGCCCTTCGAGCCTGCACCACCATTTAATATGATCATGGCTGATCATCCAACTCAGTATCCCTTACCTGCCTTCTCTCCATACCCCCCTGATCCCCTTAGCCACAAGGGCCACATCTAACTCCCTCTTAAATATAGCCAATTAACTGGCCTCAACTACCCTCTGTGGCAGAGAGTTCCAGAGATTCAGAGATAAAGTAGGGTGAGATTTAATAATTTCACGTTCCTCTCATTGTAGTGCAGTGAAAAGGGTAGCGCTATGCTCCTCCTGCAGGATGTGGAAAGTCAGGGAAATTTCCTGTGTCCCCGGAGGTCACTGGGTAGTGTATCTATCAGCAGCTCCTGAATGACCGTTGGAGGGAACTGGAGCTGTGGCTGGGTGACTTCAGGATTGTCCAGGAGTATGGGAGGGTCACAGACAGAAGTTATAGTGCAGTGGTCACACCTAAGGTATGGGTAGAAAGCCGATTGGTGACCACCAGAAAAGTGAATAGGCAGAGAGTGCAGGCATCCTCGGTGGCCATTTATGCTCCAGAACAAATGTACCCTTTTGGATACTGTTGGGGGAAGGTGACCATTCGAGGTGAGCAACAGCAGTAGTCAGGTCTGTGGAACCAAGGCTGCCTCTGATGCACAGTGATAGGAGACTCATTCGTTAGGGCAACCAACAGGAGATTTTGTGGGACTCCAGGGTGGTCTGTTGCCTTCTTGGTGCCATGGTCCAGGAGTTTTTGGGGTGGCTGCAGAACATTCACAAAGGGGAGGATGGACAGCCAGATGTCACGCACAAATGACACAGGTAGGACATGAGATGAGATCTAACAAGGAGGAAGGATACGGATAGAAAGATAAGAGATCCTTGAATGGCCAAAGAAATTGTAAATTTGGTCAAAAAGAAAAGGAAGCATATGTAAAGTTTAGAAAGATTACATTAGATAGGGTCTTTGGGGAATATAAAGCAAACAGGAAGAACTCAACCAGGCAATTCAAAGGGACATAAAAGGTCATGGAATGCCTTTGGCAAATTGCATTAAAGAAATTCCCAAGGCCTTTCAAATGTCAAAAACATGAGGGTAACGAAAGAAAAGGTAGGATTACAAGGGTCTTGACAAAGACCTTTGTATACCCTCGCCAGAGGCAAGGTTTCGGAAGGCTGGAGAATAACCAATGTTCTTCCTTTATTTAAGAAAGGAAATGGATGTAATCCACAAAATTATAGGTTGAAGCCTCACGTCAGCAATTGGGAAACAATTAGAGAGGATTCTGCAGGATAGCATTTACTCACATTTGGAAGAGAATTGGCTAATTAGGGATAGTCAACATTGCTTTGTTTGAGGCAGGTCATGTCTTATGGACTTGATTGAGATTTTGAGGAGGTGATGAAGGTTACTGTCTGGATCAGAGGGTGTTATTTATAAGGAAAAGTTGGACAAACTTGGACTGTTTTATCTAGAACATCAGAAGTTGAATGGAGACCCGGTAGATGTATATAAAATTATGAGAGACATACTGTAGATAGGATAGATAGTTAGAAACTTCTGTACCAGAGTGGAAACGTCAAACACTAGAGGGCATAGGTTTAAGGTATGAGATGCAAATTTTAAAGCAGACTAAAGTGTGACCTGTTGGGTTCCAGTCACACGGGAGTGAAGTGGAGTGTGTGGAGAAAGGGGTGTGTGTGGAGAAAGGGGTGTGTGTGGACGGGGGGAGGGTGTGTGGGACAGGGGCAGGTGTGTGGGGGGGGGTGTGGGGGGGGTGGTGAGGGGGTGTTGGAGCCAGGGTTAGGGGTGTGGGGGAGGGGTGTGGGGGTGGGGTGTGTGAGCCGGGGGAGGGGTGTGGGGGCAGGGTGTGTGCGGGGGGATGATGTGTGGAGCAGGAGGAGGTTGTGGAGGATGGGGGTGTGTGTGGGGGGGGGGGGGGTGTGGGGGAGGGGGGGGGTGGGGGAGGGATGTGTGGAGCAAGGCAGGGTGTGGGGTAATGGGGGGTGTTGGGGAGGGGGAGTGTGGGGGGGAATGGGGCGTGGTGGAAGGGGGGTGTGGGGGGGATGGGGGGGGAGTGGGGGGGGGGGTGGGGGGGGGGGGGGGGGGGGGGGGGGGTGGGGGTGGGGGGGGGGGGGGGGAGGGGGGTGGGGGAATGTGGGGTTTGGGTGAGGGTGTGGGTAAGGGGGCGGGGGGGGGAGGAGGGTGGTGGAAAGGGGTGGGGGGGAAAGGGGTTTGGTGGCGGAAAGGGGGGGTGTGGGGGGAAGAGGGGGGGGGTGTGTGAGGAAGGGGGGGGGGGGTGGGTAGATGGGTAGGTAGGTAGGGAAAAAGTGTGATAAATGCCTGGAATGCATTGCTGGGGGAGTGGTGGGGGGGGGGGGGGGGGGGGGGGGGGGGGCAGGTACAAAAGTAGGATTTAAGAGGATTTTAAATAGGCATTTGGAGGTATGTTGATCATGTGCAGGCAGAGGAGATCACTTTAACATGGCATTGTGTTTGGTATGGGCCGAGGTTCCTGGGCTATTTCTGTTATGTGTTCTCATAATTTCTGTATCTTTAATCCAAAATCCCTTGGCTCTACATATTTTGCTATATAAAAATCAGCATACTGCCCGTTTCATCTTTTTTTTAATTTGTATTGCAATGTTTCCATTTTTCACAATCATACAGATGATCTTGGCTGAAACTGATTCTGCCACAAGCACATTTAAGCAGGATAATTTGCATAAGAAAACGTCCATATGAACCAAAGCTGGAGTATTGGTTTCTATGACAGATATTGGTAGCAATCAATTTCTGATGGCAAGGCCTGCTGCTCAAGTGAAGAATTATCTTTTTGTCAAAATACATTATTCCTTGGCAGCATCCTACTTATGGGAATTATTTATTTCCATGCAGGGACATAGGAAAGGATCAACCTTAATATTCCTGCCCAGCTATCACAGCACTCTTATCATATGCAGGAAAATCCTGGGCTCCAAAACACAAGGCTCACATTTATGCTGATATTGAGATTAGCACAGCGTGGCTATCACTGGACCATAGGGGTGACAAAGTAATGATCTTTGTTAGCAGATGGCGGTGCTCAGCTGTGCGAGTGTTTAATGGTTTAAAAATTACACAATTAAACATAATGACAATCCATAACAAATTGGTTCATATGGAAATTAACATGGAGATATTTAGCTTTCAGCATTTAATACTCTAGGTTTTGTTGCTTTTTGATTTGTAAATTAACTTTAGCCTCAAACTAAATTGCAAGCATTAGATAATTACATTTGCAGCAAAGACAGCCCAATAAAGGCATATGTGTCTGCGATAAACATCGACTTATAATGACATTTTGGCAATTATAATTTTAAGATTTTCCAAATTGATTTTTAATACCTCCAAAAAAATGTTGTTAACAAAAAATCTGTTGTAATCTGCAGAATGAAACAGATGCCAGGTAAACCGATCCATAATTGATGCGAGATAAAACAAATGATAATTTGATCTCCTATTCTGCATTCATAGTGTAGATTTCAGATAAATTGAACCAGCGCATACAATAGATACCATCTGCTTTGCAGCTCTGTCCATTATGAAATCGATTCAGGTGAACTTGTTTCTTTTCATTTGGGTTTCATTTCACATTTACAAAAAAAAAAAAAAAATGTTTTTTTCTTGAGATGAAATAATATTCCCAAACCCAGTAAGCCTTGTCATTTGGGTATTAAATATCTCACAGCTTTATTTAATGAGGGGGAAAAAAGAGATATTCTGGACTTCAACTCAACATTTACTTCTTAATCAATGTATCTTGTAGTCTGCATCCCAGGGTACTCAAGGACTCTAGAAATTGTGGACGCATTGGTGATCATTTTCCAATGTTCTATAGATTCTGGATCAGTTCCTGTGGATTGGCAGGGAGAGAGAAAGCAGGGAATTATAGACCAGTTGGCCTGACATCAGTGGTGGGGAATATGCTGGAGTCAATTATCAAAAATGTAATAGCGACACATTTGGATAACAGTAACAGGATTGGTCCAAGTCAGCATGGATTTACAAAGGGGAAATCATGCTATTCAAATCTTCTGGAATTCTTTGAGGATGTAACAAGTAAAATAGTCAAGGGAGAGCTTGTGGATGTAGTGTACCTGAACTTTCAGAAAGCCTTTGATAAGGTCCCACACAAGAGAATAGTGGGCAAAATTAGAGCAGATGGTATTGGGGGTAGGGTATTGACATGGATAGAAAATTGGTTGGCAGACAGGGAACAAAGAGTTGGGATTAACAGGTCCTTTTCAGAATGGCAGGCAGTGACTAGTGAGGTGCTGCAAGTCTCGGTGCTGGGACCGCAGCTATTTACAATATACATTAATGATTTAGGTGAAAGAATTAAAAGTAACATTAGCAAATTTGCAGATGACATGAAGCTCGTTGGAACTGTGAAGAGGATGCTATGAGGATGCAGGGTAATTTGGACAGGTTGGGTGAGTGGGCAGATGCATGGCAGATTCAGTATAATATGGATCAATGTGAGGTTATCCACTTTGGTGGCAAGAACGGGAAGGCAGATTATTATTTGAATGGTGTCAGGTTAGGAAAAGGGTAGGTACAATGAGATCTGGGTGTCCTTATACATCAGTCACTGAAAGTAAGCGGGCAGGTTCAACAGGGCAGCAAATGCCATTTTGGCCTTCTTAACGAGAGTAGTTGAGTATAGGAGCAAAGAGGTCCTTCTGCAGTTGTACTGCGCCCTGGTAAGACCAAACCTGGAGTATTGTGTGCAGTATTGATCTCCTAATTTGAGGAAGGATATTCTTGCTATTGAAGGAGTGCAGCGTACTTTCACGAGGTTAATTCCCGGGATGGCCGGACTGTCATATAATGAAAGAATGGAGCGACTAGGCTTGTATTAACTGGAATTTAGAAGGATGAGAGGATTCATAAAAAATAATATAAAATTATTAAGGGATTGGACACGATAGACGTAGGAAACATGTTCATGATGTTGGAGGAGTCCAGAACCAGGTGCCACAGTTTAAGAATAAGGGGTAGGCCATTTGGAACTGAGTTGAGAGTTGCGAATTTGTGGAATTATCTGCCTGTGAGGTGTAGCGTCATGAAAAGTCAAACCAGAGCAGGACATTCACAGTGAATGGTAGAGCCCTGGAGAAGGTTGTCGAACAGAAGGATCTAGGAATACAGGTACATAGTTGTCTGAAAGTGACGTCATGTGTAGAAGTGGTAAGGACGGCTTTTAGCCGGCAGGCATTAATCCGTCGGGCAATTGAATATAGAAATTGGGATGTTATGTACAAAATATTAGACAATAGACAATAGACAATGGGTGCAGGAGTAGGCCATTCGGCCCTTCGAGCTAGCGCCGCCATTTAATATGATCATGGCTGATCATCCCTAATCAGTACCCCGTTCCTGCCTTCTCCCCATATCCCCTGACTCTACTATTTTTAAGAGCCCTATCTAGCTCTCTCTTGAAACTTCCAGAGAACCTGCCTCCACCGCCCTCTGAGGTAGAGAATTCTACAGACTCACAACTCTCTGTGAGAAAATGTTTCCTCGTCTCCGTTCTAAATGGCTTACCCGTTATTCTTAAACTGTGGCCCCTGGTTCTGGACTCGCCCAACATAGGGAACATGTTTCCTGCCTCTATCATGTCTAAACCTTTAACAATCTTATCTGTTTCAATGAGATAACCTCTCATCCTTCTAACCTCCAGAGTGTACACGCCCAGTCACTCCATTCTCTCAGCATATGACAGTCCCGGCATCCTGGGAATTAACCTTGTAAACCTACGCTGCACTCCCTTAATAGCAAGAATGTTCTTCCTCAAATTAGGGGACCAAAACTGCACACAATACTCCAAGTGTGGTCTCACTAGGGCTCTGTACAACTGCAGAAGGACCTCTTTGCTCCTATATTCAACTCCTCTTGTTATAAAGGCCAACATGCCATTCGCTTTCTTCACTGCCTGCTGTACCTGTATGCTTACTTTCATAGACTGATGAACAAAGACCCCCAGACCCCGTTGTACATCCCCTTTTCCCACCTTGATGCCATTTAGATAGTAATCTGCCTTCCTGTTTTTGCTACCAAAGTGGATAACCTCACATTTATCCGCATTAAACTTCATCTGCCATGAAACTGCCCACTCCCCCAACCTGTCCAAATCAGCCTGCATTCTCATAGGTTCCTCCTCACAGTTCACACTGCCACCCAGCTTTGTGTCATCTGCAAACTTGCTAATGCCAATTGTGAGGCCAGATATGGAATATGGAATATGGAAGGCATGTGATGGCCGATTCTCTGTACGCATTGAAGATTGAGTTAGATAGAGCTCTTAGGGCTACGGAATCAATGGTTATGGGGAGAAGGCAGGAACAGCGATGATGAACCACGATCACATTGCATTGCAGTGCTGACTCAAAGGGCGAATGGCCTACTCCTGTCCCTATTGTCTATGTATCTATGTAACCAAATTAATTGATAGACACAAAATGCTGGAGTAACTCAATGGGATATGCAGCATCTCTGGAGAGAAGGAATGGATGACGTTTTGGGTTGAGACCCTTCTTTCAGACTGGGTCAGAAATCTCAGCCTGAACGGTCTCGACCCAAAATGTCAGATTGTGCAATCTTTTAATCTGTATAGTATGCAAAACAACGTTTTTTTCATGTATCTCAGTATTCACGACAATAAAAAGCCTAAGCCAAATAAATGTACCTTTGTATAAACTATTTGACTTGCATGGAAGGAATAATTATGTGGGCAGTACAACAAGATCTATGGCTTGCATTTCCATGTACTTTTCAAGATTGACACAAGGATCCTTTTGGAAACATCATCAGGGCAAAAAGTCAGCAAGCCAATAGTAGACACAAAAAGCTGGGACAGGCAGAATCTCTGGAGAGAAGGATTGGATGACGTTGCGGGTCGAGACCCTTGTTTTGAGAGTCAGGGGAGAGGGAGTCAGATATGGAAGGGTAAGATGTGAAAACAACAGATCAAAGCAGACAATGTAGAATGTTTAAGAAGGAACTGCAGATGCTGGAAAAATTGAAGGTAGATGAAAATGATGGAGAAACTCAACGGGTGAGGCAGCATCTATGGCGCAAAGGAATAGGTGATGTTTCGGGTTGAGACCCTTCTTCATACTTGTCAGGCTTGTTCAGACTTGTCAGAAATGTAGAATGGTACATTGTTAGCTGAGGAGAAGGTGACAAGGAGGCAAACAAACAGTAGAATTAATCAGAAGGACAGTGAAACTAGTCAGAGAACTAGGGTGGGGGAGGGATAGAGAGAGAGAAAGCAAGGGTTAAGGGCCTGTCCCACTTTCATGACCTAATTCATGACTTCTGCCGAGTTTGCCCGTGACTCATACTCACAGCATGGTTATCACGAGGCTGTAGGCGGTTGTAGGAGGTTGTAGGTAAGTCGCAGCAGGCCGTGATGCTAGTCGTAGGTACTTGTGGCATCAAGTAGATCGAGGCTTGATACCAACAATAAAAATGTGGATTTCA
The DNA here is from genome assembly GCF_028641065.1 of Leucoraja erinaceus. NCBI lineage: Eukaryota > Metazoa > Chordata > Chondrichthyes > Rajiformes > Rajidae > Leucoraja > Leucoraja erinaceus. The sequence continues at coordinate 37,846,156 of NC_073381.1, read as the reverse complement.
AACATGTTCGAAACACTACACCTGGAAGAGATGAGACTCCTCCTAGCAGGCAGAGCACACCACTTCCAAAAGACGTGGTCTGCATTTATGGAACTATTACAAGCATAAGGTGCAATAGTAATTTAAAAAATAAATGGTACCAGGATCTGGTAACGGGGGGGTAAAAAAACACGGTTGGTATATCCTTTTTTGCAGAGTTTTGTGTTATAATAGAGCGATTGTTTCTCCTTTTTTTTCTTTCCTTTCTAGGGTCTATTTCTTTTCTTTACTTCCTTCTCTAACTTATTTTCTAAGGGGCTTTCTTTTCCCAACACTTTCCTGCACCTTCACGACTCTTGGTCACTTTCCTTACTTCTTTCATTTCTGCCTTTTTTAAAGCTCGAAAAATGAAGTGGTACAACAAATGTAATAAGATATATGTGATGTGTATTACTGTGATTTACTGTACTTCTAATAAAAAATAAAAAATAAATAAAAAGAAGATCGAGGCGTTTTTTCTAGCCTGATGAAAAATGTCCACGAGTAAAAAAGGTCGTGAACTAGGTCGTGAAAGTCAGTCAGGCCCTTTATTTGAAGTTAGAGAAATCAATATTCATACCTCTGGGTTATAAGCCACCCAATTAAAATGTGAAAGCTATTTCAACAGGTGGTTTGTTGCTTGAGCAATGTGGCACCTGTAAGGAGATACAGGAGGTGAAAATGTTTAGGAAGGGAATTTCAAATGTAGGGCTTAGCATCTGAATGCAGCCCTGCTCGTATGAAAGCTGAGGAAGAGGGAGTTTCACGGGTGACCAATGTTCGAGGTTTGAAGATTGGAGGAAGCTGCATTGAATGCATGGATGAGGAGGTTTTTAAATGTATGCAAGTGCTGATTGAGCAGGAGTGGGTTTGAAAGCACAGCATGGAGTGGAAATATGGATCTTGAGGACAGTTAAAGTTTGGTCAGAGGAGGCGGACTCCACACTCCACACTTCAGCAGCATTTTGGAAACACTGACTGGAATGCATTTGCAGCTCAGGCCATCCTTGACTCCCACACGGACATTGACTCTTACACATCCTCTGTTTTGGACTTTATCACCTCCACCATCAACAGTGTCACCTCCCTCAAACGGATTACCACATTCCCGAATCAGAAGCCATGGATGAACAGCGAGGTCAGGCTACTGCTGAAAGCACGAGACACCGCTTTCAGTTCAGGCGATGCTCGAGCCTACAGTTCATCCAGGGCTAATCTGAAGAGGGGCATCAAGAAGGCCAAGCACAGCTACAAGCTAAGGATTGAGGAGCACTTCAATAACAACTCTGACCCCGACGCATGTGGCAAGGCATCCAGGCCATCACGGACTATAGACCCACCAACACCACCCCCACATCCAGCGACTCCTCCTTCCTTGAGGAGCTTAACCACTTTTATGGCCGCTTTCACAGGGACAATCAAGAGATGACCATCAAGGCTGTGCTCCCTGCTGATCATCAGCCCCTCACACTCACCCCCTACGATGTGTATGTGGCACTGAGCAGGATTAATGCACAAAAGAGCAAAAAACACATCCTCAGAATATCTAACTTTATTCTCAAAGCTGCTGGAAATGCTAAATTGTCAGGAAGCTGTTGTTTCAAAACATTAAAAAAACACTTCAGCAATGTCTTGAGGGCAGTTGGTTTTGAATAGACAAACAAATAGAACTAATATAAAATGTGCTGTATTTCAAGGAACAGTTTATTTATGTAACATAAAAAGATCAGTGTAGACACAAAATGCTGGAGTAACTCAGCGGATCAGGCAGCATCTCTGGAGAGGAGGAATAGGTGACGTTTCAGCTTGAGACCCAATTTCAGAAGAAGAAGGGTCTCGACCCGAAACGTCACCCATGCATTCTCTCCAGAGATGCTGCCTGTCCCGCTGATTTACTCCAGCATTTTGAATCTACCTTTCATTTAAAACAGCATCTGCAGTTCTTTCCTTCATAAAAATATCAGGGCTTGGCCATGCAGATCCTCATTTGTTCTGCCATTCAACAGGATTATAGATGGTCTCCCACCTAAAATGCCATGTTATTGGCCTGGCCTATATCCCTTGATTTCTTTCATATCCAGAAATCAATGGATATCTGCTATCAATGAATTCAGTGATCACAGGTCCACAGTTCCCTGGGATAATGAATTCTCAAGATTTATCATCCTCTAACTGAAAAACACAAATTTCCTCATCTCATCTCATTTTGAGGCTGACACCTATTTCTGGGTTCCATTAGTGAAGGGACAAATCCTCCCACTTATGTACCCAGAAAACTTACTAACTATTTTGTATATTTCAATTAGGTCACATTTTGTTCTTCTAAATTCAATGGTTCTTTATTATCACATGTACAGAGGTACAGTGAAATTTATTTTTTGCATACAGCTCAGTAAAGTATTACCATACACAAGCCCAATCTGTGATTAGTACAAGGTGTATAGAAATAATCAACTGAGATGTATACAAGATCTATACAGTCTGAAGAAGGGTATCGACCCGAAACGCCACCCGTTCCTTCTCTCCTGAGATGCTGCCTGAATTACTCCAGCATTTTGTGTCTACCTTGTATACAAGACTGCCAGGATTTGGTTCTATTTTCTAGGTAAGAAGCCTAGTCTACTCAATCCCTCCATGACAAGTATACAAGATAACACACAAAATTGTACACATTATTTACCTGCACATTAGTGCTCAGTGAGTTATGTACAAGGATCCTCAGGTTTGTGAATATTAACATTATCAATCTCCCACCAATCAAAAAAACCAATTAGCATCTGTTTTTCCTACTGTAATTATTTCTCATTGGGCAAGAAGATGATAGATGGAGTACGTTTACACAACTTGACTGTTCCTTTAAAGCTTATCCTTATCGCAGCTCATTTTTCAACCTAGTTTTATATTATGATAATTTGTGGAAATTTAATATTTGGTCCCATCAGACAAATTATTGACATTAATTTTGAAACTGTAGGGTCCCAAACACAGATTCCCCAAAAGACCTCTCAGCTACAAGGGCACTTCAGACAAGAGTGACGCAGTGGGCCAGATGCTGTCTGCTCGACTGAGATAGAGGCTGCAGTCAGAGTTGGGTATTCACAAGATTCAGCTCAAGACATTGAGTGTTGGAAAGAAAGAGAGCTTTGTAGTTTCAGACAGTTTTGTTTTTTTAGTTTTGAGATATAGTGTGGAAACAGGCCCTTCGGCCTACCGAGTTCGCGCAGTTCAGCAATTCCTGCATATTAACACTATCCTACACACACTAAGGACAATTTACAATTTTACCAGACCAATTAGGCTACAAACCTGAACATCTTTGGAGTGTGGGAGGAAACCGGAGCACCCGGAGAAAACCCAAGTGGTGACGGGGAGAACATACAAACTCCGTACTGACAGCACACGTGGTCAGTTTCGAACCCGGATGTCTGACACAGTAAGGTAGCAATTCTATCGCTGCGCCACCATCTACACTGTAAGGATTTTTTTTTAAGTGTTCCATAGATACTTGTGTTGTACTCTTGCACAATTGATGGTGGTTCATTCACTGGCCCATTGCAAACTCAAGTTAAATCATTAAATCATACAGCATGGAAATAGGCTCTGTGCCAACCATACAAGTTTCATTTTATTCTCCCCACATTCCTAACAACTCCCCAAAATTCTAACACTCACCACAAACTTGGGGCAAAGTCTGTCTGTCTTTTTGTTTTTTTTGTTGTTATTTTTAGTGTGTTTTAAAAGTTTGTGTTAATATTCTCTGGTTTATTTTATGTGGGGGGTGAGGGAGAGGGTCGGGGGAACCTTTTTTTCAATCTCTTACCTTGCCGGAGATGCGATTGTTTTCCGGATCGTATCTCCGGTCGCTCTGCAGCCTAACATCATGGAGCTGGTGCCTTTGCTCGGGACTGACTTTGGGTTCCACTGAGGGGACGTGGACTTACCATTGGAGCCGATCCCTTGCCTGGGGTCGACGCTCCAATCCGCGGCCTTCAACATCGAGGAGCTTGCAGTCTCGGGTTGAGACCAATGTCGGGAAGCTCCAAACGACGCAGAAGGTTTCGACCAGCCCCAACCCGGGGTCCGATCACACAGCTATGGGAGCCAAGATCGCCCCGTCAACAGAAGGCTCGAGGCCCCCGACCACGGGAGAACAAAGAAGGGAAGAGATTTAATTTTATTTCACCTTCCATCACAGTGAGGAATGTGGAGGAGTCACTGATGTTTATGTTAAAATGTGTTTTGTGTGTTCTGTTGCTTTTTTTGGTATGACTGTATGGAAAATAAGATTCCTCGTATGTTGCAAAACATGCTTGGCTAATAAAGTATTATGGTTATGATTATGATTATTATGATTATGATTTAATGTAACCAATAACCAACCAACTTGCACGTCAGTGGGTGTGGGGGGGAAAAAAAAGCCCCTGAAGGAAAAGATAAACTACTGGAAATACTCAGCAAAAAAGGGATGGTTGTCATTTCAGGTCAAAACCCTGCATCAGGACAGGTAGAAACCAATGCAGCCATGGCGTACATAGGCAAACTCCACACAGAAAAAACGAATCCAGGATTGAACCTGGATTGTTGGAGCTTTAAGACAGCAGTTCTATGACTGAGCCACTGTGCTATTCACCAAGTCCTCAGGTAGACAGCAAAGGGCATACACAGTACTAGTTCCTCAATCAATCATTTGAAAACTGTGGTTACTGATGCACTGAAAACAATTTCTCCTCGTTCATCCTTTCAAAAGTGTTCAAAACTCCTCTTCAATCATATAACACCCCAGTTCCTCCACACAGCTTTTTATCCTTTGCCCCAACACCAAAACAAACATTCTCTTTCGTGGGGAAAGAGTTAAAATATCTGAAATTCACGAAATGGAATGTAGTTTCAAATAAATTGTACGGAGAAAATTGCAGGATTACTTGTGGGGAAATGTGAGTTAAGAATAATAAAATATAAATCTTTAAAGAACTAATTGGATAGCAATAGCAAAGGCCAGCAGAGCCAAATGACCTCCTCCTGTGCTGCTTCACTGTATGATGCTATGATTGCCTCTTCAAGCAGCTTTTCAAGTAAATGAAACTATCTTCCCTGTAGCGACCGTATGTTAAGTGCAGTGAGCTTGCACTGTAGTCAATCAAATGTTTCTAATGAAATTTAATGCACTTATCGAGCCAATTGGAAACGGGAGTCGGCGTTAAAATGTAAATGTTTAAAGTGTGCAACAATATATATATATCCCTCTGGATTAAGTAAAGCAACATATTTGTTCTTCGTTTATTTTGTAGAAATGATTTAATCCAACAAGTTGCATTCTTTTGAAATGACACCCAGCAAGTGCCAGAATACATTTTGCTGCAAAAACCTTGCAATGCAGATTGTAGTTATAGTGTCATTTTTGGAACAATGTACATTTTCCATGATTAGCTGCCGTGGATGAGGGGAGAGAGTTTTTAATTGAGAACCTATCTTGCCAAAATTCTATGGTGCACATGGACCAAAGCACAATAAAACATCGAAAAATACAGCACCGGAACAGGTCCTTTAGCCCACAATCTCCATGCCACACAAATTACCAAAATAAACTATTCGTATTTGCCTGTATATGATCCATATGGGATATCCATCCCTGCATATCCATGTGCTTATCTAAAAGCCTCTTAAACACCACCATTGTATCTATCTCTAGCACTATCCTGGCTGCGCATTCCAGGCGCCCACCAGTTTCTCTGTGAAAAAAACTTGCCCTACATCTCTCTGGTTAAACATTGCCCATCTTTCCTTAAAGCTATGCCCTCTAATCTTTGACGTTTCCACCCTGGGAGAAAGGTTCTCACCGTCTATGAAGGGAAAAATTGTTTAACTTTGAGGACTCTGATGAAATTAGGTTCTACTGCTGCATTGCCTGGTCAGTGACATGTTCAGGCTGGTTCCCTTTAACTACGATGATCTCAACCTCAAATGTGTTGGGGACTTGCAGTTTAGCATGAGAGCACCACATTATTTACGAGCCACATGTGATGGGTAACCAATCTTGTTGCACTGCCATTGCACATCCAACAAAGAGGAACTAGAAGGAAAACTGGGAACTTTGAGATCCATATATTACTCTGCTTGTTAAGGCTTCAGATGGAGTAAGCGTTATTGATTTTGTTTTTTGTATATTGGAAATCTTGGAGGGAATGGAGGGGAGGTTTAAAATAATACAACTGGTAAAATGGGATTTCCAGGAATGTTATAATGATACTGCAGCAGAGGTGGCCATTTAGCCCATTGTATTGCTGCAGGCTCTTTGATGGAGTCTCTTCATTCATTTCAGATTCAGATTCAGATTCAAACTTTATTGGCATTGTGCAGTGTACAGTACAGAGACAACGAAAAGCAGTTAGCATCTCCCTAGAAGAGCGACAAAGAATATGAACAATAAATAAATATATTTACGTGCATACAGTCACAGTAGTGCAATTATTTTATTTTTCCTGGTGGAAGAAGTGTCCGGGGGAGGGGTGATTGGCAGTCACCGAGGTACAGTGTTGAATAATGTAACAGCCGCAGGGAAGAAGCTGTTCCTGGACCTGCTGGTCCGGCAACAGAGAGACCTGTAGCGCCTCCCGGATGGGAGGAGGGTAAACAGTCTGTGGTTGGGGTGAGAGCAGTCCTTGGTGATGCTGAGCGCCCTTCGCAGCCAACGCTTGCTTTGGACAGACTCAATGGAGGGGAGTGAGGAACCGGTGATGCATTGGGCAATTTTCACAACTCTCTGCAGTGCTTTCCGGTCGGAGACAGAGCAGTTGCCATACCATACTGTGATACAGTTGGTAAGGATGCTCTCGATGGTGCAGCGGTAGAAGTTCACCAGAATCTGAGGAGACAGATGGACCTTCTTCAGTCTCCTCAGGAAGAAGAGACGCTGGTGAGCCTTCTTGACGAGAGTTGAGGTATTGTGGGTCCAGGAGAGGTCATCGCAGATGTTGACCCCCAGGAACCTGAGGCTGGAAACACGTTCCACCTCTGTCCCGTTGATGTGGATAGGGGTGTGCGTGCTGCCCCTAGACTTCCTGAAGTCTACAATGAGCTCCTTGGTCTTCTTGGAGTTAAGGGCCAGGTTGTTGTCAGCGCACCATGCTGCTAGGAGCTGGACCTCCTCCCCGTAGGCCGACTCATCGTTGTTGCTGATGAGGCCAATCACCATTGTATCATCTGCATATTTGATGATGGTGTTAGTACCATGTACGGGTGTGCAGTCGTAGGTGAAAAGGGAGTAGAGGAGGGGGCTCAACACACAGCCCTGTGGAACGCCGGTGTTCAGGGTGAGGGTTGAAGAGTTGTGTTTGTCTAACCTAACAGACTGGGGTCTGTTGGTTAGAAAGTCCAGTATCCAGTTGCAGAGGGAGGGGTCAATGCCCAGGTCACCGAGTTTGGTGATCAGTTTAGAGGGTATAATGGTGTTGAATGCTGAGCTGTAATCGATGAACAGCATTCTTACTTAAGTGTCTCTGTTGTCGAGGTGGGAGAGGGCGGAGTGAAGTGTCGTTGAGATGGCATCCTCCGTACTCCTGTTCTTGCGGTAGGCAAACTGATAGGGATCCAATGTGGGGGGTAGGCAGCTTTTGAGGTGTGCCAGGACCAGTCTCTGTGCCAGGACCAGTCTCTCAAAGCACTTGGTGATGATGGGGGTAAGTGCAACTGGGCGGAAGTCGTTGAGGCTTGCCGCAGTGGAGTGTTTTGGCACCGGCACGATGGAGGTGGTTTTAAGGCACGTGGGGACAACTGATTGGGCAAGTGACAGGTTGAAGATGTCAGTCGAGACGTCTGTCAGCTGCGCAGCTGAGGACGCGCCCGGGGATGCCGTCAGGGCCAACAGCTTTACGTGCATTAGTCCTACTCAGTGCCACGTATACGTCGTAGGGGGTGAGTGTGAGGGGCTGGTGATCAGCAGGGAGCACAGCCTTGATGGCTGTCTCTAGATTGTCCCTGTCAAAGCGGCCATAGAAGTGGTTGAGCTCCTCAAGGAAGAAGGCGTTGCTGGATGTGGGGGTGATGTTGGTGGATCTGTAGTCCGTGATGGCCTGGATGCCTTGCCACATGCGTCGGGGGTCGGAGTTGTTGTTGAAGTGCTCCTCAATCCTGAGCTTATGGCAGTGCTTGGCCTTCTTGATGCCCCTCTTCAGGTTAGCCCTGGATGAACTATAGGCTCGAGCATCGCCTGACCTGAAAGCGGTGTCCCGTGCTTTCAGCAGTAGCTGACCTCGCTGTTCATCCATGGCTTCTGATTCGGGAATGTGGTCACCCGTTTGAGGGAGGTGACACTGTTGATGGTGGAGTTTATAAAGTTCAGAACAGAGGATGTGTAGGAATCAATGTCCGTGTGCGAGTCAAGGGTGGCCTGGGCTGCAAACGCCTTCCAGTCAGTGTTTCCAAAACACTGCTGAAGTGTGGAGTCCGCCTCCTCTGACCAGACTTTAACTGTCCTCACAGTGGGTTTAACCTGTCTGATGAGTGGGGAGTACTTTGGGAGCAGGAACAATGGGAGGTGATCAGACTGTCCAAGGTGGGGGAGGGGGACGGCTTTGTAAGCTTCAGCCATGTTAGTGTAGACTTTGTCCAGTGTCTTGTCTTCTCTAGTGGCGAAGGAGATGTTGGTGGAATTTGGGGAGTACAGTCTTCAGGTTGGAGTGATTGAAGTCACCCACAACAATGAAGGCTGCCTCGGGATTGTGAGTCTGTTGTTTGCTAATGGCAGAATGCAGGTCCTTCCTGGCAAGCTTAGCATTAGCATCAGGAGGAATATAGGCTGCGGTCACAACAGTGGAGGTAAACTCTCTGGGCAGATAAAACGGTCTGCATCTAACCAAGAGGAACTCTAGGTTAGCTGAGCAGTGACTCTCGATGATGGTGGTGTCCGTGCACCATGCTTTATTTACTTAAATGCACAGACCACCACCTCTGGTCTTACCGGAGTCTGTTGTCCTGTCCGCTCGGAGTAAATGACACCCCGTTAGCTGGATGGCGCTGTCAGGAACGTCGGTGTTGAGCCAAGTTTCAGTGAAGATCAGGATGCTGCAGTCTTTGATCCAGTTGTAGGATCCTAATTGCTCTCTTTTTAATTTATCCAAACAACTTTGGACTGTTATAAGAATACAAGGAACAGGCCCTGAAGCTTATTCCACCATTTAATAAGATCATAATCAATTCCGTGTTGGCCTCTGCAATGCTTTACCACTCACCCAATATTCTGTGACTCCCTCGCAGTGTAAGTGCCTGTTAATCTCAGTTTGGAATAAATTCAATGATTGCCTCCACAGTTTTCAGGGATAGAGAATTCCATAGATTATTGAAACAAAGAGAGCTCTACTTCAACTCCATCTGAGATTTGGAGAGCCCTGATTTTGATGCTACACCCCTAATCTATCTATATTTATCTATACATAACTAAAACTCTGATCTTGTGCTTTTCCAGTTTGCACGGTCTTTCTATTTGTGCAAAAACAGTACACGATAGCGCTACGATTTTTCATCAGCTCACTCACCATTCTCCTTTGCTGCAAGTGCACCAAGTTTCGTTCCGATCGGTAGTATATTGTAAAAGTAACAAGGTTTAAACGTCATAAAAAAACGTGCGTGTGCAGAACGATCCCCTCTCCTGCCAGTCAGCGTCGTACGGACTGATCGCTTCTCCTGTCACTCCCCCGGACGGTCCGCCCCTTCGTGCGCCATCGCATCTTGATTGGAGCTCTTACTGGACACAATTTTCGGAGAGACCGGAAGCAGCCTGGCCCGGAAAGAAGTCACCGATGTCACCAAACGGAAAGCAGAGAGTCTGATCCTGGCAGAGGAGAGCGACCAGCGCCCGCTGTGATTCCAAAATGTACCGCCATCATAATGCCCCGCCACTACAGCCCCTCCCCTTCTGGTCCCTCTCGCTGGCTACTTCCCCCCTCCCCCGTGATACCCCCCCTCTCCCCCCATGGCTCTTCCCCCGTCTTTTCTCCGAGTTCTCTCCCCCCCCCCCTCCCCCTGTTCCCGCCGCTGGTTCCATCCCTCCCTCAACCCCGGCTCTCCAACGCCCACGGACCATGCAGTTTATCCGAGTTTTGAAATTTTCGTTGATCACAAAATTTTTCACCACTGAGCGTGAGAAATTTCTGATAAGCGTGAGGCCGTGAGAGTTTGCTTGAGGGCGTGAGTCTCACGCTCAAAGCGTGAGAGTTGGCAGCCCTGGAACATTGCACTTTGCAGCAAGCTGGTCCCGGTCTGGGCACTGCTTATGTTCACATTAGAAATGTATTTTTTGTGAACAATTTCTCTTTGTTTGTTCACCTTCCTTTGATCATCCATTAATGTATCAATGAATTGTGCCTTTTATACATACACAAACAAAATAAGTTGTATCAATTAACTTGCATCATGACACCATGCTGCCTCCCACCAGAGTATTGTTATTTATTATTGCAATAGTAAAAATGTACAATCTGGTCCACTCTGGGTCACAGATACCTTTATTGCAGGCACCTCAAGGCACATAAGAGAACTGCCTATGCTATTACTGCAAAATTATTTAAAATTACTGGAAGGATAACTGAACCAAGGTAGCCTAATCTCCAAAATATCCACAGTGAGGTTCTGGTTGCACACTATTATTCCCACAGGGCAGGACACATTGTTCATCTGCCCAATACATGATTCTAATCCAAGCTCTGTTGCAGGTAGAGATTCCCAAGTGGCAAATAATAAATTCACGGATGCACTCCAAGATTCCTCAAAGGAAAACATGCAGCATTGCCACTGACTCTTGGGAAATCTCTGGTCCAAATATTTCTTAAAAAGCAGGAGCAATTGAGATGGGAAAAATATGAAAAATAACCGCAGATGCTGGAAATCTAAAATATTAACATGTATCAGAAAATCACAGATGCCCTAGCTAAGCAGTAGAAGGAATAAATCACCTCACAAACTGCCCACACATGCAGTTGCTACGCACCTCCTAGCCTATGTGTGGAATAGTCAGCAATTCCCACATTAGAATAGAATAGAATAGAATGCAATTTATTGTCATTCAAACCTAGGTTTGAACAAAATATCATTTCTACAGCCTTGTTAGTTGCCACAGAATTCACTACACATTGCAAACAAGCCACAGTCGATCCCAAGAGGCTTAAAAATATAAATGCTTGATGTCAGACACCCTACACATCTATAATGCAGCTTGCTCATTTCAAACAATTGGCCAATCCTCCCATCCGGATCCAGAATGTTAATATTGGGGCCACATTTTTATGAATTGCTCTCACGAGCCCCCTGTTGTGTTCACAGCCCTTACTTTGGTACTCGTGGCTATCTCTGTCAGCTCACCTGTTACGAGTCACCTAGCAAGAACTTGAGGTGGGTGGAACCAGCCCACCACGGACATGACAAATTTCCATCCTGTTGTGGAGCTAAAATCAGCTTTGCCTAAAGTAGATGGAGTGATCTGATTAAACTGAGGGATATGGATCAAATGCAGGCAAACATGACTAGCTTGCAATGGCATCTTGGTCGGCATGAACAAGATGGGTTGAAGGTCCTGTTTCCATGGTGTATGACTCTATGGCTCTGAACTGGTTTTAAATGACGTCCAAAACTTTTAATGTTTCTGTCTTTCTCTTTTATTTCTGTCTCCATCTCATTTAACTTGAGAAATACTGGTTTTGAACTCTCAATTTCACGCTACATTGATAATATCACCATCAATCCAAAGCAAAATTGCAAATATAACAAGCATATCAGAGTGCAGTCAATCATATTGATACCATAGATCTGTTAACCGGGACTGAAATCTGGGAGATTTCGACATGGAGTAAAATGCAACATCAGTGGGAAAGGATTACATTTGTACTCATTATGCATTCACAGCAGCAAGAGATGTTGACTAGCAGCACAAAAATGCAACGGATTTTAGCAGACGGAGGTAACACCAAATTCTGAATCTTACTATTCCCACTTCAACTTTGTACAAGTACTATCCAAACATGAAGGATCTGCAGTTTGAAGCATTATTTCTTGATTCTCCCGCCACAGATGCTGTCTGATCTGTTGAATCTTTCCAACAATTTGTTTTTATCTTAGATTTCTGGTATCTTCAGATTGATTTTCAAGTCTTATTCTGCATCCTGATTTTTGACATATGTTGTCAAGTTTTATGCAAATAAAAGACAATTCTATGCTCCTAGTTCTAAATAGCTAAATTTTAATTCTGGATTGGTAATTAATAGATACAGGGTAAATACCATTTAGTACCAAGCTGCGGTCCTAACAATGCTCATGCTGAGATTATGAATGTTCATGACAGATTACTGTCAGTGAAAATTATGATCTAAGTGGTATATACTTGGTTGATTGGCACAGTGTAAAGGCAAGTAGCAAGGTTGATCTTATTATTACTCAAAAATCAAAATGGAATTTGATGCAGATTTGTCACCTCTGGGTTATTTTAGACAATGTTTCTCATTACATAAAGCTAACAATTTTTTTTACACAATTCTTATTTTTTTCTTTAAATCAAACTTATTTTTCATTTTCTTGAACAATTCTACAGGCTATATTTTTTTTACAGTCAAGAAGAATCCAAGGCAAAGTATGTCAAAAAACACTGCACAAGTTTCCACACATAAGGCCTGCAAAGTAATCAATAATATGAATTATATAGCAGTAATATAAATCACTTTCAAATTTGGTTTAACAGATCACAAACTTTTCCATACACTAACTAAATCACAACATAAATAGGAAAGTAAATCATAAACTGAGTTCACAATTTCGATTTCTGTTTCTATACAAGCCCCTGAATATTTTTTTCAAGGTTTATTTCCTAAAGATTAAAATCAGGCTAACAATGAACATTTCTGTCCCTTCCTCTTACCTGCTCAGTGTTAAACAACCAATGAGAGGTGACTAGGGTTACCAACTTTCTCACTCCCAAATATGGGACAAAAGGTCAAAATAAGGGACAAATGCAGACGGCAATTCGTTGACCGACTCGGCCGTGGCTGTGTGAATGATGAGTTGGCCCGGGTGCTGGACTGCACACAAAGCCCAGCCGGTGGGCCAGCTGAAGAGTTTTGGTCTGGGTGCCGGACTTTGTGCGCCGAGTCGGCACCCCATCCAACTCATGAACCGATGATTGACCATGAGAAGGAGGGGTGGTGGTGTTGGCGGTAAGCGAAGGTCGGACAGCTGGCCGGGCTGCCAACTGACCGGGCCACGGGCGAGGCGCTGCTGCTGCTGCACTCCATGGGCTGCATTACGTCGGGACAGGTGAGACGGGGCAGGACGCGGCGTTCTGACCCGACAGTCCCCTCGACCCGTGTAGTAGCAGTCAAATACAGGACAAGGGCAGTCCCGTATGGAACAAGCCAATTTAGCCTAATATACAGGATGTCCAGGCTAAAATGGGACAGTGGGAAACCCTAGAGGTGACTGCAAGATATCTCCAATGAGACCTTCTGGATGACCGAAGAACTACAAGCCTTGTGTAGGAAGGAACTGCAAATGTTAGTTCAAACCAAAGAAAGACACAAAATTCTTGAGTCACTCAGCGGGCCAGGCAGTATCTCTGGAGAGAAGGAATGGGTGAAGTTTCGAGTTGACACCCTTCTTCAGCCAAGCCTTCTCCCACATGCCTTGTTCCTCTCTGCACATTCAACTGAACAATGCCACATGACCCACAAGGTTGTCATGTGATCTCACTGATTGTGATAGGTTGCAAATAGCCCTCATTTTGATCAATTAGCAAGTATAGTCTTTGGGCTGCATCATTTTATTCATTTTAATTTACTGTGATGAATTGTGATACAAGACAATTTCTTACCTTACATTATAATTAAAAAAAAAATCCAATAAAGCAATTCCACCCCAAATGCCAAATATGATGTACATGCAGTAAGCACTTATCACACTAATTTTCCCAGTTGAAATGTAGATTAATGTATTTATGCAAATATATTTCTCTTACATATATCTTCAAAAGAAATGGATGTTTTAAAGCTTGGTTTTCAATTTAAACAACAGTATTTGAGGTCTATTTTTTACATATATCCTAACTCGTTATTTTTTTACCTTTTGAAGCAATGGAATTATTTTATTTTGTCATGTTTGATGAGACTCAAGTACAAAAGATGAAGAACATGTGCTAATCAGTATAAGGCACATGGCTTTAATAAGAAAAAAAAACAATAACAAAAACTTTTCATTTGTGAAATTCAGTAAAAAATGAAAATGCAGAAGAACATTTGCAATAGGCAAAAACAAAACTAGAACATGGAACAGTACAGCAGGAAAACAGGCCCTTCATCCCACAATGTCCCTGCTGAACGTAATGCCAGGTTAAACTAATCCCTTCTGCCTGTACATGTTCTACATCCCTTCATACCTAAGAGCATCTTAAATGCCACTATCTATTTGATTCTACCATCACCCCCACAGCACATTCCAAGCAGCCACCATTCTTTGTGTAAAAACTGGCTCCACACAGTAGCGCAGCGGTAGAGATGCTGCCTTGCAGAGCCAGAGACCCAGGTTCGATCCGGACTACAGGTGTTGTCTGTATGAGGTTTTGTACATTCTCCCCGTGAGTTTTCCCTGAGTGCTCCAGTTTCCTCCCACACTCCACAGACCTACATATTTGTAGGTTAATTGAGTTCTGTAAATTATAAATTGTCCCTAATGTGTAGGTTAGTGCTAGTATGTAGGGTGATCGCTGGTCGGTATTGACCCGGATGGCCAAAGAGCCTGCTTCCACGGTATATCTCTAAAATATCTCTTTTACATTTTTTCTCCTCGCACCTTAAAGCAATGCCCTCCAGTCTTTGATATTTCTAGCCTGGGAAAAAGGTTCTAACTATTTACCCTATCTTTGTCTCTCATAATTGTATATGCTTCTATCAGGAATTGTGGGAGGCAGAGCTGGTGCTCTCCACTGATCTGAATAAAAGTGCTTTAATAATTTAAGAATATTTTCATGTAGCGATTTACTGCAAAAATACTTCCAACTCTTTCTAATTTATGAATTAGGTAAACTTAATAGCAATCAATTTTTTACAGATTTTTTAAACATTCTCTGATGGTGTTTGTAATGCTTAGAAATATTGATGTGTTTTTAATGGGTTTTAGCTTTTAATTTATTTTCAAGTTTTAAATACCCCAGAAAGTTGTGATGCTCTCAAAGATTAAATTGGCAGCATGTCCGAGTATGCCTCAGCTGAACAAAATCCAGGCAATGGTGTCAGAGTCATAGAGATATACAGCGTGGAAACAGGCCCTTCGGCCCAACTTGCCCACACCGACCAACATGACCCATCTACACTAATCTCACCTGACTGAGTTTGGCCCATATTCTTGTAAATCTGTCCTATGCAGGTTGTGGGAACCCATCCAGGTTACCGAGGAAGTGTCTTGATATCAATAACCCCATGGTCATGCAGGAGAGCAATTTTCTGACACTAGTACCAGGTGACAATTGTACCAGGTACAAGGATTAAATAATAATACGATGCAATTTCTAGATTTCATGAAACAGAAGCTGAAAAATGAAATATGCAGACCAAGCAGCATCTGCAGAGGGAGATTTCATAAAATCTTTGCATCAGAAATGAAGAACCAAACGTGCTATACTTTTCAATTAGTTTTTAGTACGGTGATGTCTCTAGCTTGTCTATCTTCCAATTGCCCTAGAAAATATAATGATTAGCCACCATTTTAAATCTGTGGAATTATCTGGACTAAAATGGTGAAATGGAACAAAACATTTCTCAAATTAAAATTACAATTGATGGACATCACTAAGCAAGAACTTTATTTTGTTCTGTGTAATGTACAGACGTAGGTTTTCCTGAAGAATAACAGGGCATGCTACAATTCCAAGGAAACAGCAGATTGATAAACCGTGATCTGAGAGAAAACAAAATACCTCAACTTTTGTGACAGGATAACAACAAAAAAACATTTAAAGATAGCAAGACCTGGTAGCTAATCAAGAAATGATCGTGCAACTGATTAATCACCAACACCAGTGGTCAATAGGGATAAAAAATGGGAAGTATGAAAAATGGGACTGTGGCAGTTGAATCTGTAGTCGGAGGACGAGCGCATGTCAATGCAAGAAAGTATGTTCAACACAAACTGACCATCTGAAGAAATACAACATGAACAGAAGGTTTACGTGATTTGATTTATGTGGGTAGAATGGATAAAATACACCAGCTCTAACCAGTCTTGCAAATAATGAGTCAGTTGCAGATTTATTTAAACAGGGATGAGTTTGAAAAATAACAAATGCTTTTTTAAAATCAGGACTAGATTTTACATAGCAACAGATGTCTTACAATCTTGTAACTTTGATGAAAACATATATCTTCTGGTACATTCTCTCTAAGAGCTGATATACTTTAGCATTGCGTTTACATAGAACTTGGATATATAACAGCACATCTTAGGAGCAAGGCCTTTGGCTCAGAATGTCTCTGCCAAACTTGATGCCAAATTAATCTAGTCCCTTCTGCTTGAACATGATCAATATCCTTCCATTTTCTGCAGATTCATGCACCTGTCTAAAGGCCTCTTGAATGCCACAATCATATCTACTTCCAAAACTATCCCTAGCAGCAAGACCCAGGCATCTACCACTCTCTTCCAGAAAAGCTGTCCCAACACAGCTCATTTAAAATGTTCCCTCTTACCTTAAAGTTATGGCCTCTAATCTTAGACATTTCTGCCATTGGAAAAAGGTTCTCTGTCTACCCTATCTATGGGTCATCATTTTATAAACTTTCATCAGGTCTCCTTGGTGAATACCAATGCAAAGCACCCATTACGTGTCTCGCCTACATCCTCTGACACCAACGCAACTTCATCCCTGAGTGCTCCTACTCTCTCCCTAGTTAATCGTTAATTTTTAATATATGTGCAAAATGCTTCGGCTTTCTCTTTAATCTGATTTTCCAATAACATTTCATGGCCTCTTCAGGATGTCATAATCACCCACTTGAGTTCTTTCTTGCTTTCTTTATGTTCCTCAAAGCTCCGGTCTGATTTCATCTTTCTAAAACTTACATGGGCTTTCTTTTTCATTTTTAACTAAATTTACAACCTTTCTCATCACTCAAAATTCCCTTATCTTGCCATCATTGTCTCTCCTCCTTACTGGAAACATGCCAGTCGTGAACTCTGATCAGCTGGCCTTTAATCAACTTCCACAGGTCAGATGTGGCCTTCATCAGTATCAGCGGCTCCCAATTTACACTCCCCGTCCCTGCTGAATAATGTTGCAATTTGTCCTTTGTCTGAACAACTCCTCCCCCCTCCCCCTCCCCCGAACCTGCCAAGGTCCAAACTAAACTTTATTTATACCCATCACACAAATATTTTGTTACATGGCTCAGCAACAAAAATGTGTTTGATAATGCTCCATTACATTATCTTGGACCATTACCGCTACCTTGCACTACTATTATTACCATATTGAAGGCTTTATAACTACTAAAAGTCCCAAAGGGTGTTTACTTTAGGCAGTATGTCTACTTTTATTTTCCATTATTACCGATCTTAGTGTAGTGCAGATGTTAGTATGTACCAGAGATAGACACAAAGTACTGGAGTAACTTAGCTTTTTTTTAAATTGAGGACCAGCTTGCCTGACCCATTGAGTTACTCCACCATTTTGTGTTTATCTTAAAACATATGGAGCTGTGATCACTGTTCCCATACCACTGTGCCAATGAAATGCCAGTCTCCTGGCCTCGCTCATTGCCCAATACAAAGTCCAATATGGTCTCTCCTCTAGATGAAATCTCTACTTACTGTTTCAAGAAAGCCTCTTTGATACACCTAACAAATGGCACCCCTTCCAAGCCCTGTTGCATTAAGAATATCTCAGTAAGTATTGGGGAAGCTTGTCACCCAATATGACAACCCTGTTGTTTTTACATCTTTCCCCAGTCTGTTTGCATATCTGTTTCAATGAATATAATATGTACTGTCATCATGTGATATTAACAATGAAAAAAAATGGAAGACTTTGAACACTTACAATGATTTCTTTACTTGCATTCTTGCAATTGAAATTACAAGGAGTCTTCATGCCAGTAATAACAACAGCAATGTTAGTGAGACTTTGATCTACTAAAAAGCTGCCATGGAAAAGATTATACGCTGCTGACAATCTCCACCGCAAAGAGATAAAGTCATGTATTATAATATCCTGATCTTCTGCAACATTGACTGCATGCTTAATGTCTAGTAAATACCCTGACTGAGTTTGAATTAGTTGATTTAATCTGCAGTAGATAAAACCGCATTGAATGCATATGCATGTCCTCCATTTTCAGCAGTAGAATCACAATAGTTCAATTGACAGAGATTAGTTATACTGTAAAAACCTACATAATTTCTAGCTCTACTGGGTTAAGGTTAGCCCACCTGATGTGGTCTCATACATACAACTTTTAACCGTTTGAACTCATAATTTTGAGATTATGAATGAAGTAACATATTGTAGAGGAATCCTGCTGGCGCAGGCAGGTATTGGACCCGGCATTCAGAAGCCGCGGTCACGTGACTCGGGAGGGGCTGCTGTTTTCGCCCGGTTTCGCTTTCGCACCACAGTTGTTTGCTGACCACCGTTGTGGTCAGACGTGTTTGCAGAGACCTGTATCCCAAGGAATTCATCGGAATATTCAATTTCTACCACCGATTCAACCCGTCGGCAGCCGCCATCATGCGGCCGTTGTTCCAATGTCTGGCAGGCAAGCCTAAGGACCTGGTTTGGTCCAAGGAGGCAGGAGTAGCTTTCGAGGGGGCTAAGACCATGCTGGCCAACGCCACCATGCTGGTACACCCTAGGGTATCGGCCCTCATGGCTCTCACCATGGACGCATCGGACGTCGCGGTGGGTGCTGTCCTCGAACAGAGGGTATGTAACCGCTGGCGTTTTTCAGCAGGCAGCTGTGGGCCCTGGAGATCAAGTACAGCTCTTTCGACCCGGAGCTCCTCGCACTTTACCTAACGATCCAACATTTCCGTTATTTCCTAGCGGGCCGCGAGTTTACCACATTCATGGACCACGAGCCGCTCACGTTCGCTTTGACTAAGGTGTCCGATCCCTGGTCTGCCAGCCAACAGCGGCACCTCACCTACATATCCGAGTTCACTTCTGACATTCGGCATGTAGCGGGGAAGCTGAACGTTGTGATCAACACGCTATCCCGTCCGGCGGTCTCTGAGGCTTCTGCTTTAAACCTAGGTGTGGATTATACGGAGCTAGCAGCAGCCGAACGGGCCGATGCCGGCATGGGGGATTACCGCAATGCTGAATCAGGCCTCAAGCTGGCTGAGGTTCCTTGTGGCGCTGCAGGTGGACGAGTCATTTGCGATGTCTCAACGGGTAAAGCCCGTCCGATTGTCCCGATTGCCTAGAGGCGTCGGATTTTCTACACCATCCACAGG
This sequence comes from Leucoraja erinaceus, assembly GCF_028641065.1. Lineage (NCBI taxonomy): Eukaryota > Metazoa > Chordata > Chondrichthyes > Rajiformes > Rajidae > Leucoraja > Leucoraja erinaceus. Next base: position 37,826,662 of record NC_073381.1, on the reverse strand, counting down.
CTAGCTCACCCGTCCATCTGTGCCACCTCTGCCCTGGTTGCTTCCAAGTTTGTCTGGCACGAGTTATGAAAGTAGGTCGCGGCTTGGGCCCGCGCTTGTATCCCCCGTCAGACTTCCAATGTGCAGAGGCATGTGCGTCCGCCCGTGCAGGACTTTGCTGTTCCAGACAGCAGGTTCCTGCACATCCATGTTGACCTGGTGGGTCCCTTGCCGTGTTCGCGTGGGGCCACTCACTTACTAACTATCGTGGATAGGTTCATCAGGTGGGCCGAGGCAATACCGTTAACTGATACCTCTGCTGAGGCTTGTGCCCACGCTATTGGCTCCAATTAGATCGCTCGTTTCGAGGACCCTTCAGATATTACTACCAATCGTGGGGCCCAGTTCACGTCCTCCCTGTGGTGTACGGTGCGAAGTTGCACCAGACAACCGCATATCATCCAGAGTCGAACGGTTTAGTTGAGCGTTTTCACAGACATCTTAAGTCGGTGTTGAAGGCCCGGCTCACCGGCCCTGATTGGGTTGACAAGTTGACCTGGGTTCTCCTAGGCTTCAGAACTACCTAAGGAGGACCTCAAAGCCTCCTCGGCCAAGCTGGTTTATGGCTCGGTTTTGCAGGCACCTGGGGATTTTCTGCTCGCCACCCGTGATCAGGAGGTTTCGGTTTCGGCGGTGGTAGCTGACCTTCACGAGTGGGCGCGTGCGTTGGTCCCGGTTCCCACTTCCTGACACGGGTCGTCCGCGGTGCATGTGCCTACTATGTTACGGGATTGTGCTTATGTTTTCCTTCGTAGGGATGCTCACCGCTCGCCGTTGCAGGGTGTACGAAGTTCCTTACAGGGTACTAGAGACTGGTACCTCGACGTTCGCATTGGATATGGGTGGTAGGGAGGAGTTTGTCTCCGTCAGCCGCCTTAAGCCAGCTCACGTCAACAAGGATAGCCCGGTGGCATAGAGTGCATGGCAAACTGGCAGTTTTGCCGCACTCTGCACCAGTTACCTCCGGTTATGTTTCACCGGTCCCCTCTGTTACGTCCCTCCCTCATTCGCATTTGTCACGTCCCTCCGGTTCTGTTTTGCTGGTCCCGAATGTTATGCTCGCCCCGTCACCTCGGACTACACGTTTTGGTCTAACCGTCCGGTTACCCGTGCTTTTCCATACCGCGGATTCTGGGGGGGGGGCATGTAGTGGCGCCTGCTGGCGCACGCAGGTATCGAACCCGGCATTCGGAAGCCGCAGTCACGTGATTCGGGAGGGGCTGCTGTTTTTGCGCGGTTTCGCTTTCGCGCCACAGTTGTTTGTTGACCACCGTTGTGGTCAGACGTGTTTGCAGAGACCTGTATCCCAAGGAGTGATTGTCTTATTAAATCAGTTCAGAAAACATGGTTGTCGCCTTTGCATCTGCAAAAATATGAACATAATCAAACAAAATGTCAACGACAGATAAGATAATTACATTGCATTCAAATATGCACTTTTTTTTGTTTGTCCCAAAAGTTCCCTCTCCTGTGCTTTGATATATATTGAGCCATAGAATTTTGCATGCCAGTCACATGTGATAATATAAATCCATCTTTAATCACCTACTTTTGAGGTGACTTGTAGTCAATAGAAGCCTGACCTCTTGTGTATTTCCTATTGCCGCTACAATTACTTTACATAACTTAGGTTCAATTTAAACTATTCTGAATTCAATTCAATTACTGGTCACAGGTCTCTTGTCGATTGAGTAAATCAACACAATCAATTGAGGCCTATTCACAATGCAAGATGAAGACCGTTTTCCGGCAAGTCCACTTGCTGTCGGATGCTCAGTGGCAACGATTCCTCAATTGCTCTGTTGATTAACTGTTTTAAGGAACAATTTAAGTTCTGAGTTATGTTGATAAATTTGTGCAAAACAGGGACAGAAAGTCCCCAAGCTAAATCAATTTGACGTTCAATGTTCTCTGTCTTTGTTATCATCCATTGAATCGCACCAGTGATTAAAATACTGTGATCGTTTTATTATTTTATTTGATAATGTCCATGTGGTGCTTGATTCCGAACCTTTATTATCCACTCCCTCTAGTTCTGTTCATAACAACTCACACCTCTGATTTTGTGAATGTTGTGATCGTTGGTCTACATACTGACAAGGTTATTAATATTTTGTCCATGTTCTCACTCCCTAACTGCTCCCAATGACCATATAACCTTGTTTACAGAGCTCCATGCTCACCATTCTTCCACCCGATCCACATCATCACATCCGCTCCCCCCCCCCCCCCCCCCCCCCCCCCCCCCCCCCAACCTTCTTTTGTCTCCTTTTCAGCTGTGATGAATGATCTCGGACCTGAAACATGAACTGGTTCTCTTCCCATTGATTCAACCAGACCCGCCGCATCTGCTCCCAGGATGAGACGTTACACACCAGGGCATCGGAAATGTCCTCGTTCTTCAGGGAACGGAGATTCCCCTCCGCCACCATAGATGAGGCCCACACCAGGGTCTCATCCATACCCCGCAACACTGCTCCCTCTCCCCATCCCCGCACTCGCAATAAGGGCAGATTCCCCCTAGTCCTCACCTTTCACCCCACCAGCCGGGAAATACAACAATTAATCCTCGCCATTTCCGCCACCTCCAACGTGACCCCACCACTCGCCACATCTTCCCATCTCCCCCTATGTCTGCCTTCCACAAAGACCGCTCCCTCCGCAACTCCCTTGTCAATTCATCCCTTCCCTTCCCTCCCGTACCATCCCCTCCCCGGGCACTTTCCGTTGCAACCACAAGAAATGCAACACCTGTCCCTTCACCTTCCCCCTCGACTCCATTCAAGGACCCAAGCAGTCGTTCCAGGTGCAACAAAGGTTCACCTGTATCTTCTCCAACCTCATCTACTGCATCCGCTGCTCTAGATGTCAGCTGATTTACATCAGGGAGACTAAGCGGAGGTTGGGCGATCGTTTCGCCGAACACCTCCGCTCAATCCGCAATAACCTACCTGAACTCCCGGTGGCTCAGCACTTCAACTCCCCCTCCCATTCCGACTCCGACCTCTCTGTCCTGGGTCTCCTCCATTGCCAGAGTGAGCAACACCGGAAATTGGAGGAACAGCACCTCATATTCCGCCTGGGTTGCTTGCGTCCGGATGGCATGAACGCTGAATTCTCCCAGTTTTGCTAGCCCTTGCTGTCTCCTCCCCTTCCTTAACCCTCGAGCTGTCTCCTCCCATCCCCCCGCCCTCGGGCTCCTCCTCCTCCCTTTTTCCTTCCTTCTCCCCCCCCACCCCCCATCAGTCTGAAGAAGGGTTTTGGCCCGAAATGTCGCCTATTTCCTTTGCTCCATAGATGCTGCTGCACCCGCTGAGTTTCTCCAGCATTTTTGTGTACCTGCTGGGATATTTTCTGGAACATTATACACAGAAACATCGTCTAGCTACTTTTTTTGATTTGTCATATAATTTTACAAATGCTTTATAGATATTTATAAGGCTCATCATAGTGCAGACTTGCAGCTTCTGTGAGTTAATCCATCACAGTCACCTACAAAGCTGCCTCATGACAACATTATCTAAAACCATAACCTTGGTTTCCACGTGTGTATGCTGGTGAAACCCAGTTCTGTCTCATCACGTTCTGCTTGAACCCTCCATTATCAATATACTTTCAGATATCCAGTATGGACAGATGGAAACTTTCTCCAACTAAATATTGGTAAAGCCAAAGCTACCTTTAGTCTCCATTGCACACATCATGGACTCAATCTGGACCGGCGCGACATTAACCGCCTCAACTTCTCCACTCTTCTGTCTCACACCAATCTCTCCCCCCCCGAACGTTCAGCCATCGACTCACTCCGCAACAACCCAGACTGGGTTATCAAATCCGCCGACAAGGGAGGTGCCGTGGTAATCTTGTGCGTCGATCTATACAAAGCTTAGGCCACGCGCCATCTCTCGGACACCTGGCCACCATCTCTAGCATCATCTCACGCGCACCAGGCCACCATCTCTCGCACCATCACTGACTTCATCCACTCCGGCTGCCTGCCCCCCAAGCCTCCAACCTCATCGTTCACCAGCCCCGCACGGCCCTATTTTACCTTCTCCCTAAAATCCATAAACCTGACTGTCCTGGTAGACCCATTGTCTCTGCCTTTTCGTGCCCTACCAAACTTATTTCCACATACCTCGAATCCATCCTGTCCCCCCTGGTTAAATCCCTCCCGACCTATGTTCAAGACACCTCCGTCATCTTCGGGCATTCCATTCCATCTAGGCCCCCATCCCCTCATCTTCACCATGGACGTCCATTCACTCTACACCTCCATCCCCCACCAGGATGGTCTCAAAGCCCTTCGGTTCTTCCTCGACCGGAGAACCAACCAATACCCGTCCACTGATGCTCTCCCCCGCATAGTCACAAGTTATTGAGCTGGTCCTTACCCTCAATAACTTTTTGTTTGACTTCTCCCATTTTCTCCAAATACGAGGCGTAGCTATGCGCATGGGCCCCAGCCATGCCTGCCTCTTGGTAGGGTACGTCGAACAATCCTTGTTCAATACATACCAGGGCCCCATCCCTGACCTCTACCTCCGCTACATCGACAATTACTTTGGTGCCACCTCCTGCACCCACACACAACTGACTGACTTCATCCGCTTCACCACTAACTCCCATCCGGTACTCAAATACACCTGGACCATTTCCGACACTTCCCTACCATTTCTTGACTTCACTATCTCCATCGCAGGTGATAGACTTCTGACCAACATCCAGTATATACTCACTGATCCCCATGGCTATCTAGACTACACTTCATCCCACCCTGCTTCCTGTAAGGACTCCATCCCCTACTCCCAATTCCTCCGTCTATGCCGCATCTGCACCCAGGATGAGGTGTTCCACACCAGGACATCGGAAATGTCCTCATTCTTCAGGGAACGGGGGTTCCCTCCCCTACTATAGATGAGGCTCTCACCAGGGTCTCTTCCATACCCCGTAACACTGCTCTCTCTCCCCAGCCCCCCACTCGTAACAAGGGTAGAGACCCCCTAGTCCTCACCTTTCACCCCACTAGCCATCCCATACACCAAATATGACCGGGACCGCCATTCCGGGCTCCGATTTTTAGTGGACACTGGGGCTAAGCTCAGCATCTTACCTCCTTCCGGGGTCGATACCCATGCTGGTAAGTGTGGCCCCACCCTGACCACCATCAATGGCGGCCCAATCCACACGTATAGTACTCGCACCATTTCCCTCGTCTTCGACTCTAGCTGTTACTCGTGGCCGTTCACGACCGGTGATGTCTCCCAGCCACTGCCAGGTGCCGATTTTTTACGGGCCTTTTCTCTCCTGGTTGTCGTTGGGCATGCGTCACCGCGTCCCGCGGTTTCCTCCAGCCCGCGTCTCGGATCGGTGTTGGATGCAGATGGTGTGTACGCAGATGGTGTTTCCGGAGATCCTGATCCCTCAGTTTCACTTGGCCGCCCCTAAACATGGGATTGTCCATCACATCCTTACCACCGGCCCTCCGCTTCATGCACAGGTGCGCAGGCTCCCACTCGACAAGCTGCGTTTGGCTATGGAGGAGTTTCAGCGGATGGAGGATATGGGTATTGTGTGGCGCTCCATCAGCCCATGAGCCTCCCCACTCTATATGGTTTCCAAGTCGTCCGACTGGTGGAGGCCTTGTGGGGACTACCACCGCCTTAACACAGTCACGACCACTGGCCGCTACCCAGTCCCGCACGTCCAGGACTTCATGGCCCATTTGGACGGGGCTACAATATTCTCCAAGGATTATCTGGATCCCCATCCACCCCAATGATGCACCCAAGACCGCCATCATTACCCTGTTCGGCCTGTTTGACAGGTTGAGGATGCTGTTCAGTCTTCAGAATGCCACGCAAGCTTTTCAGTGGCTTATGGACATGGTTAGCCGGGGGTTGGACTTTGTATTAATTTACCTGGATGACATTTTGGTTGCCAGCCGCTCTCGCCAGGAGCACTGTGCGCACCTCCGGGTGCTGTTCCAGCGCCTCTGGGAACACGGGCTCGTTATTAACGCCACCAAGTGCCAGTTAGGTCTCTGCTCCATTTCCTTCCTCGGGCACCATGTCACCCCATAAGGCGCTACCCCTCTCCCCGGCAAGGTAGAGGCGATTCGGCCGCTCACCATTAAAGGGCTCCAGAAGGGTTCGTGGGGTGATTAATTTTTATCATCTTTCTGTGCCAGCGGTGGCCTGGGTCATAAGGCCTTTGTTCCAGTGCCTGACAGCAAGCCACAGGACCCGGTGTAGGACGCCGAGACCACGGCCGCTTTCGACGGTGCGAAGGAGGCGCTGGACTCGCGGGCTGTTGCCCCATCCACCCTCACTGTCGACGCTTCGGATACTGCCGGTGGGGGGGGATCCTCGAGCAGTTTATCGACGGTTGCTGGCAGCCGCTTGCCTTTTTCAGCTGGCACCTGCGTCCCCGTGAGCAGAACTACAGCGCTTTCGACTGTGAGCTTCTGGTTCATTATTTGTCTGTTCGGCATTACCGATATTTCCTGGAGGACCAGCCCTTCACCGCGATTACTGATCACAAGTCCCTAACTTTTGCATTCACGTAGATGTCTGACCCCTGGTCTGCTCGGCAACAGCGGCACCTGGCATTTGTCTCTGAGTTTACCACTAATTTCCAGCACGTGGCGGGCACGCTTAACCAGGTCGCTGATGCCTTATCTCATCCTGCGGTCCATGCCGTGCTGTCCGTGGCCCCAGGCATTGATTATTCTGGGCTGGCTGCTGCGCAACAAGATGGGGATGAGATGATTGCCTATTTCATTGGTGTTGGAAGATGTCCCACTCAGACCCATGGGAGTGACGGTCCTACGTGATGTCTCCACCGGGCAGCCGCAGTCCATCGTCCCTGCGGGTTGACAGTGGCATGTGTTCGACTCCATTCACGGTCTAGCCCACCTTTGCATCCAGCCAACCACTGCGTTTGTGGCGGCCAGGTTCATCAGGCATGACCTCCGCAAGCAGGTTGGGACCTGGGCCAGGGTCTGCATTCCCTGCCAGAAGTTCAATATATGGTTATATGGCATGTACGTGCACCGCTGCAGGATTTTGTTGTCCCTCAACACCGGTTCGAGCACATTCATGTTGACCTGGTGGGTCCTCTGCTGCCGTCCCGAGGTGCCACCCACCTGCTCACGATTGTGGACCGTTTCACGAGGTGGCCCAAGGCCGTTCCGCTTCCTGACACCTCCACCGCAACTTGTGCTGGGGCCCTCACGGCCCACTCGGTAGCACGTTTTGGTGTTCCCGCTGACATCTCTTCGTACCGTGGTGCTCAGTTCACCTCTGCCCTGTGGTCAGCCATGGCTCAGCTGTACGGCGCTCAGCTACATCATGTGACTGCGTACCATCCTCAGGCCAACGGATTGGTTGAGAGGTTTCACCGGCATCTGAAATCCGTATTGAAAGCACAGTTCACGGGCCCGAATTAGGTGGAAGAGTTGCCCTGAGTGTTGCTGGGGATCCACACGGCCCTTAAGGCGGATTTGGACTCGTCTTCTGCAGAGCTGGTGTACGGACGGCTCCCCGCTGCGGGTGCCTGGTGATTTCCTTCCTGTGGCTCAGGGGCCGCAGGAACCCACTTTGTCTGTGCTGGTGCACCTTCGCGAGAAAGTGGGTGGACTGTCTCCTGTTCCGACCTCTCTCCAGGGTGTTGCTGCTTCTTACATTCCGCCTGCGCTCAAGGACAGCCATTTTGTTTTCATCTGCAGAGACTCACACCGGAGTCCACTGCAGCGGCCTTATGAGGGTCCTTTCCGGATGTTACGACCCGGTGTCACGACATTTGTTTTGGATGTCGGAGGCCGAGACAAGCTTGTTTCAGTGCCCCGCCTCAAGTCTGCCCATCTGGATGCCGACAGCCTGGTGTGGTGGCCCAACCCCGGTGTAGAGGTTGTCCACTAGCCATCCTGCTTTCGCCAGTGGCACCTGTTGTGCCTGTTCCGCCTGTTCCCCGTCTCCACTCGGCCTGGCCACCTGATTCGGACTCCAGCTCGTTTCCTTTCCTCTGGTGGGTCTGGGGGGGGGGGGGGGGGGGAGGGGGGGGGGGGGGGGGGGGGGGGGGGGGGGGGGGGGTTGAGTACATAAGCTCAACTAGCCATGCGTTTTTTACGAGTTTTGGTTTTGGTTTTGTGAATAAAAACTATTTCACTCTACCTGCCTGGTCACTTTTACTACCATAATTAAATAGGATCAATGCTCATTCACATGCCTCAGCTATTCAGATGGCTGGACGCCCTGAAGCAGCCTGGGGCCTGACTGGATCAGGCGCTGCTCCAAGAGACAGGGCGAGCGGACCATACATGGCCTGCAGCGGTACAGAGTGGTGGAGGACACCTACCACTTTTCTTGGCCAGCAAGGACAATGGGCCTTTATGGCCAGCTGCACTTAAAGCAATTTGAACTTTGAAAAAGGGTGCCAAAACCTGGTGACTCTTGTACATCATCTCAGTGGACTATTTCTGTACACTCTGTACTTAATCTAGGATTGTGCTTGTGTATAAATACTTTTCTGAACTATATGCAAAAATATATTTCTCTGTACCTCGGTACATGTCACAATAACCATTGCAACAAAGTCATAAAGATCATTGAACTCATGCAGGTAAGGACATCTTGTACACCTTCATAAAGGAAAAAAAATGTTCATGAGATTAGTAGAAATTGGGAAATTGGGTAAACAGCAAAAGTAAAATACTTGTGTTATTGCAGGTACAGTAAGATTAACTTGACATTTCAACAAAATAGTAGTGACACAAGAATGAACAAGTATAGTGACACAAGAATAGTGACACAAGTAATGAACTTAATTCCCACATCATTAATTCTCTGCCTCTTTCTGGCAATACTCTGAAACGGATGTGTACATTGGAGCCACGCTTATCCCCGAGATGAGCTTTGAATCATATATCCAAGGATGTCGTCTTTGAGGGTAGACACAAAATGCTGGAGTAACTCAGCGGGACAGGCAGCACCTTTGGAGAGAAGGAATGGATGACGTTTTGGGTCGAGTCCCTTCTTCAGACCTTTAATCTCCATGCCACTGCTCCTCTCTGCCTCTGCTTGAGTGGATGTTCTACTGGAAGTCTGATCCATGTCTTTGCTATCCCTATAGTTGACTATTTTATCGCAGTCCTATAGCAAAAGGATTTGAGTATAGGAGCAGGGAGGTTCTACTGCAGTTGTACAGGGTCTTGGTGAGACCACACCTCGAGTATTGCGTACAGTTTTGATCTCCTAATCTGAAAGACATTCTTGCCATAGAGGGAGTACAGAGAAGGTTTACCAGACTGATTCCTGGGATGTCAGGACTTTCATATGAAGAAAGACTGGATAAACTCGGTTTGTACTCGCTAGAATTTAGAAGATTGAGGGGGGATCTTATAGAAACTTACAAAATTCTTAAGGGGTTGGACAGGCCAGATGCAGGAAGATTGTTCACGATGTTGGGGAAGTCCAGAACAAGGGGTCATAGTTTAAGGATAAGGGGGAAATCTTTTAGGACCGAGATGAGGAAAACCTTTTTCACACAGAGAGTGGTGAATCTCTGTAATTCTCTGCCGCAGAAGGTAGTTGAGGCCAGTTCATTGGCTATATTTAAGAGGGAGTTAGATGTGGCCTTTGTGGCTAAAGGGATCAGGGGGTATGGAGAGAAGGCAGGAACAGGATACTGAGTTGGATGATCAGCCATGATCATATTGAATGGCGGTGCAGGCTCGAAGGGCCGAATGGCCTACTCCTGCTCCTATTTTCTATGTTTCTATGTCTATGTCCTGGTCAGTCTCCCTCAACCTGGCCTCCTTCATTCTGCCCTACATAACTTGTATTCACTCTGCTGCCTGTCCCCTGCTGACATTGTCCCATTCACCCAATTTGTTTTTGCTTATGGATTACATTGACTCACAGTTAATCATATCTCAGTTTTAAAATTTATTTCCCAGTTTTTAATTCTATCCCTGGCCTCTTCCTTCCCTTTCTCTGCACTCCCTCCAATCCTTAAACTCACATGTCTGTGCTCCTCTAATTCTGGCCTCTGGTCAACCCCTGATTTAATCATCCACCATTGTGAATAGAATTGAGAGTAGTCACAGCATCCAATCCGTTTGAAATCCCCTCTTAAGTCTCACCATCTCCTTTCTTCTTTAAATCCAACCTATATCAAACAGCTTGTCTTCACACAAGTATTTTGTGACATGTTTCAGCAACAAAAATGTGTTTGATAATGCTCCATTACTCTACATTGGTATTACCACATTGAAGACATTACAACTACTAAATGTCCTGAAGGATGTTTACTTTAGGCAGTATGTCTACTTTTATTTTCCGTCGTTAAAAGACAAGCAAAACAAAAACAAATTACAAGCACCCATGCGCTAGACCAGAAAAGCATAAATATCGGTTTAGTTTTAGTTTAGTTTATTATTGTCACGTGTACCAAGGTACAGGGAAAAGCTTTTGTTTGCATGCTATTCAGTCAAAGAAAATACTATATATGATTAGAATCAAGTCACCAACAGTGCACAGATAAAGGATGAAGTGCAAGATGGGAGGCCAAGTCCACACTAGCTGATGAGAGGACCGTTCAGTTGCCTGATAAGAGCTTTGGTTAAACCCCCCAGAGTGTCAATGATGAAACTGGTGGCCCACGGTGATGCAGGTAGTGCAGCTGCTCCACTGCTTCACTAACACAACTATTTTTCTGAATTCTGGCGCTGCTTAAAATTTGCATGTTATCGAAATGTGTTTTTCCAGGATGCACCAATTCCCCCCCGTCCCCCAAAAGACATGTTATTTGTTTGGTTCATTGGCTGCTGTAAATTACTGCCTGGGGTTGATGGGTGGTAAGAGAATATGTGGGTGGGGCATTAATGGTCACATGCGAGAGAGGTTGTTGCAGGAGAATGGTGGGAAATGCAATTGAAAGGTTTTCTCTGACACCCAGGCCTCCTTCTAAGTCATAAAGAAATATGAAACCAATTTATTTTTTTAATTGAGAACGCATTACTCCTGTAATTAAATGCCCACAAACATTATGGCAGCATATTGATTTGAAGCTTTCGGTTTTTGAAAGTGCTATTTCATCTTTACAAGCCACACAAATAAAATCATTATAAATATAAAGCTGAACTGAAACAAAAGTAACTTGCTCTCCTCTTTGATAAAAATGTGGGAAACACTCAGCTGGTCAGGCAGTGATGGGCAGGGGAGAGAGAAATAAGTTCATGTTTTAGGACCTAGTTCTTTCTTTGTTCTGATGGGAGGTCAACAATCTGATGTGCCCATGGCTGAGCACCTGAAGAAACACAATCTAATTCATCGAATGGGATGTGAAAATAGACAAGACAGTTTCCTCCGGGGACACTGTGGGAAGCTAGAAAAACGGGCGGCACGGTGGCGCAGTGGTAGAATTGCTGCCTTACAGCGAATGCAATGCCGGAGACCCAGATTCGATCCCGACTACGGAGTTTGTACATTCTCCCCGTGACCTGCGTGGGTTTTCCGTGAGATCTTCGGTTTCCTCCCACATTCCATAGACATACAGGTTTGTAGGTTAATCGACGGTATAAATGTAAATTGCCCCTAGTGGGTGTAGGATAGCGGGGATCCACGATAGCGGGGATCGATGGTCGGCGCGGACCCAATGGGCCGAAGGGCCTATTTCAACGCTGTATCTCTAACGTAAGCTAAACTAAACTAAATTGCATGTGCCCTGGCTGAGATATACATCATCATGAGACATGGGTGAGGTGCCGGATGACTGTTGGGTGGCTAATGCTGTTCCTCTTTTAAGAAGAGCTGCAAGGAAAAGCCTGAGAACTATAGCCCAGTGAGCCTCACATCTGTGGTAGGCAAGCTACTGAAGAGGATTCTGAGGGATAAGACATACATGCATTCAGATAGATAAGGGTTGATGCGAGGGATAATCAGCGTGGTTTTGTATGGTCATTGTTCTACTATCTGCTCCTCCTCATCTGTAATTACCCATTCCTTGCCAGGCTTTGGCTTGCCCCTCTACTCTTCCAACTTCCACTCCCCACCCCACTGTAATCATTGAAGAAGGGTCCCAACCCGAAAAATCACGTATCCATGTTATCCAGAGATGCTGCCTGACCTGCTGTGTTACTCCAGCACTTGGTGTCTTTTTGGAAAAAAAACAAGATGTTTTTAAACTTGACTGCAGCCATAGCTTGGTGGAAAACTTAATGCAACAGCCAGCAGGATTTCAAGTTTAATACAAAAATTGTCATGTTCTTAGGAATAGCAATATATTGTTTTAACAGTCACTGTGAGCTATGGAATATGTGGTTAATCCCAGGAATGTTTTGTTTAGAGGTGGGTGGATGGTGTTTAACAATGGTGCAGATTAAAAGGCTGGGGCGATACTTTCCTCAACTTCTTGGCTCACGAAAAGGGTTGGGGAACCAGTAAAACTTTCCCACAGGTGTACTTGGCTGTATTTGCTGGAAATCCACAGTAACATATGTAAAATAATTTCCTGAGGCTTAGGAATCCTGGGTGTAACCAATGAGACATTTGTAAAATAATTTCCATTTGTACTAATTACATTTTCTTAGGAAAGCCACTTTCCTGGAAGTTTCCCCAACCTCTTGACTTCTCACCCTTCAGTAAAATGAGTATAGAAGCTGGGATGTAATGTTAAAATTGTACAAGGCATTGGTGAGGCCAATTCTGGAGTATGGTGTACAATTTTGGTTGCCCAATTATAGGAAGGATGTCAACAAAATAGAGAGAGTACAGAGGAGATTTACTAGAATGTTGCCTGGGTTTCAACAACTCAGTTACAGAGATAGGTTGAATAAGTTAGGTCTTTATTCTCTGGAGCGCAGAAGGTTAAAGGGGGACCTGATAGAGGTCTTTAAAATGATGAGAGGGATAGACAGAGTTGATGTGGACAAGCTTTTCCCTTTGAGAATAGGGAAGATTCAAACAAGAGGACATGACTTCAGAATTAAGGGACAGAAGTTTAGGGGTAATATGAGGGGGAACTTCTTTACGCAGAGAGTGGTGGCGGTGTGGAATGAGCTCCCAGTGGAAGTGGTGGAGGCAGGTTCATTGGTATCATTTAAAAATAAATTGGATAGGCATATGGATGAGAAGGGAATGGAGGGTTATGGTATGAGTGCAGGCAGGTGGGGACTAAGGGGAATAAATAAATAAATAAAAATTTGTTCGGCATGGACTTGTAGGGCCGAGATGGCCTGTTTCCGTGCTGTAATTGTTATATGGTTATATGGTTAAAAGGCAAATATATGCGGTTTTAGTCCATTTCCGGAAAAGGTTTGGAATATTTCTCCATTTAACCACCAACGAACCTCCCATTAATTCCATCTGCATCTAAACTATTTTCTTACTTATGTTATAATTTCTTACCGCACCCCAGGCCTCCCATTTCATAGCTTACTCTGTAAAAAAGGGTGCCTGATGGTAAGGGAATACAGAATCAAGAAATATAGTGGACTCTGATGGAATGACGCCAAATTAATACAAACCCCAACCACCCTAAGTAATTATTTTGCATGATTTGGATAAGCATCTAAGAAAATGAGATAATTCAGCAAGTTTATAACGCTAGGAAAGAGATCAAAAAATTGAATAGATTAGGATCTGCTGTATATTGTAAATAAAGAAATAATAGATAGGAGATGAAGGCATACTTGAGCAGTGACTGAAACCTTTGAAGGGCATATGCTGGGCTAAGAACCTCCTGGATTGCACACTCCCTGAGATGGCCACCTGACGGATAAAAATCAATCAGCTTACTAGCTGGATGGCCATCTGGCTGGGTCGTAAGAGGCAGGCACGGTTGAGCTCTAAATGAGCTGTGGCTATGTGTGTTGGTATTAAATACTGGACAGGATGATGATACCTCAGTGGGCACCATACAATGAAAGTCTATGGGCTAAAGAACTGCAATGATGTTGAGGGAGATGGGCTCAGTAAATGCAATAGTCCCAAGGTACTCAATAACTGGGTGGCACAGGAGAGCAGCGGTGGAGTTGCTGCCTTACAGCGTTACAGACCCGGGTTCAATCCTGAATACAGGTGCTGACTGTGCAGAGTTTGTATGTTCTCCCTGTGACCACACAGGTGGTTTCTGGGCGCTCCGGTTCCCTCCCACGTGCCAAAGATGTACAAGTTTGTAGGTCAATTGACTTCTGTAAATTGTCCCTTGTCTGTAGGATAGAACTAGTGTATGGATGATCATTGGTTGGTGTGAACTCGGTGCGCTGAAGGATCTGTTTCCATACTGTATCTCCAAGCTAAATCCAAAAACTAATTACGTAAGTAGAGAGACAGCAGTCATTGACTTGAATCACTTCATGCGTGTTTGGAGGCAAAAAAACCCCAGGCCATAGATAATTGTGAGGAATGGTTATAAATGATAGCCCATATAGGAAACAATGACGTTGAGAGTAGTATGGGTTGGTGTTCTATAGTCACGGAATACAAGGCAGAGGATAAAAAGAAAGCCTCAATATGTAATAACTCTATATCTATGCCACCAGTGCAGGATGGGTATGATATGACAGGGAAAGTGTGCCTGAATAATTGGTTCTCCAAATATTTATCTGGGGGAAATTACAGTTGATCCATGAGGAAAACAATCAGGCAAAGAAACAAAAAAAAGAGGAAATGCCAGAAATACTCAGCAGGCCAGGCATCATCTGTGAAATGTGAAAATAAACAACATTCCATCAGTTTTGTTTCAGATTTTTAGCATCTGCAGTTTATTGCCTTAATCTGAAAACCTTACTGATAGAGTGGTAGTGCTTTAGATTGCCAAAGCAGGCAATGGTCATATGTACACAGTAACAATGAGATTTAAGAAGTTAAATTACTTCAGAATACCAGAATTTAATCATAGTACTATTAATAATAATGTTCATGGAATATATCTAGTAAAACAATAATAATGTCACAGTGATTGCTTTACACGTTGATATCCATGTGTAGTCGACTTAAATTGAAATTCTTTGGGCTGATAAAACATGATGTAAACTAAATGATAATTTAGCTTAATAAAAGAAGACCAAATGTGATGATCAATGGGTGCTGGAGATGTTCTGGTAAAATGTAATCAATAAAGGAAAGGTTAGTACTACTGCGAAGGAAGGAAGTAATTTTGAAAGCGATCACATTATATAGGGATTAGATAATGAGGTCTAGAATAATGAAAGGAGCAAAATGAAGTGGCATATAAAAGGTGAAAATCACATACAATTGCAGAGCAAGGCCAAATGAAGAAAAATGTATTCAATGAATGTTGAACAGTTTATCTTTGAAATTATTTCATGTGTTTATCCTTCACAAGAAATATAACTACTGTAAATCCAAACTGGAATGCAATTGACAAGAATACATGATGGAATCAATCTATAATATTTGTAATTACATTTCTTCCAGTCTAATTTAACAAGGACAGACAGTAAGCCTGTTTACTTGAATGGGGTGTGTAGGAAGGAACTGTAGATGTTAGTTTAAACCAAAGATAGACACAAAATGCTGGAGTAACTCAGCGGGGCTGGCAGCTTTTCTGGAGAGAAGGAATGGGTGACGTTTTAGGTCAAGTTCTTGAGACAAGCCTTCTTCAGACAAGTTCCTTGTTCGACCTGAAATGTCACCCATTCCTTCATTCCAGAGATGCTGCCTGTCCCACTGAGTTACTCCAGCATTTTGTGTCTATCTTACTTGAATGGGGGTAGTGTCCAAGTGATCCCAATGCATTGTTGAGGGGTTGCACTGTCCAATTTCTTGTCTGCCCTCTCAAACCAAAGTGAAATACGTCAAAGAAGATCAACTATTTCAAAGAGCAAGTGCTTTTCCCAGCATACTGGCCAATACCCATTCCTGAATCTTCTAAAAAACAGCTGCTCATCAATCTCATTGGTCCTCCTGAGCTGAGACTACTTACTTTGGACACCATGTTTTTCACATTGATTCTGAATCTCCTCGTATAAAATGGCTTGGAATGAAACTAAGACAAGAAAATTGCTATGCAAATTCAAAGTTTTTTTTTCAAAAGCCTATGGTAGGGTTTTGCCAGGGAACAGCCTGATGCAGGAGAAAAACAGATATTTTGCAGATCTTTAATTTGCCCCTAATAGCAGAAGATGTGGAGGTCAGACACCGGAGAAGCAGAGTCCTCAGGTAAAGGCTTGGGAAAATAAACCATTTGCACGATCCATGAGATGAGACTGGAGAAAAAAGTCAGATCAGAGCTGTGCCAGGCAGATGGAGAATATGAACGGAGATGAAAAAGGCTGCAGAGAGGTCAAGAAGAATACAGACAATCATTCTCTCGTCATATAGGATGCTATTTACAATACTTAGTGCAACAACTTCAACCCAGTAATAAGAAGAAAGCAGACTACTGCCAATTTCTGCTTTTGCTTTAAAATGAACCAGCGGTAACACATTCCAGTGAAAAAAAAAAAAAATTAATTTGGAATCAGGCAAGAAAACACAGATTATTGACCAGTTTTAGCATTTGAAAATTTATTATTAAAATCCATTTAAGTTGTCTAATTATAAGGTTATTTTAGTCAAATATATCTTACTTAAAAATGCCAATTGGAAATTTATCTAAATCATTATATTAATCGGTAAAAATCTACTTTGCTATTAAGCTATACAATCTCTTCTCATGGATGTACTTTAATATGCTCTAAGACGGGAACAAAATAAAATGGTTGGTGTACTGATATATTCATCAACTCTACAGTGCAAAAATGCACAATGTACCCTGTGTGCCAGTTGTGAAATAAAGCACATGCCCTTCAAACAATAGAGTGCAAGTTAATTTGTGCATGAGGACAATTTCCATGCAGGTGATCCATGCCAAACTCTCCAGATGCTGCTGGGAGAAGGCTTATTAGTTGGCATAAATGCTACAAGGCTCTATGTATTTAATGGGTGGATTTAATTATCTTCTTTGCAGTTGTGGACAATAACCAAGAACAATTGAGGGGGGGGGGCAGGGGTATTCAACATAACGCCTAAATAAGCTTGTATTGTTTAACATCATATCTGCACCTAGAAAATTATATTTGACTGCTTTGGGAAATGAAAACTACTCAATTGCAAATTCTACATTGATGTGCAGTCTTACGGGGACTGGAGGGAGAGGGTTTTGTGTCCGGGTTGGTATTCCTACCCTGCACCTGCCCTGGTAAGAGGTAGTGTAAATTGCAATGAGAGCAGGGTAAAAGGTGTTAATTGTGGCTCTTGTTCACGCTCAACAAGTCTCTCCCTCTCCGTTCACCCCTCATTCTCTCTTCCTCCGCTATTAAACTCCCTTCCCTCTGAATCCCCTTCACAAACCTATCTACTATTGTTCCCCTCCTTCTCTCCAACTCGTCACTGACTCCACTCCCCATTCCCTCTCTCCTGTTGCACTCTCCCTCATGCCGCCCAGCTCCGTCTCCCTCCTGTGCTACTTCCCCTCTCCTTCGCTGCCATTCCCAGCCTCATGATCTCCCACCCCGAACCAACACGCTCTGTTCTTACTTTATCTCCTTCCTACTCTCCATATCTAGTCCTGTCTCAAGCTCCTTCTGTCTTAACCTCTCCTACCCAACTCACTGAAATGTTCAAAATTGTTCTGAAGGGTAGATATTTCCCTTGCCAAATATATCTAAAAACAAGGTCATCCCAACAAAAGGAGCCTTCCACTCAAGATAGCAATGAGAATAAATTTGTTGAACCAGGCAGCAGTGAATCTGTGGTGTTCTCTACCTAACTGAGGAGTTCCGTCTCTCAGAGAGGTTCAAATAGTCATAGACTTTTAAATATAAAGATTTAAAAAATGATGTATTTCCTCAGATAGAGACGATGACAAACAGAAGAGGATTGGCAAACATGGCTCCCCTCCTCTCCGGAATAGCTATTGCACTTGACCAGAATGATGAACAGAAATGCGCCTCAAAATGAAACTGAGGTGCCGCAGAGACTTAACAGACTAGCTGACAAATTAACCGTGAATTCTTTGAATACCTCAAGAGCAGGGCGGGTTTATTCTATTAAAACCTGCATCCCTCTTTATGAACCATATCGCTTGTCTCATGCACTTGCAAGGACTAGTGTCCTAACATCAGACTGTGCCACCATTGCAAACCAAGCATGCTTTTGGCACGTGTCTATAATGCAGATAGAACTATGTGTATGAATGTTTCATTATGCTTATTGCATGCTATAAACTATTGATTACAAATCATAATTCATTTGTGTCATATAGCTCACAAAAAAAACATGTACCGCTTGAATTAATTTCTTCTTGATGTTTTGTGAAACTGCAGTTCTGCAAAATAATATTGGCAATGTTTTAAGCAAAACCTATGGTATGATTATTTCAATGTGATCTCAGTCAGAAATCTTCAACATATGGACAATTATTATTGATGTGGGCAGATGGCGTGAGACCGCTTTTCATCTTTAAAACAAATAAGTATGGTGAAGTAAACTGTTATATTTAACAAACATGTGATCTTTTTGTGTAATGATCTTCACAACAGTTAAACAGCCCTGACTGCAAATTATTCCATTCAATGTGTATTAGATTGCAAGTGTGTTAATGCTTATATAACGTGCATGGTTGAAGTTCTTCACACTAATTATGCTGAAAAACCCCACAGGCCTCCCATTTTGTTCCTTCTTCCTCACCCCCTTTCTTCGAAGCTTTAAACTCACTTTAACCTTCATTATTCCCAGTTCCAATGACTTTTAACATTACATCTGTTCCTCTCTCCCCAGATGTTGCCTGACTTGCTGAGTGTTTCCAACATTTTCTGTTTTTATTTCAAATTCCCAGAATTTGCATTATTTCACTGGGGATGTAAGGAATTCAGAATATTCTGAACATATTTGGGCTTTCATGGATGGAAGCCATAGACATTCATAGCGATCTGAACAAAGTCTGAAGAAGGTTCTCGACCCGTAACATTGCCTATTTCCTTCACTCCAAAGATGCTGCCTCACCCGCTGAGTTTCTCCAGCATTTTTGTCTACCTTGAACAAAGGAAACAGTAATGTCACATTTTGCCATTCGAACTGCACAGACATCATTATTATATGCAAGGTTATAGAAATCACAAGTTAGTTCTCAAACCATACTAAAACCTAAAAGGTATCTTTGCTACTGCAATATGGGTTTTTTCAGTCTTGTAAGTAAATACTTAAGGGCATTTTATTTTCTACACAATACTGGCTGCTTTCAGTGATATTACCAGAGCCAGCCACAAGTTTGCAACCATGGCTCATAATTTTCATTTGAATTTTAACTCAAAACACTGCAGTCTCCTTCTTGCATGTCCAAAAATACCATTCTGAATACGAATACTTTCTGGTATAAGTTGCTGTAAGTTTTGTGAATCGACATATCCACCAAATGTGGCCATTTGGCCTGTTTTGCATGTCATTGAGGATGGCATGTGCCTTTAAATTTTAGACTGCTCGTTATATTGTGCGTGGGATTTATGACGTGTTTTTGGGCGTCTTTGGAGCTTAGATGCTTGCGCAGAAGTTTAGTTTTTAGATTAGTTTGGAGAGCCATGGGGAAGGTTAACCCTTCTACCATGTAAGATCATGTAAGATCATGCGGGCCATATGAGAGATCTAAAAGAGATCATGCCAGATCTTGCCAGTGTAACGGAAGAAACTTGGATGTATTTCACTGTTTTCTATCAACAAAGCATTTATTTGTCGAAAGACTGTGTTTTGAAGTCATATCTGAGAAGAAGCTCTGAAGGTCTCTGTGAGTGAGCTTGCATGCGTTTAGAAGACACCCCCTTCAACCATGCTCATCCAAATAGCGGCTAAGGTGATAATTACCTGAAAGATATGATAATCTGCCACTACAATTGGGGAAGACGCCGGGTTTGGCAATGACTGAGCCACCATGATACGAGGCAGAGCTGGAGGTCTCATGCTTATCATGGCGATTATTATTTTCTCCTGTGTGTGGGTGCAGTTCCTCATTGTCTGTGGGGAGGAAGAAGCACTGGTATCTCAGGCTTGCCCCAGCTACTTAGTTTTAGCCTCAGCTGGCTGTCTAGTGCTTCTTCCCAGCAACCCAGTCATGACCACATCGTGGCGCTGGTGGTCTTGGATTTTTCCAGTGTGTCTCGGAAGCACAGCTAGGACAGCTGGGGGGGGCGGGCACAGCTGGGGGGCACTGTGGGGGGCGGGCACAGCTGGGGGGGGGCAAAGCAGCTTATTTGCACAGCTGGAGGGGGGGCACAGCTGGAGGGGGGGCACAGCTGGAGGGGGGGGCACAGTGGAGGGGGGGCACAGTATCAGTGGGGCAAGAAGCTCTGACAGCTGGAGGGGGGGAGGGGGGGGGCACAGCTTGGGGCACAGCTGGAGGAAGACAGCCTTCAAGGGGGGGGGCACAGCTGGAGGGGGGGGGCACAGCTGGAGGGGGGGCACAGCTGAGGGGGGGAACAGCTGGAGGGGGGGCACAGCTGGAGGGGGGGCACAGAGGGGGGGCACAGCTGGTTTGGCACAGCTGGACACAGCTGGAGCACCTGGAGGGGGGCACAGCGGAGGGGGGACAGCTGGAGGGGGGGCACAGCTGGAGGGGGGCATGGCGAGGGGGGCATTGGAGGGGAGGGGGGCACAGCTGGAGTGGGGGGCTCAGTTAGCAGTGGGGGCTCAGCTGGGGGGGCACAGCTGGAGGGGGGGCACAGAGGGAGGGGGCACAGCTGGAGGGAGGGGCACAGCTGGAGGGAGGGGCCAGCTGGACTTAGTTTTGGGGCACAGCTGGAGGGGGGGGGCACAGCTGGAGGGGGGGCACAGCTGGAGGGGGGGGGCACAGCTGGGGGGGGCACAGCTGGGGGGGGGGCACAGCACAGTGGAGGGGGGGAACAGCTGGAGGGGGGGGCCAGCTGGAGGACCACAGCTGGAGGGGGGGGAACAGCTGGAGGGGGGGGGGCACTGGAGGGGGGGGGCAGGCGGGGGGGGCACAGCTGGAGGGGGGGGCACAGCTGGAGGGGGGGGGCACAGCTGGAGGGGGGGGCTGGAGGGGGGGGCACAGCTGGGGGGGGGGGCTGGGGGGGGGGCACAGCTAGCCAGGGAGGGGGCACAGCTGGGGGGGGGGCACAGCTGGAGGGGGGGGGCACAGCTGGAGGGGGGGGGCACAGCTGGAGGGGGGGCACAGCTGGAGGGGGGGGGGGGGCACAGCTGGAGGGGGGGGCACAGCTGGAGGGGGGGGCACAGCTGGGGGGGGGGGCACAGCTGGAGGGGGGGCAACAGCTGGAGGGGGGCACAGCTGGAGGGGGGGGGGCACAGCTGGAGGGGGGGGCACAGCTGGAGGGGGGGGCACAGCTGGAGGGGGGGGCACAGCTGGAGGGGGGGCACAGCTGGAGGGGGGGCACAGCTGGAGGGGGGGCACAGTTAGCAGGGGGGGCACAGCTGGAGGGGGGGCACAGTTGGAGGGGGGCACAGCTGGAGCACAGCTGGGGGGGGGCACAGTTAGGGGGGGCAGGGGGGGGGGGCACAGTTAGCAGGGGGGGGGGGGCACAGCTGGAGGGGGGGCACAGCTGGAGGGGGGGGCACAGCTGGAGGGGGGGGGGCACAGCTGGAGGGGGGGCACACAGTTAGCGGGGGGGGGGGGGGGCACAGTTAGCAGGGGGGGATACATCTAGGGACCTTCTTCTTCTTCTTCTTTTCTTCTTCTTTTTCGAGTTTTACGGCAGCCGGCATCCGCAATGTTGCATTGCTGCCACATTCTGGCTTAATTCCACAGTACTCATGTCTTTATATTGACGGGCCTTCTTTCCCTGCTGCCTGGGTTTTATAAGGAGTTGGTTGACAAGGTTCAGATGGGCCATTCTGATGACAGTTAATTGGACCCAGCTATTACCAATGATGTTGAGGGTTGGCCTCTCCTTGCCTGTCAGCCTAATGATGGGGATCAGAATGGCATCTCAGGGAGAAGGCATTGCCACATGGGTTAAACGTGAGCAGGTGGGACTAGTGTAGATGGGCCATCTTTGTTGGCTTAGGCAAGCTGTGCCAAGGGGCTGGTTTCAGTGTTGCATATGGAGGAAATAATACATTTTTTCTTCCCATTTACATCCAATTTTCCAATAATCTGATGACAATGTCTCTCTAAATGCTACCATGCTACTCTGTTTGCCACTGAATCTGTGAAGTACTTAAGTCACCACAAATGAAAAAGATTGCAAGATGTAAATATTGGGGGTAACTCTGATTGTTTTTTTTATCGCTCCTGACTTTCCACTGGGTGGCGCTTTGATGGCAGCCTCGCCTACAGTCTGTCTGTCCTTTTCGTTATTTTTATTTTTAGTGTGTTTAAAAAGTATGTAATTAATGTTCTCTGGTTTGTTTTATGTGGGGAGTGGGCGGGGGGGGTCGCTGTAAACGTTTTTCAATCTCTTACTTTGCCGGAGATGCGATTGTTGCCCGGATTGTATCTCCGGTCGCTCTGCAGCCAAACATCGTGGAGCTGGAGGCCTTGTTCGGGACTGACTTTGAGCCCCAACGCGGAGCCGATTCCTTGCCTGGGGTCAACACTCCAACCGCAGTCTGCAGATTTTGCCATCGAGGGCTTGCAGTTTCAGGTTGAGACCGACGTCGGGAGCTCCAAAAACCGCGTGACATTCGACTAGCCCCAAACCGGGGTAGATCGCCTGGCGCAGGGAATGCGGAGGAGTCACTGTGGTGGATGTGATGTTAAAATGTATTTTGTGTGTTGTGTTGCTTTTTATTGCTATGACACATGACACAAAACTGGGTGGCAAAGTGATGATACAAAGGTGGGTAGCAGTGTGAACTGTGAGGAGGATGCTATGAGGATGCAGGGAGAATTAAACAAGTTGGGTGAGTGGACGGATGCTTGGCAGATGCAGTTTAATGTGGATAAATGTGAGGTTATCCACTTAGGTGGCAAAAACAGTAAGGCAGATTATTATCTGAATGATGTCAAGTTGGGAAAAGGGATGTACAAGAGATCTGGGAGACCTTGTTTATCACTCGCTGAGTAAGTATACAGGTACAGCAGGCAGTGAAGAAAGCTAATGGCATGTTGGTCTTCAAAACAAGAGGAGTTGAGTATAGGAGCAAAGTGGTACTTCTGCAGTTGTACAGGGCCCTAGTGAGACCACACCTGGAGTATTGTGTGCAGTTTTAGTCTCCAAATTTGAGGAAGGACATTCTTGCTATTGAGGGAGTGCAGCGTAGGTTCATGAGGTTAATTCCCGGGATGGCGGGACTGTCAAATGTGAATAGAATGGAGTGGCTGAGCTTGTATACTCTGGAATTTAGAAGGATGAGAAGGGATCGTATTGAAACATATAAGATTACTAAGGGATTGGACATACTAGAGGCAGGAAACATGATCCCGATGTTGGGGGAGTCCAGAACCAGTGGCCACAGTTTAAGAATAAGAGGTCGGCCATTTAGAACAGAGATGAGGAAAAACTTTTTCACCCAGAGAGTTGTGAATCTGTGGAATTTACTGCCTCAGAAGGCAGTGGAAGCCAATTCTCTGGATGCTTTCAAGAGAGAGTTAGATAGAGCCCTTAAAGATAGTGGAGTCAGTGGATATGGTGAGAAGGCAGGAACGGGGTAGTGAATGTGAATTATCAGCCATGATCACAGTCAATGGCGGAGCTGGCTCGAAGGGCCAAATGGCCTACTCCTGCACCTATTGTCTATTGTATATTGACTGTATGGCAAATGAAATTCTTTGCATGTTGCAAAACATACTCGGTTAATAAAATATGATTATGATTATAACTTTCCTCTTCAATGAAGTTTTATCTTATCCCGCAGACCAGAGCATTTCAGTTG
This sequence comes from Leucoraja erinaceus, assembly GCF_028641065.1. NCBI lineage: Eukaryota > Metazoa > Chordata > Chondrichthyes > Rajiformes > Rajidae > Leucoraja > Leucoraja erinaceus. The sequence goes on along the minus strand of NC_073381.1, from coordinate 37,802,774 downwards.
CGTGCAAGTGATAAATGAAATGTAATTTCACTGCCAGTACACTTAATTTGTGAATGGGAATTTTTCTCATCCTGCTCACACAATAAAACCATAGGACCCCAGAAGAAAGATTTGCAGATCATTCAAATGTCTTTTTTTTGCAATATCCCAAACCAACACAGAGGATGGTTATAAGTCTAAACAAATGCGTGAGCACCAACACTCTGTGCCAACTCCAATCTGTTGTTGCGGTTACTTTATTCTATGGTGATCTTTTTTTGGGACTCACTAAGATGCACATCTCCACTCAGTGCAAAAGGATGTTGGATTCTGGTGTTATTGGAAATAAAGGATTTACTTTCTTGTAGCCTTCATCTAGATGCTGCTCACAGTCTGGGGAAGATTATTTCTCTCTGAGGTTTTATGCCTATCTGCACTTTATTACTATCAGTTAGAATCATTATTTTCCTCTGCTTTGCCAAAGAGCTGAATGAGACTCTTGTAAACACAAGGAGAACCTTGACATTTATGAACTGAGAGTGTTCAGGATTGTGTTTAATAATATAAATGCAGTTTAAATTTGATGTAACATGTTTATAAAAGGCTTCCTTTAATTGTTTCAGAAAACCTATCTCTAATTTTGGTGCGCTTTTCTTTTACACTAATACAAAGCATTGCACATTCCACGAGATCAGTCTGAAGAATGGTCTTGACCCAAAACATCACCCATTCTTCACTCCAGAGATGCTGCCTGTTCCGCTGAGTTACTCCAGCATTTTGTGTCTAGATTCCACATGAATTGCATTGCCTTGTGTTTTAATGGTTTTGTGGGCAGTAAGTTAAGATGTTATTTCTTATATAAATTGTTATATTTTCAACCGGGATAAACATGAAGCCAATTAGTGCCCTATTAACATTTAGCGGGGATTAAAGTCTTCAATGCAAAAATCTCACCAGTTTAATCTCCTGCAGAAAGCACATACCCAGCAGATTTTCTATCGCTCAGTAGAAAGTGAAATATTACACAGAAAATCGCTTTTCGTGTTGTTTTTTTTATGTCATGAACAATAGAAGGCTTTCCTACATGTTGTTATGGTGTTATGAACGCATTAAGAAAGCCACACACCTAGATTTTTACACCTAGATTTCTGCTTTCCAAAACTGATGCGAAACCATTAAAACGAAACCCTCCCCCAGCTCAGTTCTGATCTCAAAGGAGAAGGCATGGTGATCTCAGGCTTCCCTTGAGAAGAAGTACTGACGGTCTCAGGCATATCCTGGAGGCTCTGCTTTGGGCTTAAAGAGGTTGTGCTGGCAGTTCCAGTCTTATCCTGGCAGCTCAGCCTTTGTCTTTGTGTGTGGGTGCAGTCCCTTGTTATCTGTGGGCAAGTAAGAGGCTCTGGTGGTGTCAAGCTTGCCTGGGCCACTCAGTCTAGGCATTGGCTGTCTAGGGCTTCTTTGCAAAAACTCAGTCTTGACCACACAATGGCATTGGCAGTCTCAGGATTGTTCCAGTGGCTCGGTCTTTTTCAAACCTGCGCCCCACTCTTGCTGTAATGCCCGGGGGGGTTTATATGGAGTAGGTTGACGAAGTTCAGGTGGGCCATTCTGATGGCAGCTTATTGGACCCAGCTGTTACCAATGATGCTGAGGAATGGCTTTCCTTGGCCCGTCAGCCAGTGATGGGGATCAGAACAGCATCCACGGGAGGGGTGCTATCACTGCAGTTAGTGGCTCAGCTCAGTTAAAGTGCTCTCTCCTGGGCACCACAGTGAGAAGAGGGAGATTAGTATGATGAAGGGGTGAATACTAATACTAATACTCAAATTTTGGAAACATACATCAGTCCCTACTCTTAAGATGTGGATTATAAACATGTCCGAGACGCTACATCTTGAAAATATTAGACTTGCCTTGGCAGAAAAACCAGATCATTTTTCGAAGACATGGACACCCTTCATTGATTTATTACAAGTGTGATGCGTGAGTCTCAAAAGGAAGCACAAAGTCCAGTGCTTTGAGAGGCACCTTTCATTATGTTCCTCCCAGTTGTAGGGAAGACCAAACAAGAGAAAGATGGCACCCAAACCCCTGCCTTTAAACCTTCTGGTTAAGGACCGCCTCCGGACTGAACCACTCCCGGGCCGAGGGGTTTGACAGTATGATGGCGCGACCCTTGGGAGCCGCCACAGGACCCCTCCTCCCCAGAACCCGAGGCACGAAACGCATCGGCGGGCGCACGACCCGGCCGGCCCGCGTGCAGAAGCCAGCAGATTGAGGGGTTGGCGGAGGCATAGGTGGAGGGACAGGTCGAGGGAATGGTCGAGGGACCGGCGGGAGGACAGTTGGAGTGACAGGCGGAGGGAGCCGTGAAAAGGGGGCACCCTCGAGGCTGGTCAATGTCCAAGTTTGCCGGCTTCAACCGGTCAATCGACACAGCCTCCGGCTGGCCCCCCATGTCAAGCACAAAAGTCGTCTGCCCATGTTCCAGCACCCGGAACGGGCCCTCGAACGGCCTCTAGAGTGGCGTCCGGTGGGCATCACAGCGCAGGAAAACGTATGGGCAGTCCCTGAGGGCTGATGGCACATGCGGGCGAAATGTCCCATGGCGGGACGTCGGGACGGGTGCGAGCCTGCCAACTCGCTCAGGAAGGCGCTTTAGGGTGTATGAGGGCGTTCCCTGCTGCCCCGGCGCCGACGGCACGAACTCCCCGGGCACCGTGAGTGGCAACCCGTACACGAGCTCCGCCGATGATGAGGCCAAGTCCTCTTTAGGAGCAGTCCGAATGCCCAGCATGACCCACGGCAACTCGTCCATCCAGTCCGGGCCGGAGAGTCGCGCCTTCAGCGCTGCCTTTAGCTGCCGGTGGAACCTCTCCACCAGACCGTTAGCTTGCGGGTGGTAAGCCGTGGTGTGGTGTAGCCGCACCCCCAGCAAGCGAGCCATGGCTGACCACAGCTCGGAGGTGAACTGTGGCCCCCCCATCTGAGATATGCGCCGGCACCTCGAAGCGAGCAATCCAGTGCGCGGACAATGCACGAGCGCACGTAGCCGTTGAAGTGTCGGCCACCGGAATGGCCTCCGGCCACCGCGTGAAGCGGTCCACCATTGTGAGAAGGTGGGTGATACCCCGTGATGGCGGGAGAGGCCCCCCAATGTCTATGTGGAGATGGTCGAATCGCCGGTGAGGTAGACCAAACTCCTGGAGAGGCGCACGGACATGGCGCTGGATTTTCGCCATCTGGCACGGAATGCAGGTGCGAGCCCAATTGCCAACCTGCTTGCGCAGACCGTGCCACATGAAACGAGCGGCCACTAGTGCCGTTGTCGCCCGAATTGATGGGTGAGACAGTCCGTGGATGACATCAAAAACCCTCCGGCGCCAGGCGGCAGGGACGTTTGGGGCGCGGTTGACCGGACGATACATCGCACAGGATGGTCGCTCCTCCAGGACCGAGAGGGACATCCTCAAGGCGGAGGCCGGAGATGGCAGTCCGGTAGGCGGGCATCTCATCGTCCGTGAGCTGTGCCACTGCCAGAGCAGAATAGTCAATTCCGGGCGCCACCTCAAAAACGGCGTTGATAGCGGGGCGGGACAATGCGTCGGCCACCCGGTTCTCCTTCCCCACGATGTAGCGGATAGATGTTGTATACTCCGATATGTAGGCCAATTGTCGCTGCTGTCGTGCGGACCAGGGGTCGGAAACCTTTGCCAGGGCGAAAGTGAGCGGCTTGTGGTCTGTGTAGGCAGTGAACGGGCGGCCCTCCAGGAAGTAGCGGAAGTGGTGCACTGCCAGGTACAGAGCCAGGAGCTCGCGATCGAACGCGCTGTATTTCCTCTGCGCGCGGTTGAGGTGCCGGCTGAAGAAGGCCAGGGGCCGCCAACCTCCGCCCGTCAGTTGCTCCAGCACAGCACCAACCGCCGACTCCGAGGCGTCCACCGTGAGAACAGTCGGGGCATCTTCCAGCAGTACGGCTCGAGTCAGGGCCTCCTTCGTGCTGCCAATTGCAGCCACTGCCTCGTGGGTCCATTCAACGGCTTTGTTCTGCCCACCCGCCAGGAGTTGATACAGAGGCCGCATGATGTGGGCTGCGGATGGCACGAAACGGTGGTAAAACGCCACCATACCGACAAACTCCTGCTAGCCGCGCACCGTGCGTGGGCGGGGAAACCGACGGATGGCGTCGACCCTGTCAGGCAGGGTAACCGCGCCTTGCGCAGTCACGCGGTGGCTGAGGAAGTCAATCTCGGTCACCCCAAAACGGCACTTTTCGAGGTTGATGGCCAAACCATGTTCGCTGAGCCGCTGACAGAGCTGCCGAAGGTGGGCACAGTGCTCCTGCTGCGAGCGGCTGGCCACCAGGATGTCGTCCAGGTACACAAATACGAAATCGAGGTCGCGACAAACCCCGTCCATCAGGCGTTGAAAAGCCTGTGCGGCGTTCTTGAGGCCGAACGGCATCCGCGTGAACTCATAAAGCCCGAATGGCGTGATGATAGCCGTCTTGGGTACATCATCCGGGTGGACCGGGATCTGGTTATAACCCCGTACCAGATCCACTTTTGAAAATATTGTGGCCCCAGCCAAATGGGCGGTGAAGTCCTGGATGTGGGGTACGGGGTATCGATCCGCTGTTGTTGCGGCATTCAGCCGTCGGTAATCCCCGCAAGCCCCCGCTTGCCTTAGGGACCATGCGGACGATCCCCAAGACCTCCATCATGTGGAATTCCTGCCGTGCCAGACGCAGTTTATCTGGCGGCAGTAGGCGCGCTCGTGCGTGGAGAGGTGGGCCGGAAGTCTGGATAAAATGTACCACTCCGTGACTGGGGGTCGATGACCGAAACTGTGGTGTCAGGATGTCCGGGAACGCGGCCAAGATCCGCGCAAAGCGGGAGTCCACGGACGACAGGGGCCGTCCCACCAGCTGATCCAAATGCAGCATGATCGGCTCCATCGTAGTGGCGTTGAGCAAGCGCTGACGCCTGACGTCCACCAGGAGGGAATGCGCCCGGAGGAAGTCGGCCCCGAGCAATGGCTGGGAGACATCAGCAATGGTAAACCGCCACGAGAAATGGCAGGAGCCGAAAACGATCGGGACCATGCGCACTCCATACGTGCCGATGGGGCTGCCATTCGCCGCTTACCGGAACGAATGTCGGCCAGCGAAGGGGGCAGGACGCCGAGCTCCACTCCAGTATCAACGAGGAAGTGGGTCCCGGAGCGCCGATCCCAGGCGAAGAGGCGGTGAATTTGGCCGGCCACCGCGGGGACTATTGGCAGCCGGCCAGGGCATTTCCCGGGAACGGCGGCATTGTCGGCCAGCGAGCGCTGATGGAAAGGCACGCAGAGCTCGCTACTTGGATTTGCCTGCTCAGGGCCTGCACCGCGCTGGACGCCGATCCAGGCGAAAGGGCGGGCGGTGCATTTGGCCGCTCACACGGGGGGACTATTGGCGCCGGGGAATGCCAGGACGGCTCCAGATCGCATTGGGGGCTGGCGGCATTGTGCTGCAGCACCCCAGCCGCGCTGATGGAAATAGCACCAGCCAGGCCCAGGTGTTGGTGTTACTTGTGCGCTTGCCTGGTCCCTGCTGGTGTGCCTGCAGCACCCCAGCGCTGAGGAAATGCAGGTGCAGTACCCCTCACTGCCACTGGGGGTAATCGAGCAGGCCGTCGGGCTGGAACTCACACCTTCCACAGCTCCCCCGCTCCCCCGCCCCACCAGAGGAAATCGGGAGCTGCCGGGGTGACGTCATCGGCGCGCCTGCCTACGGCCAGCGCATTGACGTCATCAGGGTGTGTCAGCCTCAGCGCGACCCCGTCTCTGCTGACAGCCAGCGCGCTGACGTCATCAGGGCACGCCATCCACAGCGCGTCGGCGCGCCTCCCGAGGGCCCTGAGGTCAGCAAAGGAGGCGTCTGTGAGCTGCAGACGAATATAGGCCGGCAGCAGATGCAGGTATGTGTACTCGAACAACAGGCACGGCGTGTGCCCATCCAGTAGAGCCACCATCTCCTTTAGGAGGCTAGATGGCCGTCGGTCGCCTAGGCCCTCCATATGCAGGATCCTAGCAGCACGCTCCATCCTGCTTAGGCCATAAATCTGGAGCAGGAGCTCCTTAAGGCCAAGATATTTATCAGTGTCCGGGGGGGCTGTGAGGAAGCCCGTGACCTCTTCAACCGTGTCCTGGTCGAGGGCCCCCACCAGGTAATAGAAGCGGGTGGCATCGACCATGATGCCCCGCAGGTTGAACTGGGCCTCCGCCTGCTGGAACCAGATGAGCATCCGGGTGGTCCAGAAGTTGGGCAGTTTCAACAAGACCGCGTCCAGAGACAGGACCGGGCCGGCCTGTGAGGAGGTAGGGCTTTCTCTTCTCTCCATGATGATGCCAATGGAGCGTCGGGGGTCACCAATGTGGTGCGTGGGTCTCAAAAGGAAGCACGAAGTCCAGTGTTTTGAGAGGCACCTTTTATTATGTTCCTCCCGGTTGTAGGGAAGACCAAACAAGAGAAAGATGGCACCCAAACCCCTTCCTTTAACCCTCTGGTTAAGGACCGCCTCCGGACTGAACCACTCCCGGGCCGAGGGTTTCGACAGTATGATGGCGCGACCCTTGGGAGCCACCACACAAGGATAGTATGGCACAACACAAATTTGGATTTAAATCTAATTACGGTGAGGTGGGTGGGGAGGGATGTGAGGCAGGTATATATCCACTTTTTTCTTTCTTTCTCTTTTTGTCCTTCTATTGTTTTAATTTTTTCTATTCCTCTCTTCGTTCTTTCATGTATTCACTCTTTGGCTACACCACTTTGGTAGTCTAGGGGTTCTATCTTTGCACATTTCACTTTTTCTCTTTCTTGCTTTTTCTTCTTTCTTTACTTCCAACTATAGCTAAAATGTTAAAATTAAATCTGTACAATAACTGTATAATAGTATATGCCGTTGGTTCTATTTTTTGTACATTTGCTTTTAACAAATAAAAATATTTAAAACAAAGAACAAAAAAAGATTCTTCATGGAGGCTGCACTGAGCTTTAGTCCACCCTCCGCATGTACTCCACAGTGCAGAGATATTGGTGATCTTTCTCCTGCTGTCTGCATACAAAAGCAACACACAGGTTTTAGTGAAGATAAAATCAGTGACCCACAAGAGACTCTTTACATGATGCATATTTGACTTCCTCTGTAATTTTCTCCATGTTTAATTGTAGGTGAACAATGATCACAACCAGTTGCTGCATTTCTGTTGCTATGTCAGGATAATATATCGTTCATCTTGATAACGTCATAATGAACACAGAGTACAATGAGGCAATGATATCCACACTGGAGTGCATCACAGCTGGAAATGCCTGCTCCACTTTCCTGAAGGTGCTTACCCTTTAAAACATGCATAAAATGCATTGGCGTATAAAACAAGAAAAAAAGGATTCAACGTCAAAGCTGAAGTGTGCAATAATGGCTCATTTTATTGAAGAGCTCTATGTTTTTTCTCTTTCAGTCCCAGTATTTTATAGGAACAATTACAATGGAGTTATTTTATATCTAAATGAGAATCATGATGCAAATGAGTTAACAAGGGAAGAGAAAGGAAGCGGGTGTATTGCATGGCTACTGAAGTTTGCAGTTAAATTACTCTAATGAGTTCCCTGGTGATATAACTGTGCCTGTGATAGTGGAAAAAAGCATTGGCAAGGAAAACATCGATCTCAATTAAAGATAAAAGTTACACCTTCTGGAATATAACTTGTCAAGCTATCTTCTCTCTTGCTGCAGACTTTCAACTGAACAATTATTATTTTAAATGAGTATTGAATAAGGGAAGTTCAATAACGTAACTGAGGCACCAAATGGCAAAACTGTGCAGTTTACAAAGTAGGAACAATGCAAGGCAAGTCAAATTGAGTTTATTTTTCATGTGCACAAGTACAGTGAGGTACAGGTATAATGAAAAGCTTGCCTGCAGCAGTATCACAGGCACATAGGCTCAGACAACACACAGAACATAAGTTATATGTAAAATTATACATAAATTGTCCAAAACTGCGAAAAGAAAGACTGCAAAACAAGATGCTTGTGTGAAACATAATAAAAACAAATACATGGTAATGCAAGAGATGGTCCATAGTGTTCCATTGCTGAGGTATAATTAGACTGTGGTTCAAAAACCTGCTAGTTGTAGAAAAGTACCTCCTGCCTGATGGTAGCTGTTAGAATGGCCTTTGATGTTGAGAATCCATGATGATGGATGGCTCCTTGTTAAGGCAGCGCCTCGTGTAGATGCCTTTGATGAGTTCTTCATTAGGATGGAGAGTGACGTAGTTAATTCAGAAACAAGGGTTCTGAACTTAAAGAAAAGTAACTTTGAGGGTATGCGACGTGAATTGGCCAAAATAGACTGGCAATTGATTCTTAAAGGGTTGACAGTGGAAATACAATGGATGGCATTTAAAGACTACATGGATGAACTACAACAATTGTTCATCCCAGTTTGGCAAAATAATAAATCAGGGAAGGTAGTGCATCCGTGGATAAAAAGGGAAATCAGGGATAGTATCAAAATAAAAGATGAAGCATACAAATTAGCCAGTAAAAACAGCCTACCAGACTGGGAGAAATTCAGTCCAGCAGAGGAGGACAAATGGCTTAATTAGGAAAGGAAAAATAGATTATGAAAGAAAACTGGCAGGGAACATAAAAACTGACTGCAAAAGTTTTTTATAGATATGTGAAGAGAAAAAGATTAGTTAAAACAAATGAAGGTCCCTTGCAGTCAGAAACAGGTGAATTGATCATGGGGAACAAGGACATGGCAGACCAATTGAATAACTACTTTGGTTCTGTCTTCACTAAGGAAGACATAAATAATCTGCTGGAAATAGCAGGGAACCGGGGGTCAAATGAGATGGAGGAACTGAGTGAAATCCAGGTTAGTGGTGTTAGGTAAATTGAATGGATTAAAGACCTATAAATACCCAGGGCCAGATAGGGTGCATCCCAGAGTGCTTAAGGAAGTAGCCCCAGAAATCGTGGATGCATTAGTGATAATTTTTCAAAACTCTTCAGATTCTGGAGTAGTTAATGAGGATTGGAGGGTAGCTAATGTAACCCCAGTTTTTAAAAAGGGAGGGAGAGAGAAAACGTGGAATTACAGACCAGTTAGTCTAACATTGGTAGTGGGGAAAATGCTAGTCAGTTATTAAAGATGGGATAGCAGCACATTTGGAAAGTGGTGAAATCATTGGACAAAGTCAGCATGGATTTATGAAAGGTAAATCATGTCTGACAAATCTTATAGAATTTTTCGAGGATGTAACTTGTAGTGGATGTGTTATATCTGGACTTTCAGAAGGCTTTTGATAAGGTCCCACATAAGAGATTAGTATGCAAACTTAAAGCACAGGGTATTGGAGGTTCATTATTGATGTGGATAGAGAACTGGCTGGCAGACAGGAAGCAAAGTGTAGGAGTAAACGGGTCCTTTTTAGGATGGCTGGCAGTGACTAGTGGGGTACTGCAAGGCTCAGTGCTGGGACCCCAGCTATTTACAATATATATTCATGATTTGGACGAAGGAGTTGAATGCAACATCTCCAAGTTTGTGGATGACACGTAGCTGGGGGGCAGTGTTAGCTGTGAGGAGGATGCTAGGAGGCTGCAAGGTGACTTGGATAGGTGGGGTGAGTGGGCAAATGCATGGCAGATGCAGTATAATGTGGATAAATGTGAGGTTATCCACTTTGGTGGCAAGAAGAGGGAAGTAGACAATTATCTGAATGGTGGCCGATTAGGAAAAGGGGAGATGCAACGAGACATGGGTGTCATGGTACACCAGTCATTGAAAGTAGGCATGTAGGTGCAGCAGGCAATGAAGAAAGCGAATGGTATGTTAACATTCATAGCAAAAGGATTTGGGTATAGGAGCAGGGAGGTTTTGCTGCAATTGTACAGGGCCTTGGTGAGACCACACCTGGAGTATTATGTACAGTTTTGGTCTCCTACTCTGAGGAAATACATTCTTGCCTTAGAGGGAGTACAGAGAAGGTTCACCAGACTGGTTCCTGGGATGGCAGGACTTTCACATGAAGAAAGACTGGTTTGACTCGGCTTGTACTCACTAGAATTTAGAAGATTGAGAAACTTACAAAATTCTTAAGGGGTTGGACAGGCTAGATGCTGGAAGATTGTTCCCGATGTTGGGGAAGTCCAGAACAAGGAGTCATAGTTTAAGGATAAGGGGGACGTCTTTTAGGACCGAGATAAGAAAAATATTTTTAACACAGAGAGTGGTGAATCTCCGGAAATCTCTGCCACAGAAGGTAGTTGACGCCAGTTCATTGGCTATATTTAAGAGGGAGTTAGATGTGGCCCTTGTGGCCAGAGGGATCAGGGGGTATGGAGAGAAGGCAGGTACAGGATACTGAGTTGGATGATCAGCCATGATCATATTGAATGGCGGTGCAGGCTCGAAGGGCCGAATGGCCTACTCCTGCACCTATTTTCTATGTTTATATGTTTCTATGATGCTGGGGAAGGCTCTGTCTATGATGGACAGGGCTGTGTCCACCATTCCCTGCAGCCTTGAGTTCCTGTGTGATGGAGTCACCATACCATGCCATCGTATAACCAAACAATTTTATTTGTATAGTCTCCTTTTTTCTTTCCATATTCATTCTCTCCTGATACACACAATATCTCTGGAAAGAGTGTAGGAAGGAACTGCAGATGCTGTTTTAAACCAAAGATAGACACAAAAAGCTGGAGTAAGTCAATGGGTCAGACAGCATCTCTGGAGAAATTGAATAGGTGATGTTCAAAGGGTCATCACCTATTCCTTTTCTCAAGAAATGTTGTCTGACCTGCTGAGTTACTCCAGGTTTTTGTGTGTATATCTCTGGAAAGGTTCACTTTACTTCCAATGCCTTCAGATGTGCCAAAACCGTAATTTAAATGCCAATGACCTTGATGACTCAGAAGCTTCTTAATTTATATGTACATTCAGCTGAACAGCACTAATAATTCTGTAAATCTCTTCAGTGGATACGTTGATCGAGGGATTAGGGTACACAGTCAGAACCTTTTTCCAGGGGTGAAAATTTCAAAGACAAGGGGACACAGCTTTAAGTTGAGAGAGCCAAAGTCTAAAGGCAATGTGCGGGGCATGGGTTTTCCACAGAGAGTGGTGGGTGCCTAGAACGTGCTGCCAGGGGTGGTGATGGAAGCAGATATAATTATAGCATTCAGGCTTTTGGATAGGCACACAGTTATGCAGGGAATAGACGGACATTGATCACGCGCAGGCAGTGGAGTTCGGATCTGGGTTCATGTTGAGGTTGGAGTTGCTATGCGCCATAACCAACCTATGAAAGGTTGGAAACCATAGACGCTAGTGCCCCCAGTCGGTAGTCATTGAGGCATTGCACCTTACTATTCTTGGGCACCATTATGATTGATGCCCCTTTAATGCAGGTAGTAACCTCAGACCTCAGTAATGAGAGGTTGAAGATGTCCGCAAAAACTCCAGGCAGTTAGTCTGCACTGGAAATAAATGACAAGGTATCAAAACCAGGAAGTTGCATAAATTATGAACTGAATGCCTTGCCTTACTTTTTGTTTCTTATTGTTAATTTACATTAATTGAAAATTGTGCAAGTCAGCAAATTCACAGACAATGCACCAAAACACTTTAAAGCACAAAGGCAGGAACAAAAACAAAGAATGCCGGAAGCACTTGGCAGGTTAGGCAACATCACCAGGTATCTTTTGGATCAAGGATTCCACAACAGAACTGGGAAAGTGAAAAGACTAAAGTGTTGTAAAAGAGGAGGTGAAGAAAACTGAGGAAATATCTGTGATATCATGTGGACCACAATCCTTTCACGGGAGCAATTACTTTAACAACCAGCAATTGAAACGCTATGCAAACAAATTGAAATATGACAGAGTAAAGCAAAACCACAACCACATTTGTGGGGAAAAATGTTTACCTGAAATTTAGTTTAGCTCTCTATTATTATGTTCCAACTGCTAGATTTTAAATAATTGCTACTTTGATCATTTTGCCCGCATCATATCACAGGCAGATTGGACAGTTGCAAATGATTATTTGTTAGTTAATAAAGATGGCGAGAGAAAACAGAGAATTTGAGAGGGAGAAGGTTAAATCAGAAGTGTCAGTTTTGCAGTTGAACAAAGGGGACTATGAAGGCATGAGAGAGGAGCTGGCAAAGATCAACTTAGCAGGAATGATGGTGGAACAGCAATGGCAGGAATTTCTGGGAAGAATCCAGAAGTTGCTGGATTATTTCATTCTAAAGAGGAAGAAAGTTTCTAAGGAGAGTGAGAGGCAACTGTGGCTGACAAGAGAAGTTAGGGATGGAATAAAACTAAAAGAAAAGGTGTATAGCATGGCAAAGTAGCAGGAAACCAGAGGATTGGGAAACTTTCAAAGGACAACAGAAGGTAACAAAAAGGGCAATACGGGGTGAAAAGATGAAGTACGAGGGTAAGCTGGCCAAGAATATAAAGAAGAATAGTAAAAGCTTATTTAGGTATGTTAAGAGAAAAAGATTAGTAAAGACAAATGTGGGTCCCTTGAAGGCAAAAACAGGTTTTAGAATTAGAATTAGATCCTTTATTTGTCATTCAGACCTTACGGTCTGAATGAAATGTCGTTACCTGCAGCCATACATATAATAATAAACAACAGAACAGACAGTGAACACAAATTAACATCCACCACAGTGAGCCCACCAAACACCTCCTCACTGTGATGGAGGCAAAAATCTTAGGGCTGCTGTCTCTTCCCTCCTCTTCTCCCTCTGCGCTGAGGCGATACCCCACCGGGCGATGGTAAATCATTCCCGCGGCTCACCGAGCTCCGCAAACGGGCCAGTTCAAACTCCGCGACCCGGGGGTGGTCGAAGCTGCCGCCCTCCAGTCCAGCGGACGCAGCTGTTGACGATGTCGTCCACTGGCCCGCGGCCGAACCCCGGACTCAGGCCGCCGCCACCAGAACGCCGTCTCAGCCACCAGAGCACCGTTCCAGCCCCGAGCCGGGTCGCCCTCACGTGAGTGCCGTTCCACCCTCGAGCCAGGCCGCCCTCACGGGAGCGTTTCAGCCCCGCGCCAGGCCGCCCTCACGGGAGCGCCGTTACCCTCGAACCAGGCCACCCTCACAGGAGCGTTTCAGCCCCTCACGGGAGCGCCGTTACCCTCGAGCTGGGCCGCCCTCACGGGAGCGCCGTTACCCTCGAGCCAGGCCGCCCTTACGGAAGCACCGTTACCCTCGAGCCGGGCCGCCCTCACCGGAGCGTCTCAGCCCCTCACGGGAGTGCCATTAACCTCGAGCCAGGCCGCCCTTACGGGAGCACAATTACCCTCGAGCCGGGCCGCCCTCACCGGAGGAAATTAGTGGGCAAAATTAGAGCACATGGTATTGGGGGTGGGGTATTGACATGGAAACAGAACTGATTGGCAGACAGGAAACAAAGAGGGAATAAACGGGTCCCTGTCGGAATGGCAGGCAGTGGCGAGTGGAGTGCCACAAGGCTCAGTACTGGGGTTGCAATAATATATATTAATGATTTAGACGATGGGATTAAATTTGCAAATTTGCAGATGACTCAAAGCTGGGTGGCAGTGTGAACTGCAAAGAGGATGCTGGGAGGTTGCAGGGTGACTTGGACAGGTTGAGTGAGTGGGCAGATGCATGGCAGATGCAGTATAATATAGACAAATGTGAAGTTATCCACTTTGGCGGCAAGAACAAGGAGGCAGATTATTATCTCAATAGTGTCAGATTAGGAAAAAGGAAAGTGCAATGAGACCTGGGTGTCCTTGTACACAAGTAAACATGCAGTATTGTGTGCAGATTTGGTCTCCTAATTTGAGGAAGGACATTCTTGCTATTGAGGCAATGCAGCGTAGGTTCATTAGGTTAATACCTGGGACGGCGGGACTGTCAAATGAGGAAAGATTGGAAAGACAGGCTTGTATTCACTGGAATTTAGAAGGATGAGAGGGTATCTTATAGAACGTATAAAATTATAAAAGGATTGAAAAAGCTAGATGCAGGGAAAATGTTCCCAATGTTGGGGGAGTCTAGAACCAGGTGCCACAGTCTTAGAATAAAGGGGAAGCCATTTAAAATTGAGATGAGAAAAAATGTTTTCACCCAGAGAATTGTGAATTTGTTGAATTCTCTGCCACAGTAGGCAGCAGTAGGCAGTAGATGCCAATTCACTGGATGAATTTAAAAGAGAGTTAGATAGAGCTCTAGGGACTAGCGGAATAAAAGGATATGGGGAGAAGGCAGGCACGGGTTATTGAATGTGGATGATCAGCCATGATCACAATGAATGGCTCGAAGGGCCGAATGGCCTCCTCCTGCACCTATTTTCTACGTTTCACATGTTGGTTAGGGGGGGGGGGGGGGGGAGGGGAATCAGGGAATATAGAAACATAGAAACATAGAAATTAGGTGCAGGAGTAGACCATTCGGCCCTTCGAGCCTGCACCACCATTCAATATGATCATGGCTGATCATCCAACTCAGTATCCCGTACCTGCCTTCTCTCCATACCCCCTGATCCCCTTAGCCACATGGGCCACATCTAACTCCCTCTTAAATATAGCCAATGAACTGGCCTCAACTACCCTCTGTGGCAGAGAGTTCCAGAGATTCACCACTCTCTGCGTGAAAAAAGTTCTTCTCATCTCGGTTTTAAAGGATTTCCCCTTTATCCTTAAGCTGTGACCCCTTGTCCTGGACTTCCCTAACATCGGGAACAATCTTCCTGCATCTAGCCTGTCCAACCCCTTAAGAATTTTGTAAGTTTCTATAAGATCCCCTCTCAATCTTCTAAATTCTAGAGAGTATAAACCAAATCTATCCAGTCTTTCTTCATAAGACAGTCCTGACATCCCAGGAATCAGTCTGCAGGAGTTTGCAGGAACTTTGCAGTGGTTGGTATGCAAAATTACTTGTGGAATTGTGGTTACGTACTGGCCTGTATTAAAAATCAGTTAGAAAATTAAGATTAAGAATAAATTGATTTTTTTAAGAATGCCTGATGGTGACGTCAGGATAAGTATGTGGGCGATATACAATGTATATCAATGACTTGGTACAGTATAATATAACTCAGTGTGAAGTTATACATTTCGGTAGGGAATCAGTTAAATGACGATGGGAAATGTTGATTTGCGAAGAGATCTGGGACCCTTGTACATTGAAAGCAAACATGCAGGTGTAGCATCAGCTAAGAAGGCAAATGATACATTGGCCAGTGTTGCAAGATGATTAGCTTACAGGAGTTTGGATATCTTACTACAATTATGCAGGACATTAATACCATACCTGGAATATTGCATACATTTGTAGACTACTAACCTGAGGAAATGCAGTGAAGCTTTACCAGACTGATTCTTGGGACTGTAGCGTAACTGTAGTTTAGTTTAGTTTAGAGATTCTGTGCGGAAACAGACCACTTCGTCTGCACCAACTAACGATCACCCATACACTAGTCCTACTCTACACACTTGGTGTAATGTACAGAAGCCAATTAACCTCCAAACCCACATGTCTTTAGGATGGGGGAGGAAACTGGAGCATCTGGATAAAATCCACATGGTCACAGGTAGAACGCAAAAGCTCCATATAGACAGCATCCGTTGTCAGGATTGAACCTGGGTCTCTGGCACTGTAAGGCAGCAGCTCTGCCAATGCGCCAGTGTGTTGCCCAATGAACAATTAGATTTGCTGGAGATTTGAAGAATGGGAGCTTATTGAGACATATACATCTCATTGGGCTCGGAAGAAGGATATTTTCCCTGGCTGTGGAGTCAAAGGGTCACAATTTCAAGATATGGGGTAAGGCATTTGTTTTAAGATAAGGTGAAATGTCTTCCCTCTAGAAGAAGTCGGAATGTTCCCCAAAACATCACCCATAATACTGCCTTATTTGCTGGGCAGTTTTAGCGTTTTACGTTGAGGTTGCAGATGTCCATGAATTACATTTCTCTTGCATCAAACACAGCGAATAGAGCCGCAAAGGATAGCAACAGGTGTTCTTGAAGGAAGGAAGTTAGTCTGACAGACACACACAAATTAGTATGGGTTCTCATTGTCCAAGTGATAACAAAAATCAGTGCGGGTCTAATTATCTTGAGTTCTCATCCTCCTTAATGCCTTAAATTTGCTTCTAATAGTTCTAACAAACCTCCCAATATCACTAGAATCTGGATATTACAAGTGCTGTTTCACTTTTGGTATAAAGAGCAGATGCAGAGCACAGAAGTGAGTCTCTTAGCCTCTGAGCCTGCACTAGCTCCTTGGAAAAAGCTGCTCAGTTTAAGCCCATCCCTTCCCATATTCAACGTTCAAGGTTTCAAGGTCAGTTGATTGTCACATGTACCAATTAAGGTACAATGAAATTTGAGTTACCATACAGCATACTAAGTGAAAAGCAACAAGACACACAGACACATAAAATAAAAGTTAACATATACATCCACCACAGCGGCTCCCCACATTCCTCACTGCGATGGAAGGCAATAACGTCCAATCTTCTCCCTCTTTATTCCAATTAAGACCAATACTGCAACAAACCAACAATGTGAAACAGAATCTATAAAACTCACTGCCTGCTGCATCAGGGAAATGTCCTCAAGCAACATAACAGTAAACCCATGAATATGAAGATCTAGACAGCTATACACTCCAGCCGTGTGCAATATTAGCCTCAGGCATTGATGTTGTTGGATATGTTTTTTACAGTAAATTGTGGATTTTAAGTTATTTTCTAAGTTTGAAATCATAGTTTCCAAATGTGTGGATACACATTCCAGGACCATCGGCCATCCAAATGACTCCAGTGATACAGAAAATGCTGGAAATTATGAGGGAAATTGTGGAATTGTGGATTTGTAATATGTACAGTATAACCCAAGAACATATATACAGAGAAACATGATGGGAAAAGAGGCCAACATAGTGAAGGCAACTTACAGGTCATGTTAGGAGAGGTAATTGATAGATTTAGAAGATGTTTAGACTATAAGGCATAGCTGGTAGGAATGAAGATAAACATAGGATGTTGTAAATCATTTTAAGGGAAATAAATCTAAATTTGTGAAAAGAAAGGTTCTTTATTATATCAATTTGTCAAACAAATAGGAGCATGTTTTTTTTAAATTAATTAAGAGGAAACAAATTGAAAGTCACTTTAAAGGAGATAAAACAAGGATGAATGATTACAAGGAAACAATGAATTAATCACTCATGAATTATTTCAAAAATGTAATATCCACATGTAATTGTTAACACACAATATACGAGGCTGTGGCTGTTGTGAACCTTTGAAACAATTTAAGGCTCTAATTGTGTTTCCCAGTGTGTGCTGTTAAGGCCCTTGAATAAATTGACTTGTTTGAGAAACTCACCACTGCACTATGAGATGCTCTTAGTGCCTGCCCCATCTATGTTCCGTTTCCAAGATGGCTGCCGGAAGGGAAAGTGAACGCTGGCGCGATTAGCTGCCGCTGCTCTCTCTTTGAATTGTGTATTGTTGATGTCTTTACTATTTTTTTATTTTTATTTTTTTGTTGTTATTTTTTTTTTGTTTTGTTTCATTCTGCTTACATGTTTTGTAATCTGTTTACTAAATTTTGTAAGGTGTCCTTGAGAGGCCTTGAAAGGCACCCATAAGTATAATGTATTATTATTATTATTATTATTATTATTATTATTTATGCCATAATTGAGGGGGCAATTGGGCCCCATGTGAAAGTCAGAGTATAGGTTAAGTACACAATCCCCTCCAACAACCAGTGAAATAAATATCTTTAAATTGTCATTTCCACCAGTGTAATATCAACAGCTACTCAACATATGCAATGCATAGACAGCAGTGCCTGTGTGCTGCTGTCCAATGGGTGGCATGTTGACCTTTGTATTTCCACAGGCAGAATACCAGTATAGAATCGTGCAATTATGGTGTTTGATGTTTGGCCCATTATTCCCTTGCTGGTTCTCTGGCAGAGTTATCCAACTAGTTCTACTTCCCAATTCTTTTCCCACTGTGTTGTAGTTTATTTTTGCCTTTAATTATTTGTCCTATTTTATAATGTCACTCTTGACGGCACTTTCCATTTTGCAATGGCACACTATTTTAGGTGATAGACACGAATGTGCTGGAGGAACTCAGCGGGACAGCAACATCTCTGGAGAGGAATGGATGACATTTTGGTTCTAGACCCTTCTTCAGTCTGAATGGGGAATACCACATATGTCTCCATGCATTTGAATGATAACCAATAATTACTACAGGAGGTATGAGGAACTCAAGATGCTGATTTACAGAAACAGACTCAAATTGCTGGAGTAACATCTCTGGAGAACATGGATAAATGACATTTCAGATTAGAACAAAGCACATGTCTCTCCGTTAACCCTATCTACTGCTACTGCATTTGGTGTTGGCTAATGCCTGTTGGATCTCCTGGTTGCTAATCACTTTAACTCCACTGCCCTTTCCCATTATTGACCTTTCTGTCCTCGGCCTCTTCCATTGCCAGGGTAACTCCATGTGCCAGATAACAACTGTGGAGTGAATGGATTGGCAATTTTCCGATCCAGACTTTTTACCATACTTTATTTTTTGACCTTCTTTGCATGCAGATGTTCATTGTGCCTTAAATACCTTTGGCTTCTATTTTGTTGGTAGGCCTATGATTTTCTATGTTATTATACACTCCTTGAAAGTCTATATATGTTATTAATGATACTCCCCATTACTCTTTATAGATTCAAGCAAATTAGTCAAATTGGATTTATTCAGAACAAAATCCTGCTCATTTATTAAGACAATACCTCTACGAATGCTGTTTCATTAAAAAAACAGATATTAATTATTTTATGATGCCATTCATTTCATCTGGAGGACTAAACCTTCCTCTAAAGTGAGTGCTGAGTTGCTGAAGAGTGAGAAATGCAATCTGCCGTGATGAGTATTCTCTCAAAGACATGGAAATCAGCACAAGGCAGCGCCTTTACCACCTCAGGCAATGTAACCAATAAGAGGATCCTCCAGTGCTTCTACGCATTGGAAAGCATCTTGTCGGGACATTACCATCTGATCCATCAAGGACAAGACTCTGCTGAAACTATGGGAACTTCACTCGCCCACCTACAAAACATGCAACTCAGCAATGATTGCAGTAATGTAAGGTGACAAACCAACCATGAAACCATCTATCTCAACGTTCAGAGTTTAGAGGGAAGGGTATGCCATTCCAATGCAACGTGAATTATCGGCACCCAACACACAATTTACCGAAGAGATGTGTAGGAAGAAACTGCAGATGCTGGTTTAAACCGAAGAGTAACTGAGCGGGACAGCCAGCATCTCTGAAGAAAAGGCATGGGTGTCATTTTGCATCAATAGACAATAGACAATAGGTGCAGGAGTAGCCCATTCGGCCCTTCAAGCCAGCACCGCCATTCAATGTGATCATGGCTGATCATCCCCAATCAGTACCCCATTCCTGCCTTCTCCCCATATCCCCTGACCGCTATTTTTAAGAGCCCTATCTAACTCTCTTTCGAAAGCATCCAGATAATTGCCCTCCACTGCCTTCTGAGGCAGAGAATTCCACAGATTCACAACTCTGTGGGTGAAAAGGTTTTTTCTCATCTCTGTTCTAAATGGCCAATCCTTTATTCTTAAACTGTGGCACCTGGTTCTGGACCCCCAACATAGGGAACATGTTTACTGCCTCTAGCCTGTGAAATCCCTTAATAATCTGATATGTTTCAATATGATCCCCTCTCATCCTAAATTCCAGAGTATACAAGCCCAGCCATTCTATTCTATCAACATCCTCCTGCCATCCTGGGAATTAACCTCGTGAACCTATGCTGCACTCCCTCTATAGCAAGAATATCCTTCCTCAAATTTGGAGACCAAAACTGTACACAATACTCCAGGTGTGGTCTCACCAAGGCCCTGTACAACTGTAGAAGGACCTCTTTGCTCCTATACTCAACTCCTCTTGTTATGAAGGCCAACATGCCATTAACTTTCTTCACTGCCTGCTGTACCTGCATGCTTACTTTCAGTGACTGATGAACAAGGACCTCCAGATCTTGTTGAACTTCCCTTTTTCCCAGCTTGACACCATTCAGATAATAATCTGCCTTTCCGTTTTAGACACCAAAGTGGATAACCTCACATTTATCCGCATTAAACTGCATCTGCCATGCATCTGCCCACTCACCCAACCTGTCTAGGTCACCCTGCATCCTCATAGCATCCCTCTCACTGTTCACACTACCACCCAGCTTTGTGTCATCTGCAAATTTGCTAAAGTTACTTTTAATCCCTTCATCTAAATCATTAATGTATATTGTAAATAGATGCAGTCCCAGCCACGAGCCTTGCGGTACACCACTAATTACTGCCTGCCATTCTGAAAGGGATCCGTTGATCCCTACTCTTTGTTTCCTGTCTGCCAACCAATTTTCTATCCCTGTCAATACCCTACCCCCAATACTATGTGCTCTAATTCTGCCCACTAATTTCCTAAGTGCAACCTTATCAAAGGCTTTCTGAAAGTCCAGGTACACTACATCCACTGGGTCTCCCTTGTCCATTTTCCTAGTCACATCGTCAAAAAATTCCAGAAGATTAGTCAAGCATGATTTGTCCTTCGTAAATCCATGCTGACTCAGACCAATCCTGTTACTGCCATAAAAATGTGCCGCTATTTCATCTTTTATAATTGACTTCAGCATCTTCCCCACCACTGATGTCAGGCTAACTGGTCTATAATTCCCTTTCTCTCTCCCGCCTTTCATTAAAAGTGGGATAACATTAGCTACTCTGCAATCCACAGGAACTAATTCTGAATCTACAGAACATTGGAAAATGATCACGAATGCATCCACAATTTCTAGAGCCATTTACTTCAGTAGCCTGGAATGCAGAACATCAGGCCCTGGGGATTTATCAGCCTTCAGTCCCATCAGTCTACCCAACACCATTTCCTGCCTAATGTAATTTCCTTCAGTTCCTCCGTCACCCTAGGTCCTCTGGCCACTAGCACATCTGGGAGATTGTTTGTGTCTTCCTTAGTGAAGATAGATCCAAAGTACTTGTCCAACTCGTCTGCCATTTCCTTGTTCACCAAAATAAATTCACCTGTTTCTGTCTTCAAAGGTCCACCTTTGGTCTTAAGTCATTTATTCCTCTTTACATACCTAAAGAAGCTTTAACTATCCTCCTTTATATTCGTGGCTAGCTTACCTTCGTACCTCATCTTTTCTCCCCGTATTGCCTTTTTAGTTATTTCTGTTGCTCTTTAAAACTTTCCCAATCTCTGACTTCCTGCTCATCTTTGCTATGTTGCACTTCTTCTCTTTTATTTTTATACTGTCCTTGACTTCCTTTGTAAGCCACGGTCACCACTTACTCCCCTTAGATTCTTTCTTCCTCTTTGGAATGAACTGGTCCTGCACCTTCTGTATTATTCCCAGAAATACCTGCCATTGTTGTTCCACTGTCATCCCTGCTAGAGTATCATTCCAGTCAACTTTGGACAGCTCCTCCCTCATGCCTCCATAGTCCCCTTTGTTCAACTATGATACTGACACTTCCAATTTTACTTCGGAGTCACGTGAGTGACTACGTGAAGAACTCGCTCAGCACGCATGCGCGGCACTACGCCAACATTGCAACAGTGGCAACAGCGGGAGTCAGGCGCTCCCGCTGCAATTTAAAAGACGGACCGTCAGGTAAGTTGAACTGAGGTCGGCTTTACTTGCGAAAGGAGAGCCGTCTGATTTTTCTTTCAGAATGAGTATTCCAAAGAAAAGGCTCTCAAAGAAATCTGTCCCCCGTTCGACTCCACCAGAGGAGCGTTCCATCAGGGGGGGGCAGCAACAGGCGGTAGGAACGCTTACCGAGCGCCCCGCTAGCGCCTGAGCAGCAGGCTGGAGGTAAAGCTACCAGGAAAAGCATCCGGCTGGTGGTTTCCGACACGTCGCATGGGGACGTCTCTCCACCCAGGCGGGGGAGAGACAGCCGCCTGAGCCGCGTGGAGCGGCTCCTGGAGCAAGTGCTCCAGCGAGGTGCGCCTTGGGAGGGGCGCTCTCGCAGGGGGAGGTCAGGCACTCCCTCCACAGTGCCTTGTGCACTGTCCATTGCTTCTTCCTTACCCGAGGGTAGCTTTGGTGACCAGGGCAGGGCTGGTCAAGAAGAGGGGACGATGGCTGAAGATCTCGGGAGTATGCAAGGGGTGCAGGAACAGGAAGAGCTGCTTGGTGTAGTGGACACCAATCTGGGGGCACGTTGGGGCAAACATCCGACACCACGAGCTAAAACTGCAGCGGATCCTCAGGCTACTGACGTCAGCCATCACTTCGTTTGCTCATTCCGTGGACAACACCGAGATGACCACCATTCAACAGGATACTCTCGCGTTGTTGTGTAAGTCAGGACCTCATTGACATCCCATATATGGGTGTACCTCGGTCTCGGGGGGGTTGGTATTGTAAATGCCTTTCATTAATTTTACCACCAGCGGGTGAGATCCCATGGCCTGTTGTCCTGATGCTAGTGTTAATTCAGACAGGGCACTGCTTGCTGTGTTGATGGCACTGTAGCTGAGTCCTTCTTCGTAGTGAAGTTTGGCCAGGAATTCCAGTACGCTGGTGACTGATGCAGTTGTGTAGGTGGTCCCTGTATCCAGGCAGTACTTCTCCCATTTTTTAATGCTGGTCAAGTACTGTTTTTTAGTGGATGTTCGGAGGGATGCTGACATGGTGTTGATGGTTTGTTCTGACAATTCCAGTCCCAGAAACGGTCTATTCAGAATCTGCAACCCAGGAGTTTGATTTTTTCATGGCACTGGTGGCTTATGCCCGACACTGGGTGTTTTAATAGTTCTGGGTCACTGGGAAATATCATCGGAGTTCCAACAACCATGTCATGGAGTATCGGGAACCATGATAGGCATCCCATGACTGCGTAGGCCAGTCGGGTACTATCAAAATACCTGAAGCAGAGTCAATTTGCATTTTGCATAGTACCCGACTAATGAGACAGAAGGGAGGAAATGCATAGAAGAAGAAATTTCCCCAATCCAGCTCGAACGCATCTACCGCCGCTGCCTCAGGGTCTGGTTCCCAAGCGACATCCATAGGTGCCTGGTGATTTAGCCTTGATGCGAATAAATCGATATCTGGCGTGCCGTATTGCTTGACAATTTTTGCAAATATTTTGGGGTTTAACATCCATTCGATGTTGTCATTAAATTTACGTGACCTGGTGTCTGCCACTGTATTTAGCTTACCTGGTAGGTAAGTTGCTGATAGCCAAATATGTCTTTTGACACACCATTGCCACATTGTGTTAACCAACTTGTCGCATGAAAAACGATTTTATGCCGCCCATATGGTTAATGTAGGCCAGAACCGTAGTATTATCTATTTGTAACCGAACATGCAAGTGATGCATATTTGATGCATATGCTTTTAAACCATAGAAGATACCCAACATCTCTAGATAATTTATGCCCAGTGTAAGTAATAATGATGACTCAGGGTTAGTCCATCTACCACCTGTGCTGGATATGGCGTTAGTTGCTCCCCAGCCTTGAGCACTGGCATCTGTTTGGATAATTAACGTAGGGTTAGTGACGATAATAGGGCTGAAACTATGCCAAACGTTTTTTGCCCACCACTGATATTGCCCACCGCTGATAGTTCTGATATTGCTTCAGTGGGTAATTTCATGACACGATCATAATGACCTGCATGTCGTTTTAGTGCCTGTATCTTGGCTCTTTGTAAGTTTTGATAGTGAAAAGGTCCGAATTGCGTAGCCGGAAATGCTGCTACCATTTTCCCAATTACACTTGCTACTTGTCGAATAGTTGGTCGTTCGTTGACCATTAGATTGTTGCATGATTGTGCCAATGCAACTGTTTTGTCTCTTGGCAAAGTTACAGTCATGTGGACTGAATTAATTGAGAAGCCCAAATAGTCCACAAATACGTGCCCTCCGCTCCCACCCTCAATAATATGGGTCAAATTCATAAACTGATGTCTCCTTGTCTTTACTATGTTTACTTCAATAACTGTGTCTATCTGTGATTCCACACCGCTGCTTTGAAGTATGCCGCGCATGCGTGCTGAGCGGGCTCTTCATGTAATCCCCCATCGTAACTCCCCATAAAATACAGATCAAACTTCAAACTGGTAAGTCCTCGTTTAATCTTACTATTTTCCCTTCTCCCTCTCAAATTGTAGATTAAAACTTATCATATTATGGTCACTACCTCCTAATGGCTCATTTACCTCGAGTTCCCTTATCAAATCCGGTTCATTACACAACACTAAATCCAGAATTGCCTTCTCCCTGGTAGGCTCCAGTACAAGCTGCTCTAAGAATCCATCTCGGAGGCACTCCACAAACTCCCTTTCTTGTGGTCCAGTACCAACCTGAATTTCCCTGTCTACTTGCATGTTGAAATCTCCCATAACAACCGTAGCATAACCTTTGCGACATGCCAATTTTAACTCCCACACCCCAGAGGTGTGCAGGTTTGTAAATTAATTGGCTTGGGTAAAAATTGTAAATTGTCCCTAGTGTGCAGGATAATGTTAGTGTATGGGGTGATCATTGGTGTGCGTGGACTTGGTGGTCTGAAGGGCCTGCTTCCACACTGTCTCTCTAAACTCTCAAGCGATTTAATAGTGCTGTTCCAAAGTTAGAGATTCTGATTAGGTAATAAGAAACAACTTCCGTAGGCAGATATGTTAGATATGACAGGGCATTAAGTCAAGGTAATGAAAGCACTTTGGCAATTGGTGTGGTATCAGTCTCAAAGCCCAGTGATGGAACAGTTTAGCTCTGTGCAGCCTCTGACAAAAAACCCATTGTGACGTGACATTCAACATTTTCTCAGCTAGGGTGAGTTGATGAAAAGACTATGATATGGTTTATTCTCTGCCCTGTACGATGAATAATACATGACGAAGTGAACTGTATCACAGTTGACATTTCAACATGAATATAGGTGGCTGCCCGGCTGATGTAATATACAGCACAGAAGAAGAATATTGTAAACTTTATTGTAAACTGACAGCAGAAAGCTCTCTTGTAACCAACGGCATGCACAGAGGCAGACAACATGAAGGGTAGGAATGAGGAAAGCAGCAACCACACAAAAATGTAGGCATGTCAGAGGTGCACAGTGGCACAGCTTGTACGACTGTTCCCTTATAGCTTCATGACCCTGGTCCATCCCTGACCATGGGTACTGATCGGGAACAGTTTCTTCCCAGCTGTTATCAGACAACTGAATCATCCTACCATAACCAGAGAGCAGTGCTGAACTAATATCTACCTCGGACACCCTCGGACTATCCTTGATCAGACTTCGCTGGCTTTATTTTGCACTAAACCTTATTGCCTTATCATGTATCTATACACTGTAAATGGATCGATTATAGTCTTTCTGCTGACTGATTAGTACACAACAAAAGCTTTTCACTGTACCTCGATACATGTGACAATAAACTAAACTGAACTAAACTGAACTGTTTACATCCCCCCCTGTGGTTTACATTCTCCTCCTGAGATCATGTAGCTTTCCTCTGGGTGTTTTTAATTTCTGGCATATGTCAAATGATGTTCAAGCTATAAATTAACTGGCCACTGTAAAGTTCCCCCAGTGTGAGTGGGAAACATTGAGGAGTTAATGAGAATGTTAAGTGAATAAAATGGGATTAGTGTGAATGTACGCTTTATGGAAGGCATAGACTAAGTCGGTGAAGGAAATGTTTCTGTGCTGTATGCCTCTCTGATCTCATAAGGAATAGGGAAACTATTCATGCCCTTTAGATTTTTATTGGGTGTGATTTAAAGAGTTGCTGCAATATGGCTTCAAGACAAGAGAATTGAGTTGAGAAGGATAAATAGATCAGCCAGGATTAAATGGCAGAGTAGACTCAATGGGCCAAATGGCCGAATTCTGCTCCAATGTCTTATATCTTATTGCATATGTAGATGTCCATTATAATAGCTTTGCACTTCTGATGTGGATGTCCATTATAATATATTTGCTCTTCTTCTCTCTCCACAGATGCTGCTT
The DNA here is from genome assembly GCF_028641065.1 of Leucoraja erinaceus. NCBI lineage: Eukaryota > Metazoa > Chordata > Chondrichthyes > Rajiformes > Rajidae > Leucoraja > Leucoraja erinaceus. The sequence continues at coordinate 37,776,630 of NC_073381.1, read as the reverse complement.
AACCTGTTGAGTATTTCCAGCATTCTCACATTTTATTTCAGATATCCAACACTTTGGTTGTAGTCCTTTGTTTACTGTTGCCAACAATAGGCTGAAAGGAAGTCAACATGTTACTAGCCAGCAAGAATGTATACTGAACTATTACAGGTAGTGATGCCATTGGTTACCTCTGGAAGTGCTGCAGGTTTTGGCAGAGGTCCTTTAAGCAAAGGGAATAGATTGTAATTGTGAAGACATGAAATCTGAGGAAATGTTGGCCTGGGTCTTTGCTAGGATGGCATGCTGAGATTTGTGGACCTTGCTGATATTGCAATTGCAGGAGTGGCTCAAATGGCTCAATATTTCTGTTGTTTCTTCTTTATTAGTCTCGAATCTGCGATGAAATATTGTGCCTGAGGTGCTTTTAGAACAATTAATGTAATTGATACAGAAAATTGGAGCGCGTAGGTTGTGAGTTCGCTATTCTGAGCCAGACTTAATGTTAATGTTTATATTTCAAAGTGAAATTGAATAAAATCAGTTTTCCATTTAATTCAATTTTCAAAATGTGGCTATTACATTTTCAAAATGGGAGAATGCCAAAAACATAATAGTGCATCCGTATCAGCTTAAAAATTCACCAGCATCCATAGACTCAGAGTGAGTAATTGCACAGCACCAATTTTAGTTGCCTGAGAATGTAACAAATGCACAAGGGTCATGACGACATGTTACAGGATATATATTGCATTCTTGCCTTTGGGGGCTGAACTATAGTGGAATTTGGAAAGGGCAATACCCGATAGACCCAAGAGTGGGGGTGAGCCTTGGGCAAAGGGAGGGTGCAGTTGCAGAGAAGGGAGACCTGGTGGTCAGTCTGTCAGTTTGGGACCTGGGAGATGATTGAAGTGCACAGTGGTCAATGTCTCAGGGTCTGGGAATTAGAAATTAGTGCCTGGTTATGGTTTTCCGAGGTAAATATCATTAATATCTAAGTACGATGAAAATATTCAAATTAATGAATGAGTGATACTTTATTGTCACAATTAAATGCTTTGTTTTACATACAACCTAGGCAATACACAAATATTCACATTATATTCCGGAACTCTGAATGCGTATGTTTATTAGGAAGAATTAAAATAGCAAGCATGTTGAAGAGAGGCATATGTATTTAATATGCTTTTATTTTATTGTTAACTTCATCTGCCAACTTATGTGCAGGGATTTTATGTTTAATTACCTGTGATATTTCTAGGGTAAGTGAAGCCATTAAATTTAAACACAGATGGCATTGTATTTCATAGCATTAAGTTATACTCTACATTATTAATGATAACTTCCCAAAATTTAAAATAAAATATTATGTGATTTCAGTTTGATTCCAGACAATGCCCCCTTATTACTTTACCACATGGACTTTGCTTGAGCTAGGTGGGAGCTCACATTGATAAAATGCCTCATCATCCTAGACAGCCTATGTATAGGTTAAAGTCGGCATTTGTATAAACAAGCTGCAAGAGATGAAGAAGATCGAAAAACAAAAGGCAAAAATCAACACAGGTCAAAAGGACAGTGTAATAATACGAATGAGCAGAATCAATATGGATTAATGAAAGGAAAATAATATTTGATGAACCTACTGTTTTTTGAGAATTATCTTGTGGTGTAAATGAGAAGGAACCAGTGGATTTGATGCAATGGGATTTTCAGAGGTTTTGGTAAGGTCTCATACAGGATGTTCATGAACAGGATGAGAACAAATTAAATTGGAGATAATATTCTAATCTGAATGTAGAGGCGGTTATAGATAGAAAGCAAAGGAGAGGAATCAATGGGTCATTCTCATGTAGGCAGGTTGCCACTGGAGAGATAGATATCCCATGGTCAATGCTTCGTTCTCAACTACTTATAATCCAGATCAGTAACCTTGTCTGAGGGAACCAAATGTCCTACTGTTAAGTTTACTGAGAATTCAAAACTATCTGGGAATGAAGAGTTGGGAAGTTGAGTATGTGGACGGCAACATGGCAGATGAAGTATAATATAGATATATATGAAGTAATCTGGTTTGGTGAATAATGTGGAACATTTTAAAAATGGTGAGAGATTCAGAAATGTTGGTGATCTGGTTGTCCTTGTTCACAAGACAGTGGAATCTAACATGCTGGTGCAGCAGGCAATTAGGAAAGCAAGTGCCATGTTAGACTTTAACCGCATGATAATTTAATTACAAGAATACAATGTCTTATTAGAATTATAAATACTCTTGTGAGTCCACATTATTTAGAGGGACATAGGAAGTTGATGGTATGGATATGGACTAAACACAAGTAAATATGACTGGCTTGGGTAGACATTGTGGTTGACATGGACAAGATGGGTTGAAAGGCCTGTTGCTGCCAACCCGAAATGTTGCCTGTCCAGTTCCTTCCCAGATGTTGCCTAACCAACTGAGTTATTCCATCATGTTGTATTTTGCTCAAGATTCCAGTATCTGCAGTACGTTGAGCACCTATCCTGTTTTAGATGAATACATCATTCCAGGGATAATTCCCCTGCCATTTGTCAAAATACTCCCATGGGATCTTTTGTATCTGCCTGAGAGAGCAGATGGATTCTCAATTCGACGCTGCATCTGAAAGATAACAATATAAACCGTGCTTCAATGTTGCACTGGAATATTAACTCTTTTGCCTGAGAGCCACAATGTTTCTTGAGCCCACAACCTCTAGGTTGAAGTGGGAGGATGTTACCACCTGAATTAATGCTGACTCCATATATGGCAAATTCCACGGACAATTTTGAATGACAATTAATGATTATTAAACCAAGATTAAGAAAACCATTATTGTAAAAATTGCACGCTGCATTTAATATAGAAAGTCTCAGTGTAATCTGGAACTGCTTTCATCTGACCTCGCTTCAGGCTGAAAAAAAAATGTCTGTGAAAATATTCTATGCTGAAAATTATTTAATCGACTGCCAAGTTAAGTGATTATATAAATCAACAAATATATTGAATTAGAACGAAACAAATTACAGTCTGGAAAGACATAATGCAGGCAATTTTCATTTATGGGACAATCTTCATTTACAGAGAAATACTGCAGCACATTATGATGAGTTGGTTGGAGTTTGAGCTTAAATGAAATTGGAAGTCAATAGATACAGTGGCTTCATTTTGCCCGGCTGCAATCATCGCCTGCATCTACTTCTATTTCAGTCAAATGATGAGATTTCAATGGAGTCATTAATGATTACTTCTGTAAATGTACTTGGGAAAGGACACAGAAGATTGTCTGCATGATCTTAAAATGCTAGCATACCGCAATTTTGCTTTCCTCCATGAATATTAATTTAACAGCACCCTTTATTCCAGTTAACTGCAATAAATCAGATTTTTCTTCTCCACTCCCAAATTGCAATCAGTCTGAACCAGGGTCCCAACCAGAAACGTCACCTATAATTGTTCTCCAGAAATGCTGCCTGACCTCTTGAGTTACTCAAAACCAGCATTTTGTCTTTTCTTAAAAATAACATGTTTAAATTGTAAGGTGTTGGTAGCAAGATGGAGCGATGTGGTGGGGTGAGTATCTTCAATTTCAGATAAAGGCAAAATCTAGAACAAACTATTACCATTTTCAAATCTACCCCTTAGGTGAAATGACATGAAAATGGCACCCTATTGAAGCTTGTTGGTTGAAGAGAGAAGATCTTGTGAGATTCTCACTCTCCCACAGTCAGCAATTCAAACATGAGCTACCATGAGGTAGATGAAGAAATCTAGTCCAGAGTATCATGGTCCAGGGTCCAGCCATTGGATTTCTATGGATTCAGAAGCGATAGTCTTACAATCAGTAAAAATAAGTGTTTGAGAACATCTTGTGTATTGTGTATTATTTATGTAGGTCCAGATGTATTTATTTGATAAATATATTTACACAATAGTTATTTGTGCTTTCATTATTTAGTAGATTAAATACTATTACCTTGTGCACGTTTTCACCTGAGAGCAGAGCTGTATTATTTGGCAACCTTATTTATTTTAATTATTAAATGAGTTATTGTTACAAATACAGTTAAGGGTTACCTGAGATACATGTTGAAAACACATCACAGAGATAGCACTGCTGAGACCGTGGGTTTTAGTAGGACAGCTGTTTCAAGCACATAATTCAAACACTGAGATTTTTGTATGTGCTTTATCTGAGTGTTTTTCTTTCTCTGTTTAGCTTGGTTTATGAAATATATTACAGACCACATCTTATGTTGATTGCCAGCACATTGGAAACAATTGACTGAATAAAGCAATTCCCTAAGTTAATTTGATATTTGGCAGTCTGATGGAAGCTATGCTTGTTCCCACTCAGAGGTCTTGGCAGTCCAGATGGTCTGGGAGGCTGGGGCAATGATTGTGCAACAGATCTTTTCAACGCAGTAAACCTTTTCAGTTGAAAAATGTTTGCATGCAGATCCATGTAATACAAATGATTTCTGCATCATTTTTGCATTGTGTAATTATATTTTTTAAATTGAAGGAATGCTACTTGTCTTGCCTCCAGAGCACTCGTTTATATGGAGTAAGGACTGAGGCTGATTTTCATACACTTTTGCGTAGTTTAGTTTAGATATCACATCCTGGAGTTAGAAGTGTTGCTGCCCCAAACTTTGAGTTCCTTTGCTTATTTGTTCATTGGTCTGAACAAAGAGCCAGAAATGGGCAAACAAAATGTAGGAAAGGCATTTTCCTACAAAAGAGAAAATAGGGAAAATAAGTGACTTGCTAAAAATAAGCCCATGGTATAGGAAAGATAAATGAGAAAAATAAAGAATTTCATATGAATATGCAGGTTATAGACAGAAGATACACAAAAAGCAGACGGAGGCTAAAGAAAGATCTTGACACAAAATGTCACCCGTTCCTGCTCCCCAGGGATGCTGCTAAGTTACTTCAGCTGTTTGTGTCTGTCCGGTTAAAACCAGCATCTGCAGGTCCTTCTAACACAGGGTATAGAGGTATATGGATTACATACAGGCAGAGGGGATCAATTGAACTTGTATCATGTTTGGCATGGACATTGCGGGCAAAGGTCCTTTTCCTGTGCTGTGCTGCTCTATGTTCTGATGTCCCACAATTTTTAGGAATAAATAGGAATAATGCTGGAGATCTCAGCTGGTCACGTGAATGAGAAACAGATAGCGTTTTGAATCAATTACTATTCCCAGTGTTAGAAACATAGAAACATAGAAAATAGGTGCAGGAGTAGGCCATTCGGCCCTTCGAGCCTGCTCCGCCATTCAATATGATCATGGCTGATCATCCAACTCAGTATCCCGTTCCTGCCTTCTCTCCATACCCCCTGATCCCTTTAGCCACAAGTGCCACATCTAACTCCCTCTTAAATATAGCTAATGAACTGGCCTCAACTACCTTCTGTGGCAGAGAATTCCAGAGATTCATCACTCTCTGTGTGAAAAATGTTTTTCTCATCTCGGTCCTAAAAGATTACCCCCTTATCCTTAAACTGTGACCCCGTGTTCTGGACTTCCCCAATATCGGGAACAATCTTCCTGCATCTAGCCTGTCCAACCCCTTAAGGATTTTGTAAGTTTCTATAAGATCCCCCCTCAATCTTCGAAATTCTAGCGAGTACAAGCCAAGTCTATCCAGTCTTTCTTTATATTAAAGTCCTGACATCCCAGGAATCAGTCTGGTGAACCTTCTCTGTACTGCCTCTATGGCAAGAATGTCTTTCCTCAGATTAGGAGACCAAAACTGTATGCAATACTGCAGGTGTGGTCTCATCAAGACCCTGTACAACTGCAGTAGAACCTCCCTGCTCCTATACTCAAATCCTTTTGCTATGATGTTGAAGTTGATGAAGTTGATTAATTCGGGTGTCAGAAGTTATGGGCAGGAGGACAGGGTTAGGAGGGAGAGATAGATCATCCATGATTGAATGGCAGTATAGAGTTGATGGGCTGAATGGCCTAATTCTACTCCTATCACTTATGAGCTAATGGTCTTAAGAACATTCATAATTTATTGTTTACTGCAGTGTAGTTCCAGCATTTTATGTTTTTACTTAATTTAGTTAAAACACTTCTTGTACATTCGCCGAACGGCGTAGAAAATTACCCAAGGATATAATTTACAAAAGGCAGGATTATATCCAATCTGGCCAATTTTTATCGCAGCCGAACAACTCTGCAGATAGAAGCAGAAATTGCTGGAAATGCTCACTGATCAGGCATCATCCATTGGACGGAAAGACGAGCTTGCTTCAGATTGATGAAAGTTATCCACCTGAAATGTTTCTCTGTCCATATATGTTGCCTGGTCTGCTGAGCATTTTAAACATTTTTGGCTTCCGCAATCTGCTGCTTTCTGCCTTTGCATGGGAGGTTAGAGAATGGGTATCCTCCTCCGAGGTACCTACTGCTTGATTCCCCCTAAGGCTTCTCACTATTTACTTCGTACAAGTCCTCAATGTAATGGAATACTCCCAATGTGCTTGCCAGTCTGGCTCTCAAGTTTCACATTTTCTGTCCGTTGGTTATAATGTTTCTGCCTTCCTTGATAGTTAGAGTCCCTGTTTAGGTTGACTATCTAACCCGCTGTCAATAAAGCTGGATCAAAGGACACCTCTGCTGCAGGTGAACTACTTGACAGTCAATCTTGTTTTCTGTTTATCTCTCAATTGGAAGCACTGCAATAAATTGGAACCTGTTGAGAAAACCAGGAGACAGAAGGTTAATTCCCAGCATCCCATGAAAAATGTGTTTGATGCAAATCCTGCTCTCTTTTAGGAAAATGAAACAATATCAAAATGGTCTTAAAATTGGCCATTGAACTTTCTTAATGTGCGCTTTCATAAATGAGTAGTTACCAGGCAACTGCGTGCATTCAACCACATATTGTGAATTTGTGGCCATCTTTGATCATTTCTGTCCTTTACCACAATAATCAGTTATAATATCACCATCATATGAATCTAACCTCAACCTTAATTCAGTGCTAATGCGCTGAACAGTTACTTGCCTGCACTCAAGGCGTTAAAGCTTTTTTGTAGATAATTAAGGAAGTGGCTGCGCTGTGAAACGGCTGCGGCTCGCCTGCAGTCTGTCTGTTTTTACTTTTTTGTGTTGTTTTTTTTGTCTTGTTCAGTTAAACTTTTGGTTATTAGGTTGTGTTATGTGTGTGGGGGGGGGGGGGGGGGGGTGAAACAGGGCTTTCTGTCTCTCCCTTCGGGGGAATGCGACTTCTCTTGTCGTATCCCCCTTCTCTTCCCCGTCTGAGCTGAGGCCTAATGGCGGAGCTGGCGTCCTCCAACCTGCGACCGACCTCGAGGATCCGGAGGTAGAGCCAGCCAGGACTTACCAACGCGAGGCTGGCCGTCTTCGAGCTGCGGCGGCGTTCAGGCAGCGGCACGACTCGGCGCTCCGGTGAGGGCGGACGGCGCGGGGCTGAGACACTCCTGTGTGGGCGGCCCGGCTCCTGGCTGGAAGGTGCTCCCATGGGGACGGCCCGGTGAGACGCTCCCGGGCTGGAAGGCGCTCCCGTGTGGGCGGCCTGGTGCAGGGCTAACACGCTCCCGTGTGGGCGGCCCAGTGCGGGGCTGGAAGGCACTCCTGTGTGGGCGGCCCGGCTCCTGGCTGGAAGACGCTCCCGTGAGGACGGCCCGGCTCCCGGCTGGAAGACGCTCCCGTGTGGGCGGCCCGGTGCGGGGCTGAGACGCTCCCGTGGGGGCGGCCCGGCCCGATGCGGGGCGGAGACGGTGCTCCGGTGGCTGAGGCGGCGTTCTGGCAGCGGCGACCTGAATCCGGGGCTCGGCCGCGGGCCAGTGGATGACATCGTAGGGAGCTCGCTGGTCACAGGTTGATGCCTGTTTTCCGGAGCTCCCGTGGTAACAGCTGCGTCCGCTGGACTGGAGTGCGGCAGCTTTGACCACCCCCAGGCCGCTGAGCTTGAACCGCGGGACTGACTTACCATCGCCCGGTGGGGTATTGCCTCAGCCCAGAGGGAGAAGAGGAGGGAAGAGACAGCAACCCTAAGACTTTTGCCTCCATCACAGTGAGGAGGTGCTTGGTGAACTCACTGTGGTGGATGTTAATTTGTGTTTATTGTGTGTTGTTTATTATTACATGTATGGCTGCAGGCAACAACATTTCGTTCAGACCGAAAGGTCTGAATGACAAATAAAGGATTCAATTCAATTCAATAGCCCTTGAAACTTTGGTTAATTATTTATTGGCGCCTTTGTGTTTAAAAAATATTTAAAAACCTGATTTACTTTGAGATAGACACAAAAAGCTATAGTAGCTCAGGCAGCATTTCTGGAGAGAAGGAATCAGTGACGCTTTAGGTCGAGCCCCTTCTTCAGACTAGCCTTTTGTGTCTATCTTTGGTTTAAACCAGCATCTGCAGTTCTTTCCTACTGTTTGGAGATTCTGCTGAGAAGGTCTCCAAAAGACTGTCTCCTTCTCTTGATCAATAGACTTTTATATCAGCCAGCTTCAACCTCCGAGTGGCTGAATTCACGTGAACCAGACAATTAAAACCTCATTAACCAAGGCCATAGCAGGGACAGGAAAGACATGGGTTGATTTACTGCCAGCAGTCCTGATGAGATTATTGCCGCTCCAGACCACACAATGGTTCTCAGCCCCTCTGAACTATTGCCAGGGTAAGCAATGTGTCTCCCTTATGGAATCATCATGGGTTGCGGTGAACAATACAATGCAATACAATACAATACTACACAATAATACATTATTAGCAAAGTATGTTTTGCAACATACGAGGAATTTAATTTGCCAAGTCAGTCATACAAATAAAAAGCAACAGACACACAAAATACATGTTTACATAAACATCCACCACAAGCTACTCCTCCACATTCCTCACTGTGATGGAAGGCAAAAAAAAGTTCAATCTCTTCCCTTCTTTGGCCTTCTGCGGCCGGGGGACTCGAGCCTTCCGTTGACGGGACAATCTTATTCCCGTAGCCGGCGGCATCCGGGCCCTCCGCGTCGAGGCGATCACTCCTGCATCTCTATATTTATCCTATATTTATCCTGAACCAGGATAAATATAGAAATAAAATTACTTGGTATCTGAAAGATCTTTGTAACTTAAAATTTTGAGGACTGAGCAAAACTGCAGCAACACATCGCTGATCAGAAGGAGCCAGAGGAAAAGATGGTAGTGTTCTCACAGCCGGGTAATCTGGAAGATGCCATCCCCAGGTGGACAAGGCCATTGTTGATGCTACTGACAACATACACTTGTGTGGTCCGTGTGCAGACCCGACAAAGTAGCCAGTGGAATCAATGGACTCACGTTAAACATTATATTCCTCTCACCAACACAGACAGACTAAGGGACCGAGTCCATTAGTTTGGTTCTATGAGTTAGATATTTAGTGGGATACATCAGATTAGAAAATAACTGAAAATTTATGTGAAGAGATCTGAGTTATGGCAAAGGCAACAGGTTCCACAATCCTGAAGACCAGGCAGACCAAGCAAAGAGGAGAAATGTGCACAGAGTGTTGGAAGGCAGTCATTCCAGCCTGGTTGGGAGGCAACACTGAATGAGCTGGGCTCTTTCAGTGGTAGGACCACCTAGCAACAGGACATACAGGGTGAGGGTGAGGGGGGTGGGGGGGACATTGGGGTGAGTTCCCCAAAGCCATTCACACAGATCATGACTACGGGCGCTATCTGTACGGAGTGTGTATGTTCTCCCCGTCACCTGGGTGGGTTTTCTCCGAGATCTTCGGTTTCCTCCCACATTTCAAAGACGTACAGGTTTGTAAGTTAATTGGCTTGATTAATTGGATTGATAAAAATGTAAAAATTGTCCAGTATAAAATTATCCAACCCTGGTGGACTCTTCAGAAGGTACAAGGTACAAGATCACCCCCAAACTATTGCAAACAGTTCAAGGGGACCTATTGAGAAAATTATGATTATTCTGACCCTGACAAGCCTCTGTTACGACTGTGAACCTGAGACAACATTAATTGACTTATTATTGCCTACACAGTAAGCACTGATAGCTAAACTGATAGTTTCAAAGTGAAGGAAGACAGGATACGCTACATATACCACAATGGGTTAGCGGTATGTTATGAATGACATAACCACCAGTTTTAAAGACTGGTGGAAATCATCAAGAGGGTAAATGTGTCCAAGAAGAGGACGTGATCAAATGCCTGAACCAATATTTGATGGGAATCATTGCAAGAAGTCTGTAGATACCCAGTTAGGAATGATGGGTAGTTTAAATGTAGGTCTATACTGAGAAACGGTAGCCTAGTAATTGGTGAGGGGATGCCTTGTGAAAGGTGTTTTGCTACTCTGCTTGGAAATCCCTAAAGGTTTGGCCACTCCAGGATGATTTTTGTCCAGGGTTCATAAGGGAGGGTGGGTTAAGGAATAATCAGCTGCAGCCTCTGAGCGGTTTAGTTCTCAGTGGCAACACTACCTATAACTTTAATGCATCATTTATTCTACTGGTAGGGGTGGAAACACAACAAGTTGGTTTGACTTGCAGTTGAACCTGCAACCATCCAGGTGAGTAGTGAGGCCTTGAGCAGAGTGAGTAAGGGAGCCAACAGTATTTGCCTCCATCCTTCTTGTAGTCTGTGCTGAGTTAATTGGTCCAATTGAACATTTGAGCAGTAATAGAAACAAGAGGGTAAAGGCAATAATGCTTTATCTTATTGCCAATAGTGAAACATTGGAAAATTATATCTTAATTACAACTAGAAGTAAAATTTCAAGTTAAAAGAAAAAACTTCACTTCAAGAATTCCTTTTATTCCTCTTCAACCAACAATTTGGCAATCCTACTTCTCACATGTGTAAACATATCCTTCAGAAGATGGCATTGTGGTCCCCAAGCAAAATAAAAACAGTGAACAATTTCAATAAAATTCTGTGAATGTGCCAATTTCCTGTAGCGCCATTTTTAGAAGTCTTCATCATTAGGGACTAATTATTTTATCTGCCAGGTTGAGTGTAATGATTATTTAGCAAATGCTCTTCTTATAATCACAAATCCTAGTCAATCAATTGAAGAACTTTCACTTTGGGCACCAGTTTAAATTTGGGTGAAACCATCTCAACCCTGTTAATTGGAATTGGACTGTTTCCGGGTTTGACTGTGATTGAAAAACACCAGATGTAAGTTGCTAAAACATTTAATTTTGCAATCGCGCCTGGACCCATGTTACTGTCATTATCATTTGCTTGATGCGCTTCTGCAAATGTATCTCTGTTTCTATGGCAACATCTCCAGCTAAATTGGTAACATTTCTAAATTGGTAACAGCTCTTTACTCCTGAAGCCAGGATTTATCCAGCATTCTTGCCTGTGCCACATAAATGCGTTATTCCCTGGTATTCATTGTTAAATTTATTCAAATCGGCAGAACAGATGATATTGTCATTATCACACTGTTATCTGCAGGAACTTGCTGTTCACAGATTTATTTTATTGGCTAGTTAATGCATCCGGACAACACAAGCCTGTGAACGAGGCCTTTTTAACTCCTAACTATAAATAGAGTCGATATTTGAAGTATCTCTGTCTTCTCAAACTAGGCTCCTCTTGGAAGCTGCTGGATTTGCATCCTTCACAATTTGGTGCTTCCCAAGGCTTTGGAGCAGCTTGACAGCTCGAGTGTGTGAACTGGCCGGGCCCCTAGCTAGAGCCATCAGACTGATTTAGCAAACAGCTCACATAATTTGCACTCATTCTGAATGGAAGATCACAATTGCCCCTCTTCAGGAAATTGAGACAGGCTAACTAATAAACTGAACTCACATGTAAAGTAGCACTGGACTCATTAGATTTTGTTGAATGGAGAGAAATGTAAAATAACCACAGAGCCCAGCTTGTTTCTAGTCCTGCCCTCTGTTGTTCGTTTAAGGGATGAAGTTAATTACGATTGGGGTGTTCAAAGAAAATAAACATTTCTGGCTCTAGAAAACCAGCATTTAAATTTTAAACAAAAATTGAAAGTGCTGGAAGGACTCAGCAGAACAAGCAGCATTGATAGGGAGAGAAACAGAGCCATTTTTTCAGATTAAGGATCCACTATCGGATCAGTTCAGTCAATTCTGTTTGTCTCCCCACAGAAAATCTGCTGAATTCCTCCGGTACTTTGTTTTCGTTTCAGGTTTCCAGCATCTGCCATAATTTGCTCCGATTTAAATGTTAGACTTGGATCAAAAGCATACTAATTGCTCTTTTATATTTTTATTGAGATGAATAAATATAGCTAGACAATTATACTGGATATTTACAAGGTAATTCTAGTTTCCAATACTAACAGCTTTCTAATCTTACAGCAGTTTTAAGCAGATAATGAACTCAATAAAAAACATAGACTCATATTGCATTATATTTTTCATGGCCTCGGGTTATCTCAACACATTTTTTTTCCCCAGTGAAGTACTTTTAAGGTGTAGTCATCTATTGTGTTGTTGGAAACTCAACAGCCAATTATGGACAGCAAGCATTCACAAACAACAATGCAATAATGGGCAAATAATTTGTTTCTATGCTGTTGATTGTCTCTGTAAGTGACACTATCATGGGCCATTTAACTTAGTGCAGATTTTTTTTTTCATTTTCATTTTTTTCTGCAGTTTGCCTGCCTCATTTCATGGAGTTTTTGAGAAAACAAACTAAGATCAACAGATTATCCCATTGTAATATCAACAGCCTAAATGGACTCCTTTACTGAAGAAAAAGGCGCAACGTGCTGGAGTAACTCATTGGGTTATGTAGCATGTCTGGAGAACACGGGTGGGTGATGGTACAGGCTGGGACACTTCTTCAGACTGACTGAAAAAATTATCCATCACCCATCCATGCTCCCCAGAGATGCTGCCTGGCCCACTGAGTTATTCTAGCACGTTGTGTCTTTTTTCATTAACCAGCATTTGCAATTCCTTGTGTTTAGATTTTCATTGTATTGGAATGTGAGAAGTCTCCATTTCAAAATAATATTGGTTTTATTTTTATGTTACAAAACCTTCTAATTACTAATCACGCTGATGATATGCTGTAACTACTGATGTCTACTCTTCTTTCTCTCCCCATATCTGTTTATTGTATCATGGTTGGTTTTTAATATCATATGACTGTGGTAAAAGTGGATTGTATCTGCCCATTTCCTAATAAAACTGAACATTTGACCAAAAATGTGAATAAATATGGAAAGATCACAAAAAGCAAAGTGTTTAACTCGGACTTTAATGTGGGGATTCTTATTTTCCTTCAAAGACCAGGATTAAGATTTGGAAAGATGTGTGCAGAAAAGATTATGGTGGATTGTATGATGATAACAGAGCAAAGTGGGCTTTTCTCTGTAAATGTCTAACAAAAGAGAATAAAGTATGTTATATTTGTTTAAGATACCACCACGTTCTCCATAACCCACCATCCCTGTGTTCTCCACAAAATACAAAGGCAGTGGAGCCCATGCCAGTGGATATTTTTAAGGCAGAGATAGATAGATTCTTGATTAGTATGGGTGCCAGTGGTAATTGGAAGATGGCAGGAGGATGTGGTTAGGAGGGAGAGATAGATCAGCCATGATGGAATGGTGGAGTAGACTTGATGGGCCGAATGTCCTAATTCTGCTTCTATCACCTATGACCTTATGAACCCTGTCACCCGTCTCACCATCCCAAACCTCCATCGACCTATCACTTCCCTACTGTGCACTACCACAATTCACCAAAAGGCTTTTCAAAATAAAATAGGTTAACTTTGGGACACAAAAAGAAGGCAACAGTACGAGACTGCTAAGTAGTCATAATTTGCCAATGATGAGCCTTGTTTGAATCCTGGCGCACTACTGTGGCACACTAGCCTGCCAAATGACACCACCCACACTTGTCCCCTCCTCCCCTCTCAATGGAGTGAGTTGGAATTTGTATCTGTTTCTGGTAAAGAGGTTAATCCACTTGATGGTGTGTGAAAAAGTATATCTTTTTCAAATTTGTATAGAAATCCATTTAGAAACATTTCATTCAGTGAGTTATTGATTTGTATTTTCCAGTCTGCTAAATAAAATATATTTAGTGATGTGAAACAGTGGTATCCATGGGGATGTAATGTGCTTTGACATATCCTTTCTTTAGTGCTCAGGTGACATTTTGGAGGCATAGAGATTTTCAACTGCTTTTTATTTACTCCTTTGGCGAGTTTTCTCATAAATAATTGGTATAACTGTTTACTCTGGCTTTCTTTTCCTTAAATTATTGTTGTCAGGCTGTCCATTTTAATAAATAGGGATAATCAATCACTTTTGTATCTGGGAATGTGCACCAAGTAGCAAATTTCGAAGAATTTCAAGAGCTCTCCCAACCAGAAATAACGTTCGACTTCTTCACCCATCTCTCAACAAACTTTAGACATGCACTATCGGTGAGTAGGAACATGAGTTAAAATGTTATCCTTGTGGGTTCTGATGAAAGACCATTTCCTTGCAACATTAACTTTGCTTCTTGCTTGGGTGGCGCGATGGCACAGTGGTAGAGTTGCCGCCTTACAGCACTTTCAGTGCCAGAGACCAATGTTCGATCCTGACTACGGGTGCTGTCTGTATGGAGTTTGTATGTTCTCCCCGTGACCATGTGGGTTTTTTCCAAGATCTTCGGTTTCCTCCCACACTCCAAAGGCGCACAGATATGTAGGTAAATTGGCTTGGTAAATGTAAAAATTGTCCCTAGTGTGTGCAGGAGTGTGTTAAAATGCGGGAATTGCTGTTCGACGTGGACCTGGTGGGCCGAAGGGCCTGTTTCTGTGCTGTATCTCTAAACTAAAATCTCTCTCTAAACTAAACTTTACAGATGCTTCTGACCTGCTATTTCCACATTTCTCTATTTTGATTATTGTTTAGAGTCTCTGTAGATTAATTTCATTAATCACCGAGAACTAGCCATTGCTTCTGCCAACTTTCTATGCCATTCTTTATTCCGTTAATAACAGTGAATGTAATGGCAATTTCAAACTTTTCTAATGTCCAACTTTCCGTTGCCATGAACTTACACAGACAATAAAAAAAGGATCCTCCAGTCATTATTTCCTGTTTAATTGATTCTTTATTGAAGTAGTTGTACAAACAAAGAGATGATTCATACCAGGTATTCCTTATTCTCATACAAGCTGTAACCTTCCGTTCTCTCTCATCTGGTAAGAACTGTGAACTCTCTCTCCCTTGCCTGGTCTGATCTGGTCACTCCCTGTGACTACGCAATATGTAACGCCCTACAAAGCATCAAGAGCCTGCCCTCAAGTGTTCAAAATAATTCTGCAAGAAATGTCTAGACAAAATGATAATATATGCCAACAGTAGCTAGCCTAAACCTAAATGACTCCTACAGTGAATATAGTAAGTCCATGATTCAAATAAAACTGAACGCTGCCATTACTGTTATTGGATTTAATTTTTTAGATAACAAATGATAACAATGTTTGATGACATTTCTTGAATTAAGTAACCAAGAATAAGTGATAACGGTTGCTCTCTTAAAAAAGGGACAACGTGCATTGTGGTTTTAGCCTTTGCAAGTATTGGCTTATTAACCCTGATGCATATCCAAATTGTATTAGATGACTGCAGGCTGCCTTCAGGCGTTCTGTGATAATGACACATTTTTCATTTCACGTGTCCTGAAATATTCAGATTTCTTGTAGACCACAATCAAAATGTGGAAATTACATTTTTAAAGAATTGAATTTGTGAAACATGTTTCACGTTCTTGGCAAATGACAAACTGTTTCAAAGCTAATGAATTACTTTCAGAATCCGAGTCCGTTGAATAGAAACTGTAAGGTATCAATTTTTATTGTGATTAATCTCCTGCCTCATTATTGAATAATCACATGGTCCTCAAATACCTAAACTGATCTGGGATGGGACAATATTAGGTAGCCTAGCTAGGGACATTACCGGACAGAAGAAGTGATCATTGGTGAGTTCATGGTAAGATGGTGCTGCATTGCATCATGAAAGTGAAGGCAGGTCTAGCAACACACTTGTTTTCTTGTGATCTCGATAAGTTTTAAATTGCTTTTTGTTTAATAGTTAGATTTAGCTCTGTAAAGAATGCTCCTGGAATCATTGGAACCGTTTATTTGTTTGTTAAACCAATCCCTCATTATTTTGTTGCAAACATATAAAAAAAAGCATTAAAAAGTAGCCCATCTGTTCTGAGGAAGGAATCTGGAGATTTTAAGAAAATTGCAAATGTTTTTAATAATAATATTATAACAATAATAATACCATTAGCTCAACAGCCTTTCATAATCGAAAGGGACGGTTGAAAATTAGGTCAGGCTATTAAAGATAACATTTGAAGGTTATGTTTATAGAGGCATTAATTAGATTATAGTGTTTTGATTGCAAGTAATAGTTAGTTTAAAAAAGATAAGCATCATGTGTTCATAAACCAGGTTCGCTGCAAGAGAACTGATCATAAGATGAGAGAAGTCAGGCCGAGACAATGTCAGAATTTATAATATTGAGAGGAAGTAGTTGAGTTGAGGCAGGTACAATTACAATCCAGGTTAGCCGGGAAGTGGTGTTAGGTAAATTGAAGGGATTAAAGGCCGATAAATCCCCAGGCCCAGATAGGCTGCATCCCAGAGTACTTAAGGAAGTAGCCCCAGAAATAGTGGATGCATTAGTGATAATTTTTCAAAACTCTTTAGATTCTGGAGTAGTTCCTGAGTATTGGAGGGTAGCTAATGTAACACCACTTTTTAAGAAGGGAGGGAGAGAGAAAACGGGGAATTACAGACCAGTTAGTCTAACGTCGGTAGTGGGGAAACTGCTAGAATCAGTAATTAAAGATGGGATAGCAGCACATTTGGAAAGTGGTGAAATCATTGGACAAAGTCAGCATGGATTTATGAAGGGTAAATCATGTCTGATGAATCTTATAGAATTTTTCGAGGATGTAACTAGTAGAGTGGATAAGGGAGAACCAGTGGATGTGTTATATCTGGACTTTCAGAAGTCTTTTGACAAGGTCCCACATAAGAGATTAGTATACAAACTTAAAGCACACGGTATTGGGGGTTCAGTATTGATGTGGTTAGAGAACTGGCTGGCAGACAGGAAGCAAAGATTAGGAGTAAACGGGTCCTTTTCACAATGGCAGGCAGTGACTAGTGGGGTACCGCAAGGCTCAGTTCTGGGACCCCAGCTATTTACGATATATATTAATGATTTGGACGAGGGAATTGAATGCAACATCTCCAAGTTTGCGGATGACACGAAGCTGGGGGGCAGTGTTAGCTGTGAGGAGGATGCTAGGAGGCTGCAAGGTGACTTGAATAGGCTGGGTGAGTGGGCAAATGTATGGCAGATGCAGTATAATGTGGATAAATGTGAGGTTATCCACTTTGGTGGCAAAAACAGGAAAGTAGATTATTATCTGAATGGTGGCCGATTAGGAAAGGGGGAGATGCAACGAGACCTGGGTGTCATGGTACACCAGTCATGCACGTGCAGCAGGCAGTGAAGAAGGCGAATGGTATGTTGGCATTCATAACAAAAGGATTTGAGTATAGGAGCAGGGAGGTTCTACTGCAGTTGTACAGGGTCTTGGTGAGACCACACCTGGAGTATTGCACACAGTTTTGGTCTCCTAATCTGAGGAAAGACATTCTTGCCATAGAGGGAGTACAGAGAAGGTTCACCAGACTGATTCGTGGGATGTCAGGACTTTCATATGAAGAAAGACTGGATAGACTCGGTTTGTACTCTCTAGAATTTAGAAGATTGAGGGGGGATCTTATAGAAACTTACAAAATTCTTAAGGGGTTGGACAGGCTAGATGCAGGAAGATTGTTCCCGATGTTGGGGAAGTCCAGGACAAGGGGTCACAGTTTAAGGATAAAGGGGAAATCTTTTAGGACCGAGATGAGGAAACCTTTTTTCACACAGAGAGTGGTGAATCTCTGGAATTCTCTCCCGTAGAAGGTCAGTTCATTGGCTATATTTAAGAGGGAGTTAGATGTGGCCCTTGTGGCTAAAGGGATCAGGGGGTATGGAGAGAAGGCAGGTACAGGATATTGAGTTGGATGATCAGCCATGATCATATTGAATGGCGGTGCAGGCTTGAAGGGCCGAATGGCCTACTCCTGCACCTAATTTCTATGTTTCTATGTTTCTAAAATATATTTGAATAGTTAAATGGATAGGAAAGGTTTTGAGGGGTATGGGCTAAACATGGGCAAATGGGATTATCTTAGATGGGATATTTCAGCCTAGCTGAGTTGGGCTGAAGTGCCTGTTCTTGTGCTGTAGAACACTATGCGTATATAACTCTTGAATGAAAATATAGAGGAGTTGGATGAAAATATAGTGGTTGGTTAGTAAATTTGCAGATAGTGAAGAAGGCTGTCAAAGGACATAGCAAGATATGGTTCAATTATCAATATGGTGGAGAAATGGCAGATGGATTATATTCTGGGCAAGTAGTGGAGGGTTGTTTTTCTAATTGGAGGTCTGTGACCCTTGTAGTGCCACAGGGTTCAGTGCTGGGTCCGCTACTGTTTGCTATATACATTAACATTTTGAGTGAAAACATAGTTAACAATGTTAGTAAATTTGTTGATCACACGAAAATAGTGGACAGTGAGGAAAGTTATCTAAGTTTACAACAAGATGTAGATCAGTTGGGAAGGTGGGCCGAGGTATGGCAAATGGAATTTAACTGATAAGGGTGAGGTATTGCACTTTGGTTGTTACACCAGGGCAGGACTTACACAGTAATTGGCAGAGCCCTGGAGAGTGCTCCAAAACAGAGAGATCTGATAGTACAGGTGCATGGTTCCTTACAGAGTTGTGAGTTAGATGGACATGTGGTGAAGAAGGCATTTGGCACACTTTCTTTTATTGGGAAGGGTACTGAGTACAAAAAATTGGGATAGCATGATGCAATTTTACAAGGAGTACTGTGTGCAGTTTTGCACAGAGATTGGTGAGTGCCTGGAACATGCTGCCAGGGTAGTGGTCGATGCAGAGATAATAGTGGCATTTAAGAGACTTTTGAATAGGCATACACATATGCTGTGAATGAGGCAATATGGATTATACACAAATAAATAACAGTTGTTCTTGACATTATATTTGGTACACATATTGTGGGCCGAAGGGCCTGTTCTCGTGCTCAACTGTTCAATATTCTATATTTATCACATTTAAGTTACTTAAAGTCATTAATATTAATTGAAATAAAAGAGGAAAAAACATTCACTGTATCTTATTTTCCATGCAGAATGGCAACCCCATTTAAAGGGGGTCATGACTGCTTAGAAAAGCTAAATTAATATATTCTTTTTTTTCAATAACTATCTGTATTTCGATTACCAGAAAGATTAAGTGGTGCTTTTTAAACAAAGGGACGTGATTATCCAGAAGCACCCTGAATTGGCAGTGAAGTTTCTGTGGGAAGTGAAGGATCGGAAGCATTTTTTAATTTCTAAGCTTCAATGAGCAGGAGTAAATATCATGAGGTGACCTACATTTTGCAACAAGCTGGTTATTCACCTGCAATCCATTGGCTAACCATCAAAGTAAAGCCCCTGTCCCACTTGGGCGACCTAATTGGCGAGTTCTGGCAAATTTTCCCTCAACTCGTACTCTCAGCATGGTCGCCACGAGGTCGTAGGAGGTCTTTGTAACTTACCTTCATGCTCGAGAGTGGTCTCTGCGTACTCAAGGCCTCAAGTAGGTTGCGGCGTTTTTCCAACCTGGTAACAAATGTCTGCAAGTAAAAAAAGGTTGCCGTGGAAAAAATTGATACTTTTTTACTCTTAGGTAGGTCGTAGGTAGGTCGTAGTAGATCGTGATGCTAGTCGTAGGTAGTCGTAGGTAGTCATAGGTACTCAAAAGGTAGTCGAAGGTAACTGGCCCTTGAGGAAATAAAAGGTGAGTAGAAAAAAAAGGTAATATCAGCATGTGACCTCTGTCACTCCAGGACGTGTCATTCATAGCTGGAGTGTTTGGGAGATGGCACCTAAAAGACAGCAGCGTAGAGGCAGGGCACATCCTTCAAAAAAGGTGTTGCCCACCCAGGAGGAGGAGTGGCAGGAGAAGATGCCACTGTCGGAGGAAGTTCTGCATGAGAGCTCCCTGGAGCAGGAGACCAGGGAGGTAGGCAATGTCCCCATCACCACCCCTTCTGCTGTGTCTGACACAGCATCAGAGGCAGATGCCCCATTGGTGAGGGAGGGCTGGAGGAAGATTATGCCATATACCTTCAACAGGCAGCAGGAGGAAGACCTTGTTGAATGGTACCAGCAGAATACCATCCTGTACAATAAAGGCACAGAGGAGTACAGGAACAGGGAAAAGAAGCACCTGATTTCAGTGCCTTCCTCGTATAGCTGTCCTTTTTTTTTCAGCAGGGGGCCCATGTTTGTCTTCAGCTCATTAAATAGCTCAGGTGGTATTCTTGTGCATTTTCTAAAAGCAGCCAAATCCTCCTAATGCAGCACATTTATCAGATTCTCATACTGTCCAAGCCTGAATCTTCTTTGAAAGAGGGGCTTCACCCACTGACCTCTTCTTGTGCTTCATCTTCACCCTTGTTATTTCCCTTCTGCCTTCATGCTGCAGAAGCAAAAGGGCTGCTGCAGACAGCACTAGTACTATTTTTACTGCCCTCCTCCTCATCAGTTCCATCCTTACACGCATGTTTCAGAATGATTTAAAAAAGCACCTGGGAGGCATTTTATAGTGAAGAAAAGAATGCAAACATGACATAATTTTATCATGTGATAATTTTCCACTCGTAGCTAGTTGTAGTTGGTCTTTGATATGGTCGACTGAGGTCGAGGGGGGTCAACCACTATTCGTGGTCCAATTTGCCAGAGACCATCCTCGAGTAAAATGTACTTAGTCAAAGCTAGTCTTCAACATAGTCGAAGGAGGTCGAAGGAGGTCGTAGATATAGTCGTAGGAGGTCGTAGGAGGTTTCTACTTCGGCGAGTCAACACGACCTTGACATTTTTTCAACTCGTCTAAGGACTTCTAAACTCCCGGATTAGGTCGCCCAAGTGGGACAGGTCCTTTACCAAACCCATGTTATTTTCTATTCCCCTATCAACTCTCATTGGGAAACTAGGTTTGTCGGTACATTCGAAAGTTACTAGATTTTTTTAAATAGATCTACATTTACCACAATAATAAAGTCATACATTTTTGTTCTTCTGTACATTTTGTTTTTGTTCTTGTAAGGCAGGACTATCTAAAATATGGTCGGTAGGACACATCAGGCCCATCATGAGATTTTAAGCTCAGATTCGAGTCGGGGAGCGCAGCGGCCTGGGGCTGCTCTTAGTGTTATTAACGGTTAGATCCCTTGAATTGTCAGAGCCGAGACATCACAGGGCCGCTGTGAAGAAGGGTGCAATGGTGTGCGGTGCGGGATTCGGTGGCGGTCAGAATGGGACAGCTGCGGGTTATAACGTGCTATCATTCCTCCTCTCTCTTCCCCCCCCCCATCTCTCTCTCCCCTCTCTCTCTCTCTCTCTCTCTCTCTCTCTCTCTCTCTCTCTCTCTCTCTGTCTCTCTCTCTCTGTCTGTCCTGTCTGCCTTTCTCTCTCTCTCTCTGTCTCTGTCCTCTCTGTCTCTCTCTCTCTCTCTCTCTCTCTCTCTCTCTCTCTCTCTCTCTCTCTCCCTCTCTCTCTCTCTCTCTCCCTCTCCCTCTCTCTCTCCCTCTCCTCTCCTCTCTCTCTACCTGAGAGTTGATGCCCTGCTAGTGTCTTAGGTCCAAAAGAGGATAGAAAGGTCTTCTACATTGAAGGTAAATTGGCATATTAGAGGCAAAATGCACCTTCAATATACAGGTCTCCCCCCACAACTGAAAACAATTGCACTGAAGTGATATATCATCCATTCTGCAGATATGTGGTTATAATCATTTTTTTTCTTCTTAGTTAATACCACATAAGATTTTCTGTAATTTCAGATGTCTACAGCGGGTCCTAAAAATCTAAAGGAATTAAGGATTATTGGAATAATTCAGAAATCATTAGGATAGAAGAACTTGATGGATGGTAGAGCAGGTTTGAAGGGCCGTGGCCTCCTCCCTATTTTTATTTCTGATGCTTAAAATAACAGAAATCAGATTATTTGTTGATAGCTAGAGGATGTTACATTTCCTCTCCAGATTCCAAAAAATTCTCCATTGGACCTGACTATAAATATTTGTCATTACTCCAGCAATCACAGCTGTTGGGTTGTCTATAACGACAGCTAATTAACTGGATAGTGTGGTGTTGAGCATAATTGGGTCGGTTTTGATTAGTGCAATGCTGAGAATATGTGATAAAGAAGCATATTCCTCGAAGCCACTAAAATTTGTGAGCTGCAAAATGAGTACACTTTGTTTTAAAAGGAGGCAAAAATAATTATAGGAGAGTCACACATCAAGCAGCTGACATCTAAAATCATTATATAGGTAAAGAAAGAAAAAAATGCCCTTTGCTGTGCATGTTCCTCGACTATATCCTAAATTGCTAAAAGTAATTGTAAAACTGTCCGTAAACTGCAATTGTCCAATCTGAAGAACAAGCCATTAGCCATCTCACAATTTAAAATATAATTGGTTATAGGCAAAACAATTGAAAGATAAGGACATTATTCCCTCAATTTTTTTTTAAAGTGATGATTTCAACTATTTTACGCACGCTTTTACAGCAATAATAAAAGAAAAACAGGAAGAAATTGCATTTTTATTGCTCTAATTATGTGGAATAAACATTTCAAGGGATTTCATAATGATTTGGGGAAGTGAGCCACAGGGCACAACAGCGTGGAGAATAACCAATAGGTTGGATCTGAAGGCTCCAAGGAGAATCTCAAGGAGAAAAAGAGCCAGAGGGAGACACAAAAGACAGCAGATTCTGGAATCTTGAGTGAAAAACAAAAAGCTGGGGGAACATATCGCCAGACAGCATCTGCGAAGTGTCTAAACCAGAGGAATAGGCTCAATCCAAAAAGCCCAACTATCCATTTCCCATCTCAAATGCTGTCTGACTTTTCTGAGTTCCTCCACCACTTTGTTGTTTTTTTGCAGCTGGAACAGTGCAGATTATGTGTAGATTTACAATGTGAATGGGGCACACCTCAGGAAGAGCAACTGATCAAACATTTGTTGCACCATGTATGTGAGATTTACAAATTTGCAGACGACACCACCGTGACGGGCTGGATATCAAAAAATGACAATACGGGGTACGGGAAGGTGATTGAGAACCTCATAACCTGCTGTCAAGATAACAACCTTACCCTCAATGTCAGTAAGGCAAAGGAGAAAGTGATTGACTTCAGGAAGTGAAGCGATACACCTACCCTGGTATACTTTGACGGTGCTGAAATAGAGATGGTTGAAAGCTTCAAGTTCCTCGGAGTGAATATCACCAGCAACTTGTTCTGGAATAGCCATATCGAAGCAATGGCCAGGAAAGCACACCAAATCCTTAGAAGGTTTAGGAAGTTCCCAACAACTCTCACCAACTTCCACAGAAGCACTGCAGAAAATATTTTACCAGGATGCATCACAGCATGGTTTGGGAACAGCTCGATCCTAGACCACAAGAAATTGCAGAGACTTGTGGACGCAGCCCAGACCATCACACAAACCAACCTCCCTTCCTTTGACTCCATCTACACTTCACACTTTCCTCGTCTCCCTGTCCCATCAGCAAGAGGTATAGAAGTGTGAAGAGGAATACCTCCAGATTCAAGAACAGTTATCTGGCAACTGAACTAGAAAGCTGTCCTGAGCTGCCATCTGCTGACTGGATACAGGGCTTGATTTAGATGTAGAGAGGCCCTAAGCTATTTCACTTGTGTGCCCCCTCCCCTCCCAATCCCCCACCCCCACGACTAGAGGACCATGACTACCCGACAGTGACAGTGTGACACTTAGATCCTACTGTGTGTTGTCATTAAACAGTTGGTTTTAAAATACATATTGGATAGCGGAGCGGGCGTGCCTTACCTGGATCGCCGTTTGAAGCTCTGGAGTGTTGGGCCTGCTGCTTCAACATAATCGAGCTGTGGTTTGCGGAGCTCCCAGCCTCGGGCCATGCTGATTTCTACATCGCGGAGCCCTGGGATCCCTTTGCCGAGGGCCGCCAGCATGAATCTCCGCCCAGAGCCTGTGGACTTCGGGAGCCGCGGTCTCTGGTAGGAAGTGGCCAAGTCGTAAGCCCAAGCCGCTGAGAATGTTCTCCCATTCCAAAGTCGGATGGTGACCCCCAAATGTTATTGTACCAATTGGTGCATGTGACAATAAGTATCTCTTGAATTGAATGTGGAATATTAAGAAATAAAGAAACTACAGATACACTAAGAGCAAAAATGTTTTTTTTCTTGTCTTCTTCATAGCAAAATCATCCAGACGTTCACCAAGATCCGTTTGTCTAAGTTTGTCACTGTCAATGCACAGAATGCTCATTGCAGACAACCTCTCTTGAGATATTGTGGACCTTAATTCTGTGGTTCTGTGGCTTTTGCATGTGCCTCCCACCTAGTGCCTGACAAATATTTATGCTATTTTGAGTGTTTCAAAAATGATTTTAGAACTGCCCAGCTCTTTGTGGATGATGATAAGAAGATATAAATTTCATTGATTATTCCAAAACAGTTCACTGCATCAAGGCAGCAAGCAGCAACCGAACGGCCCACCAAATTTAATGAGTGAGCAGCGCATGGAATAAATCTTGCAAATTTGTTTTTTTCGACGATTTTTTGCTACATACCCTTGTACCTACCAGCCATGTTGGCAGCATTGTCATAAGACTGCCCTCGGAAGAAGAGCTCCAAATCGCGGCGGGCGCGGAACTCATTGAGGTGGGGACGGAGGGGGACAAAGGTGAGGCCTTTGCTGCGGACAGACCGTTCGGTATCTGAGAGGGGGAGGTCAGGGGGGATGGTGAACACACGGCAGGGATGGGGGTTGGGGCCAGAGGTGAGTGGTCTGAGGCTGAGGCGATGTCTGGTGGGGGGCTGGGGGGTGGTCAGGGAGTACGGGGGTATGAGTACTGTAGTGTGGGTGGGGAAGAGCTGAGGTCACATAGTTTGAGGGGGAGGGGAAGACCCAGTGGATCAGCCACTGAGGTTACCAGTGTTGGGGGGGGGGGGACTAGCACTAGGACACAGCGCAGTCAAACCCAGGGAAGTGGGAGTCTGCAGCATGGAAACTTCAGGCCCGGTGCTGAGTCCAGGCTGCAGGTAAGGCGACGGCTGTGGGCTGTGGGCTGCTGGAGGGCGGTGGAGTGGCGAGGGTCAGCGGGCAAAGTATGGGAGGTCTCGGTGGGCGGGAAACCAACCCCATCAGAGATTGTGAGCAGGGTTAACTATAGAAAGGAACATTCCGCCTATCGTAGCGGGTGGCTGCTCGTTCCCACCCACCCTTTACCCTGCCCAGAGCCTTATCTCTTCTCCCCTGAAGCAGGCAGGTCGGGCACAGTCGGAGCTGGTTCTGACATTGGTAAACTTGCAGCCGCGTACCGACTCGAACACTCCTGACTGTTGAAAGGACAAGGCTCAGAAAATATGAATATGTTAAAAGTTTTATACACCTTGGTGGAACGGGCCGAGGCCCCCCTAGATCTCGAGGCCCTAAGCTTATACGTAAATCCAGCCCTGACTGGATATCACACAACAAAAAAGCTTTTCACTGTACCTCAGTACATGTGACAGTAAACTAAACTAAATTAAACTGAACTAACATGGGTGGCAGCTGGGAAATAGAATAAGTTTGTGGCCCATTTACGTAGAAACAGGCAAAAATGTTTGATATCCTAGCTTTATTCCAGGAACCGAGGTTTCTGTAAACAAAGTGTGAGAACAGAGAGAGAGAGAGAAAGATAAAACGTGGAAAATAGAACAGTATGGTACAGGAACAGGCCCATCGGCCCACAAGGTCCGTGCAGTACTACTTGTGTTACCACTTTCAGGGAGCTATGGTCTTGTACCCTAAGATCCCTCTGAACATCAATACAGGATGATCAGCCATGATCACATTGAATGGCGGTGCTGGCACGAAGGGCCGAATGGCCTACTACTGCACCTATTGTCTATTGTCTATACTGTTAAGGATCTTGCCATTAACTATATACTTCACTCTTAATTTCGACCTGCCAACCTGCAACACCTCACACTTATCCCACTGTATACTTTGACAGCCTTCCTCACTGCAACTCCACCTATTGAGGTGTCTTCTGCAAACGTATTAACTAACCCATCTACACTTTGAGTTGTACGAGTTGTTTAGAAATATCACAAACATCAGAGGTTCCTGCACAAATCTCTGCAGATGAAATGTGCAAGAAGAAACTGCAGATGCTGGTTTAAACTGAAGATAGACACAAAAAGCTGGAGTGACTCAGCGGGACAGGCAGCATCTCTGGCCAAAAGGAATGGGTGACGTTTCGGGTCGAGACCCTTCCTCAAACTGGTTAGAAAAAAGGGAAATGAGAGATATACCAGGGGCGCCGCACGATTGGCGGCCTCGCCAACAGTCTGTCTGAAGAAATGCAGTTGTAGGCATTTTCATGACTTTTTTACATGGGTTAATCACAAAGATTATAAGATTAATGGGATGAAAGAAAGGAAGTACTGGGGAACTGGTGCATGGTGAGGGTGCTTGCCTTGATTGTCCATGCCAAACGTCATGCCAAGCTAAACTAATCTCTTTTGCTTGCACTGTGATCTATATCTCTCCCTTCCTCCCTGGGCGGCATGGTGTTGTAGCAGTAGAGTTGTTGCCTTACAGCGCTCGCAGCGCCGGGGACCAGTGTTTGTTCCCCACTACTGTCTGTACTGTCTGTCTGTACGGAGTTTGTACATTTTCCCCATGACCGCGACGGTTTTCTCCAATATCTTCAGTTTTATCCCACACTCCAAAGACGTACAGGTATGTAGGTTAATTGGTTTGGTGTTTGTGTAAATCGTCCCTCGTGTGTCTAGGATAGTATTAGTGTGCGGTGATCGCTGGACAGTGTGGACTCGGTGGACTGAAGGGCCCGTTTCCGCGCTGTATCTCTCAAATAAACGAAACCATCCATGTGCTGCTTAAAACGTCTCTTAACTGTTATATCTGCTTCAAACACTATGCCTGGCAGTGCGTTCCAGGCACCATGCACTCTGTGTAAAAAAACTTGCTCTGCTCATCTCCTTTAAACGTTGCCCCTAACCATTTCCACTCTGGGAAAAGGTTTCTATCTATGTCTTTCATAATTTTATATACTGTTATTCGGTCTCCCTTCAGCCCAGGCAGGGAAATCGCTATCAAAATATGGAGGGGACCAGGGGACAGGGGGGGACACAATTTATTGGCGGTCGTGCGCGCATGCGCACACTCACACACACACGCGAGGCTTCGGAGGCTTCAGCCGTGGGCCCTGTGAACGGTAATTTCAGCTCAATCCAGTGCTAAATGCAGCTCAACTCTGCCTGTCTCGCTGGGTTAATCTACAGCCCTGCCTGGACTGACGGGATACCAGTCCGGAGCTGTGGAGCTAGCACTGCTTCTCCACGCTGGCTGTAAACCTGGGCCATATTTCCCGTAAGTCCAGGCAGGGCTGTAGGTTAACCTGGCGGGACAGGCAGAGTTGAGCTAGGTTTCGCGCTGCTTCTCTGCGCTGGCTGTGGGCCTGGGGCACCGCTCCCATCTGAGTCTCGACGTCTCTGGACACCCCCGGGAGTGGGGAGGGGGGCTCACGGGTGGGGTCGGGGATGGTCCAGTGGCGGTTAGGCA
Source organism: Leucoraja erinaceus (assembly GCF_028641065.1). Taxonomy (NCBI): domain Eukaryota; kingdom Metazoa; phylum Chordata; class Chondrichthyes; order Rajiformes; family Rajidae; genus Leucoraja; species Leucoraja erinaceus. Next base: position 37,748,834 of record NC_073381.1, on the reverse strand, counting down.
GCGATTGCAGCGCCAAGAGCCGGGATCGATCCTGGCTGCGGATGAGATGCAAGTCTGTGTCCAGGGCTGCCGAGAATGTTTTTTGATTGTGACCCTGTGACCTGGGCACATCTCCCTCCTCCAATCACTGCGCTCTATCCTCAGTCCAACTCCCCCTACGTCTGCCTCTGACCGACACGCCCCTCCTCCAATCATCGCATGGAATCATTATATCCTGCCCCCATTGCCTGCTGACCTACGTCTCTCTCATCCAATCGGCACCCTCGATCATCAGTCCCACCCCCCCTGTCTCGCGGAAAGCGGAGATTTCACTGGGTTTTAATATCAGGATTACAAAAAATGGGGGGATCATTCCGCACATCTCAAAACGGGGGGGGGGGGGGGGGGGGGGGAGGGAACATGTCCCCACTGCCCCCCCCCCCCCCCCCCCCCCCCCAGGATTTCCGCTCCTGCCTCAGCCTCCGAAGCTCCAAAGAATCCAATCCCATTTTGTCCTGTAGCTAATACCCCTCTAATCCAGGCAGTAATCCTCTTCTGCATTCTCTCCAAGGCCTCCACAGACTTCCTGTAATGTGGCGATGAGAACTGCATATAATACTTCAAATGTGGGCCAACCAAAATCCTCTAATGCTGCAACATGACTCCCTGACTCTTATACTCAATGCTCTGTCCATTGAAGGCATGCATACCATATGCCTACTTCACTTCCCAACCTGAAATTGTTGGCTTTAAAAACAAAATTGGCCTTTCCAGTAACCAAGGCAAGCTAAGGAAGTATCATTAAGAGATAGCACAGTCAGGATACTTATAGATCTGATTAATAGTCTTTAATGGAGTATAAATGTATACTTAAAATCTGCTTGAAGCTAGCTCAGTACAAGATCTGAGTGCACTTTAAAACATGAATGTCAGACAATAATCACATTAAATAAACATTTAAATGCCACAGCCAGTGATGTATATTTATGTTATATGATTAAGGAGAATGTAAAATCGTATAGCTTTTGAAACTGTGTGATGAGGGTCTTTATAGATTTAATGATTGCTGAATGGGTTCAAATCTTTAAAAAGATGAAGCCCATGCACTGCTTTCAAACTAAGTGATTTTATTCATTCGGTAAGAACTAAAGGTGAACAAAAATGGATTGAAAATTGACCAAAAAATTCCTATCTTAAGATGTAAGTAATCGAGTGTCAGTTTTCAAATAGGCAGTAAACTGGAAAAATATTCTAATCTAATGCAATAGTGAAACAGGTGTGAATGCTTTAAACTTAGAAATGAATGGTTTAACAAATAAGCAAAGTAGTCAAGAAAGTGTTCAATCTTCTCTCATTCTCCAAATTTCCAGTTCCTTAATTCTGGTCTCCTGACCTCCCGTTCTCTGGCCTGAAAGATTCTCTTCCATTTTACTCATTGTTGTCAACAATCCCTCAGTTGCCTTAATCCCACATCTTGGAATTCCTTTCAGAAACCCTTTGAGTTCTCTACCTCTCTCTTCTAAATTCAGGTCTTCCTCAACCAACACCAATTGACCAAACTGTTGCCCATCCTTTCTGATATTTCATTAGTATTTCAGCTCACAGTTCTCCCTGCACATCTGTAAAGCTCTTTGAGATTTCTTGTTACGTTAAATTTGCAGTAGGAGTATATGTTGTGTAGTCATAGAAAGATACAATCCCTTTTTCCCATTGAATCCATGCTGACCATCAACCACTCATTTGCACAAATTCTATATTAATTCCACTTTGTTATTCTCCCCAGCTTCCTCATCTATTCTCTTCAAATTCAACCACTCAACCTTGCCCACTGGGGTAGGAAAGCAGAGCACACAGATGGAATTCAAGTGAAGCAAAGCCTAAGGTTCATAGTCTTCGTAGAGACTCAGGATGTGAAAGGAAAGTGAATATAATCCATGAAATTACCAAGTATAGGGCAAGAACTGTATCAAATGAACACATTTTGTGTAGTGCATTCTTAAATGCTGCTGCTGGATTGCCTTACCTATTAAAGACAATATATCTATTCATGCAGCTGTATTACCACTGATTGCACATGTCCGCCTCTCTCTGCTAATGCAATGCTATTCTCTTCAGAGTATTCTGCTTGTCCATTCATCCCACTTGTCCCTCAGCACTTGGGGCATTCGTGGAATCTGATCTGAAGAGGTCTCTGTGGCCCGGAGTAATATTCCTGACATTTTCAGCTCGATACATTTCTTTACCAGTCACCTCCTAGCAAGCTTGATGTTACAACTAGCCTCTTTCTGCCCGTGTCCTTATTTTCATCAAGTGAGGGTTTGTGCTGTTACCTTTTAAAGCTTCAACAAAGCACTTAAGAGTCAAGTGTGTTTCATATTATATGTACTCAAACAGAACAATTAAATTGTTAGCTCAAATTCTTCCTTTCAGCATCATAATTAGATACCCATCAGAATATCAAATAATCAATAGCTATCTTCTGCTCGAAACAACTCTCTACATTACTTTGGAATAGTGAAAAGTAATTAGACAAGACATTTCTATGTGTTTTATTTTCTCTTCATGATCTCTACACCTCTTGTTGCAAACATAGACCCCAACTGTGTGAATTATTGTTTTCCATGTTCATTTATTTCATCTGCAAAATTATCATAAAATAAATAATGAATGGCCATAAAATAAAAATGAATAACACACTGCACAACATTATAAACCCTTGAAAAGCAGGTTATGCCTCTGCATTCACAGCTTTTCTGTTCCATTGCTAATTTATTATTATATTGATTCAACATTATATTAAACACATGCAATTATTTGCAGGATTTGTACCACACTATTATTTAAGCAGCTGATTTTATATTGTTTACAAGCTTATCCAACCTGAAAGCCATCTTTATCGTGGGAAGAAAAATGAAGTGCTTATTGAACGTGGATATAGGCAGCAACTGCCCTAAGGTTAACAACGCCACATAATTATGGTAGTATTTAAGCTGACAATCTTCCCTTTCACTGTGACTTGAGTTATGTTAATCTGAAAGGTTTTTACAACAGCATGATTGCAACAGTCAACTGCAATTTCCCATTTCAAGGCTGAAATAGGAACAGAAACCCTCTAACTGACATATGGAAGAATGGAAGACAATAAAGGATTTTGTAGGTGTGTTACAGCATCAGGAACTTTATTGTTACTGTATTGTGATTTGGCATGTTTAATGAGCTCAGGAGTACAAAAGATAAATCTGCAGCAATACCACTAAAAATATGTGTCCCGTTACATAATTTTTACAGTCTCACAGCAAAATCTGTCGGGAGACTGGTCATGCGGGGAAAAACTAAGCAAGGCAGCAGAATTACCTGGGCAGGTAAGAGGGCCCAAATCCCAAGCATACAATAAAACTGACATTTCCAAGAATTTTGAAGTATAGGACTGTTCTGTAGTTTTGCAGATTCCTAGTTGAACAAAAATAGAAAACAAAGCAATAGATTCTAGAGTCTGTTGTGACTATTGAACCAAATCACTCAGAGGCTGAAGCTGTTTGATATAAAAGTCTTTGTTTGTAAAGAGAAGCTGACGTTCTCTTGGACAGTTCACAGTAGAATTTCCTCCAAACTCAAAGTACATTGAGTTACATATGTTTTAAACACAAAGAAAACAATAAAATATTAACCTTTCTTCAGTCTGAAAATGGGTCTCTACCCGAAATGTCACCTATTCCTTTTCTCCAGAGATGCTGCCTGACCTGCTGAGTTACTCCAACATCTTGCGTCTATCTTCGGTGTAAAGTCAAGTCAAGTCAAGTCAAGTTTATTCGTCACATACACATACGAGATGTGCAGTGAAATGAAAAGTGGCAATGCTCGCGGACTTTGTGCAAAAAAACAAACAAACAAACAACCAAACAAATTACAAACCGAATGGAACAGAATCACATATTCTTTTACATATTAAATATTGTGGGCGGAAGGAAAATGGGGAAAAAAAACAGCAATTTAAAAAAAAGCAGTAGAGTGGTACAGTAAAGTTAGTCCCAGGTGAGATAGGAGTTTACAGTCCTAATGGTCTCTGGGAGGAAACTCCTTCTCAACCTCTCCGTTCTCACAGCATGGCAACGGAGGCATTTTCCTGAAAGTAGCAGCTGGGACAGTCCATTGCAGGGATGGAAGGGGTTTCTCATGATCTTATTGGCTCTGGAGTTGCACCTCCTGATGTATAGTTCCTGCAGAGGGACGAGTGAAGTTCCCATAGTGCGTTTGGGCGAACGCACTACTCTCTGCAGAGCCTTCTTGTCCTGGGCAGAGCAATTCCCAAACCAGATGGTAATATTTCTGGACAAGATGCTTTCCACAGCCGCTGAGTAGAAGCACTGGAAGATCCTCGGAGACACTCCGAATTTCCTCAATTGCCTGAGGTGGTAAAGGCGCTGCCTTGCCTTATTCACGAGTGCTGCAGCGTGTGATGTCCATGTCATATCCTCAGAGATGTGGACTCGCAGGTATTTAAAACAGCTCACCCTATCCACAGTATCCCCATTTATCCTCAATGGTGTGTATGTCCTCGGATGATGTGCCCTCCTAAAGTCCACGATCAGCTCCTTAGTTTTTTTGATGTTCAAGAGGAGTTCTGCAGTTCCTACCTACACAATAAATTTTACTTCGGAGTCACGTGAGTGATTCCGTGAAGAAGCCCGTCCCAGGATGCATTGCGGCATTACGTTTCAGCAGGCCAAGCGGCAGCGCGGGAGACAGGGCTCCCGCAGAAACGAGAAAAGCTAAAGTTTAGGTAAGTACTTACCTTTACTTTACAGCCTTTGCGTCTGCTTGTTCCCTGCAGGGCAAGCAAGCCGCCCCTTGGACTCCTGGAGGAGTTTTTCCGTTGTCGGGAGGGGAGGAAGACGCAACTAGGACGGACCATGGTGCGGGTGCTGGTAAGCTGTCCTCAGGGGCGACATCGGCGCAGGGCTAGCACTGCGCTGGGGTTCCCCTCAGTCCTCCCTCGCCCTCAAGGACTGTCCAGGTGAGGCAGGCAGGCGGGCGGGAGGAGGCTTCCGACTTTTGCGGAGCCGTTAAGGGGACCCACGGAGCAGTGCTGGCGTGGAGTGCGCTGCAGCCCGAGTGCAGCAGCCCGAGGAGAGAGAGAGAGGGAGAGGGAGGACCGCTAATCAGCGCCCCGCTCCCGACTCTGTACCAAGCCCGTCAGCATCAGCTGCGGGCTGGGAGGGAAATGCTGCACCTGCCCGACGAAACGACGTCTTTGGGCAGCAACAGGCGGTAGGACCGCTTAGGGGGCGGTCCACAAACCCGACACCGGGACCTAGCCAGCCCGCTAGCGCCTGAGCAACGGGCTGGATGTGTGTAAAACCCGGCGGTGGAGCCAACATCGGACTGGGAAGTCTCTCCACCCAGGAGGAGGAGAGACTGCCGCCTGAACTACAGGAGCAGCTCTTGGGCATTCCAAAGGTAAGTTTGCAGTTGTGTTTTTATTACATAGTTCAGGAACACAACGCAAAACTCGCAAAGAGGTACTGCCCCGCTCCAACTATACCAGCGGGGCAGCAACCGGCGGCAGCGTCGCTCGCAGAGCGTTTTCGCTATCCCTGAGACCGAGCCAAGCCAGTCTCGCCAGAGCCTACACGGCGGACTGGGAAAGGGGCTAGGAAGCCAAACGGCCGGTCGTCTCCGACTCGTCGGAGGGGGGAAATGTCCACCCCAAAGCGGGGGAGAGACAGCCGCCTAAGCTGCATCCAGCAGCTATTGGAGGGGATGGTCTACCGAGAGCAGCAGCGCTCTCGGACAGACAGGACAGGCGCCCCCTCCATGGTGCTGAGTCCGGCACCTCCCTTTGCGACCTCGGACCAGGAATGGGAGGTTAGCATTGGTGACCAGGGGCAGGCTGGTCTGAGTATGGGGCAGGCGGAAGGAGCCGAAAGAGAGCAGGGTGTGCAGGAAGAGCTGCTAGGGGTTGTAAGCCGCTTTGTCGCTACCCCACGGGTTGGAGCTCCGCTGGAGCCAAGGATGGCTGCCAGCATAAATCATCTCTCCAACAAACCTCTGCAGGGACAGATTCGGAGACAGGAGGTCAAACTACAGCGCATACTTCGCCTCCTCACGGCGGCTATAACAGCCTATGCGCGGGGAGTCGAGACCGTAGAGATGACCACTCACCAACAGGATGTCCTGGCACTCATGTGCACGACACAATATGAGTTGAATAACCTAAGAAGAGACAACATCAAGCCGGCCCTCAATCCTAAATTTGCAGGTTTATGCAAAACTCCATCAGTAGAGACCGACTCATTCTTATTTGGGAAGGACTTGAACAAACAGCTCAAAGAGATGGAGGAGGCGTCCAAGACCTTTAGCCTCATGAGGGCACCACCGGCAGTGAACATACCAAAGCTCTTCATTCCACCCAGGGGGCAGCACACCACTGTATCTACCAGTCGGCGGCCCGAACATCCGACTGGTCAAAGCTGTGGGCCGCACTATCCCCAGAGACCTTTTTTAGGTCAGGGCCTGCAGCGGACCCCCTGGAAAATGCGCCTCCCCCCAACATCGCCAGCACGTCGACAGGGAAGAACACTCAAAAAGAAAAAATCACAACCCCGCCAATAACCATGGAGGTAGGTGGGTCTGGTTCCTACCAGCATATAGAGCGCTTTCTTGGACTATCTTGGCTTTCATATTAATTCAGTCCACGTAACTATAATGTTGCCAAGAGACAACATAGTTGAATTGGCACAAACAAGGGACAAATTAATGGTCAAACTACCAACTACTCGACAAATAACAGAGTAATTGGGGGAAAATGATACCATTTTCTGTCTACATGATTCAGATGTTAGTATCAAGAACAACATATAGGTTGTCATTGAGCATCTCATGAAGTTACCGACTGAAATAATATCAGAAAGACAGTGGTGGGGTTACCACTTACACTGGGCATTAAGTATCTAAAAAATGCTCGGGTGAAATTCATGAGTTTAAGCACTTGCATGTATGGGTATAAATAGACTACACTATGGAGGTGGCCTATATTAACCATATGGCAGCATAAAGTCGGTATCATATGACAAGTTGGTCAAAACAATTTGGCAATGGTATATCCATAGAGGTATTGGACTATCAACAACTTACCTGCCTGGTAAGCAAAATACAGTGACAGACACCAGGTCACAAAAAATTAAGGACAACATCAAGTAGATGTTTTCATATAAAGTTTAACAAAACTATCAAGATATACGATGCATTTCATTGTCTCTGTACTGCACACTGACAATGACAATTAAAATGGAATGTGAATCTGATATCGATTATTTGCATCAATGCTATATCACCAGGGGCTCGGGGATGTCCTATGTATGTCGCGGGGGGAAACCAGACCCTGGGGCAGTGGAATCCTCATATATATAAAAAATTTTCTCTGGGACAGATAGTTCCAGCAGAAAGCTTGTCAGCTATATATATTAACTTTTCTGACCTATAGGTCATGTTGTCATTCAACAATATATTTATAATATTGATAGACAAATGCGTTCATGTTGCATTGGTGAAATTAATTCTATGTATTTTTTCCCTTCTGCCTCACCAATCGAGAACAACGCACAGTACAAAAGGATTCTGTTTCAGAACTTACGCTATGACATGATTGTTGGAACTTGCATGGAGTTTTCCCAGTACCCAGGATTATTAACAATCGGAGCCGGGCACAAATCAACTGTGCCATGAGAAAATAAGCTCCTGAGCTGCAGATTCTGCGCAAGCCTCTGGGACTGGGATTGTTATACTGAACAATCAACACCATGTCAGCATCCTTTTGAACATTCACTGGACTACAACACTTGTCCAGCATCAACAGAAGTGCTGCAAGGATACAGGGAAAACCTACTCATCCGATACAGGTACTACAAACTGGAATTCCTGGAGAACCGTCATCACGATGAAGGATTCGGCTACAGTGCCATCAACACAGCTAGAATTGCCCTGACTGTTCTTTTCAAAAACAGCTACAGGACAACAGGTATGGGTTACTGGCTGGGGGTAAATTTGAAGGGTATTAAACTCTAAAGCCCTAGACCAAGTACACCCATATGTTGGGATGTCACAATGGTTAACCATACTTCAGGGGATACTCACCAGCCAGAGCCCTAAACCTGAACCTTCTATGCACTAAAAACATATGTTGAAGGCACACTGAGCAGCACAGAGGGTCCAGTCACTACTCCTATTTCAACTGGACACCATGCTCACAGCTTCAGACCAGATCTCTATCATTTGTCCAGGGAATGGTCAAACCAGACCAGGAATACCTTATCCAGTCATAAAATCCGGGCTTACCCGCCAGAAAACACGGTAATGTACCAAGACCCTTTTTTACCTTACATAGACACAACCTAATTATGCGAGGGAGATGAAAAGCCTTGTGGGTTGGTCACAAAAAACCTTGTGGTCGGGTAACAAGCCTTTTTGAAATGGCTCAAGCAGGTTAAAGCTCCTGGGATAAAACTAACATGTCAAAGTTGTCATCCCACAGGAGAAGCTTCCACGTCAACGGCAAAAGAATGGACGTACCTATAAACCACATCCTGGCTCCAGCAGAATAGTGGGGGTAAAACGTTCAGAGAAATAATTTATTATAAACTGTTGACAAAACCTGTTTTTTCATTTGCAGGAAAGATTCCAATCTGCAAATATTCAAATTAGCCAAAGGGAGCATTTAAATTTCTTCAGTGTCTATTGTAAAATACCATTGGGTTTTCTATAACAGAATCATTGGTTGGTTACGATACACACTTCCTCCCTCAAAGACTTCGGCAGTGAGTGTAGTATAACTGTTACACGGTTTGCAATCACAGAGCTTTGAAATCTTCATGGAATCACTCACGTGACTCCGAAGTAAAATAGTAAGATTAAACGAGAACTTACCAGTTTGAAGTTTGATCTGTATTTTATGAGGAGTTACGATGAGGGTTTACGTGCCCTCCGCTCCCACCCTCATTACATGGATCAAACTGATAATTGATGTCTCTTTGTTCTTTACTATGTTACTTCAAATACTTGTGTCTATCTGTGATTCCACACCGCTGCTTTGAAGTATGCCGCAACGCGTCCTGGGACGGGCTTCTTCACGTAAACCCTCATCGTAACTCCTCATAAAATACAGATCAAACTTCAAACTGGTAAGTTCTCGTTTAATCTTACTATTATTAACCACAGTTTTGATGACTTCTGAATATTCAAAGACGGGTCCCGACCCGAAACGTCACCCATCCTTTTTCTCCAGAGATGCTGCCTGACCTGCTGAATTACTCCAGCATTTTGTTTCTACCTTTCTCCCCCCACCCCCCATTCCCTCCCCGTGCCCACTTGGTCTTCCACCTGTTTCTCTGTTTCTCTGAACCTATCCACGTTCTCCCGAGATGCTACCTTTCCTGCTGAGTTACTCCAGCACTTTTGTGTATTAACCAGCAGCTACAGATATTTGTTTCTGCCTATGACTGTACTAGATGTGCCAAGAGACAAGATGTCTGGTCTGGAAGCTACCTTCATCTCTATCACAGTGGTGTGAAGTAACAAGCTGAAGATTTCTGGCTTGATGTAGGTCCATTACCATATGCCGTTGTTTTACACTTGGCTGATACATACATGAACAGACAGTCTGTCTGTTTGCAATGCACAGTAGAGCAGATATTCTGAAGACAGGTTCTTGTTTTGAATTAATAGCTGTTACTTCCATATAATTTTATAACCCCTGAATAATCCCTACCAAGTCAAATGTAAAAATTGGAAATTGAAAGCATTACTGAAGCACACTATTAGCAGATTGCAGGCACTCAGTGGCAGTTTGTCTGAAAGTTATTAATTAAAAACACTGTAAAGACTCATTTTAATAGCTTGCTGCTTATGACAGCATCATAATAATTCTACTCGCATTCTGAAAAAGAATGAGATGAAATGTGAGTGATATCAAGGCTAACAGAAGCTACATTTTTACTATTATACTAGAGGAGTATAGCAAGGACAATGTAGATCCTGCAAAAATAATTGTGGGAATTTATAACACGTAAAAAGAAGAGAATGGCAGATGGTTGAGTAATCACCTTAAGTCAGTCTTCTCAGTGGAGAAAGGGAATAATGTTCCTGACATTCTACATAAACTGATAATGAGTCTAAGTATGAAATTCACAAAAGTATACTTATACATGAAACAGTGCTGAAAAATATAAGTGCTAAAGAGAGTGGTTTCCACACCGGGGCCTTAAACTCAGCAGATGAGGAAATTGCAAAAGTTTTAGTCATTATTCTGCAATGTCCTTCCTAGTCAGAAATTGTCCCTTTAGTTTATAATATCGCTAATACAACTCCATTACTTAAGGTGCAAGAGGGAACCCCAGGAAATTATAGGCCTGTTAGCTTAACATCTGGTGTAGACATGTTATTGGAATTTATAATTAAGGCCAGAGTGAAAAGAGCACTTATAGAAAATTGAGCTAATTAGAGAGAGCCAAGATGGATTTGAAATGGATAGGTCACGTCTAACAAACCAAATTAATTTTTTGAGGAAGTAATAAAGTCATGTACAAGGCAGTTTCTATAAATATGGTTTATCATGTACTTCAAGATGGCATTTAGGGAAATGTCTTGATGGTTAGTCAAATTAAATCTTCTGGGAGTTAAAACAAATTATTGATTTTGTTGAATGTTTATAAAAGCAGCAGATTACAGGAGTGGAGATGTACTCCACATGGATCAGTAGTGGAGTAGTGCATCCATTATTGACTGGATTTCTTAATGACTTAGAAAATGCAATAGAAAACAATTGATCTCAGATGACACAAAGCTTGATAGGTACTGTGGGTTATGAATTTAAAATGCAAATACAAATGCTAGATTAAACATGTATGCAAAAATGTCTGATGGATGCCAGTACAAGGAAGTATAAGGTCAAACATTCTGGACCAAGAGAAGAGGAATCCAAAAACATTTGTTTTCAAATAGAGGAAAAGCAGAGATTTAAATTATCTTAGAACTATGAGCCCGCTGAGCACTGAAATGGAGTGGTCAGTGCAAAAGAGTAATGAAAATAGCAAATGGAAAGTTAGCTTTTGTAATGGGATAGTTAGGATATAAGGATGTGGACATTTACAATGCCAATCGGAAACCTTGATTAGATTGGATCTGGAGTACTGAGTACTGTCTGAATGTTGTACTTTTGAAGGATATATTGGCCTTGGAAGCAATGCAGCACAGATGTAACACAAAAATAATTTGAAATCCAATATTAATAGATATTTTACCAGCCAAGGTATATAAAGTAAAGTAAGGTGGATGGATAGCTCAGCCATGGCCTTATTGGGAGAGAAGGTGCGAGGGGCTGTAAATCCCATTCCTTTTCCACTATTCCTGAAGCGCAATCAGATCACAACCATGATTACACATGATTATGCACCACCAACCTTAGTAGAAATACTTAATAACAACATGGTTTGATGAAGCCAAGAAAGGAACAAGTAAAATCCTGAATGTGGTCAAACAGAAAGAAATCTGAGTATAATGTAACTTTTGGCTATCACTAGCTACAGATTGTGTTTAGAAGAATGCCTCAATGTCTCCACAATCATGTGACTGTTAGTAGTGTCATTACCTATTCCTTGGCTCTCATTAGGCATTGTAAACTGAAAAGCCTTTCTTCTCATTGTCCCTGAATATAAAAGCTTGCTCACAGGCAGTGAATTGGTGAATTTATTTTGTTGACTGGTGGAAGACAATTTCACCAGGGCAACAGTGCTCTACCACTACTCTATAACCCATTTCATGTAAGCATTGAGAATGAGATACTTAGCAATGATCTTCCTTCCTATTTTTCCTCTTTGTGTGCACTTCCTAATCTCTCACACCAAAAGAAAGGAAGCAAATCTGTGATGTCTTGGTGTCCACTGAAGGTGTCTGAAATACTGTTTTGATTTCCTTTTTAACCAGGTTTGTTTAGTTCTAGTTTAAAAGACCCTGGGAAGTTCTGGAAGATATTGAAAACTATTCCAGAAGCTCCCTGAAAATTGATAGACAATTTTGGCTGTTGATTCTGCTTGATGTGGTCATTTAACTGGCTCATATCAATGCATGTGATCAATGCATTATGAATCAATGTGAGAAGAACTATTTACATTTTGCAAATAAATAATTATCTATTGGAAAATTGATGCTCTTGCTTCTGTGAAGGCCAATGCAGTCAATTCACTTTATTGAGGGGCCTCATGGCCATTTCGCCATAACCTTTGCAAGAGATCAATGGTGGTTTGGCTAATTTCCTGGGTGATCTAACAATATGTTTGCTCTGCAGGAGAATAACTCTGGTAATTTAGATGATATCCTGATGTGGTTATCAGAAAGCAGAGATTGCATTTGAAATGCTACTGGTATTTAAACATAGATGGTGATAAAGTGGAGTACTACACATATGGATATCTCTTACACAATCGCAGTTAAAATGCACATTTTGTAATTATTGCACTTTGCATTCCACTGTCATTAACTTCAAGCCAGCAAAATGGCTTATATGCACACTGCATCATATAGCGGAAGGACTCCTCATGTGAATCAACAAAAGGCAAAAGTTCCCTCATGAAGCATTATCATGCCATGTTGACAGTGTAAAATGGGAATAAGAGAGGAGACACCGGAAAATAGTTATTCCGCCACCCTATTCAATAAACAATAAACAATAGACAATAGGAGCAGGAGTGAGCCATTCGGCCATTCGAGCTAGCACTGCCATTCAATATGTTCATGGCTGATCATCCATAATCAGTACCCCATTCCTGCCTTCTCCCCATATCCCCTCACTCTGCTATCTTTAAGAGCCCTATCCAGCTCTCTTATGATAGCATCCAGAGAGCAGGCCTCCACCACCCTCTGGGGCAGAGAATTCCAAAGTCTCACAACTCTCTGTATGAAAAAGTGTTTCCTCATCTCCATTCTAAATGGCTTACACCTTATTCTTAAACTGTGGCCCCTGGTTCTGGACTCCGCCAACATCGGGAATATGTTTCCTGCCTCTAGCGTGACCAAACCCTTAATAATCCTATATATGTTTCAATAAGACCCCCTCTCATCCTAAATTCCAGAGTATACAAGCCCAGTCACTCCATTCTCTCAGCATATGACAGTCCCGCCATCCCGGGAATTAACCTTGTGAACCTAAGCTGCACTCCCTCAATAGCAAGAATGTCCTTCCTCAAATTTGGAGACCCAAACTGCACACAATACTCCAGGTGTGGTCTCACGAGGGCCCTGTACAACTGCAGAAGGACCTCTTTGCTCCCATACTCCCCCATATCAACTCCTGTTTGTCAGCTATAAAAACCTGGATGCAACATAATTTCCTCAAACTCAACAGCGATAAGACAGAATTCCTCCTCATAGGCTCCAAAGCCACGCTCAGCAAAATATATAACCCCACTCTCACCATCGACGGCACCACTGTCTCCGCAGGCCCGCAACCTTGGCGTGATCTTTGATTCCACCCTCTCCCTTGAGCCTCACATCCGTCATGTCATTAAAACCTCCTTCTTTCATCTCCGCAACATCGCCGAACTCAGACCCTCTCTCACACCTCCCGCTGCTGAAAGACTCATCCATGCCTTCATCTCCTCCCGACTGGACTACAGCAACTCACTTCTCCTTGGCATCAACTCCACCTACATCAACCGACTCCAACTGGTCCAGAACACAGCCGCCCGACTCATCACCCACACCAAATCCTGGCATCACATCACTCCAGTCCTCAAACAACTTCACTGGCTTCCCATCTCCCACCGGATCAACTACAAAATTCTGATCCTCACCTACAAAGCCCTCCACCATCTGGCCCCCCCATTAGTCACTGCTTGCCATTCTGAAAGGGACCCGTTAATCCCTACTGTTTTTTTTCCTGTCTGCCAACCAATTTTCTATCCATGTCAGTTTACCCTCAATATCATATGCCCTAATTTAGCCCACAAATGCTTTCTGGAAGTCCATGTACACTACATCCACTGGCTATCACTTGTCCATGTTCCTAGTTACATCCTCAAAACATTCCAGAAGATGAGTGAAGCATAATTTCACCTTCGTAAATCCATGCTGACTTGGACAGATCCTGTTACTGCTATCCAAATGTGCCACCATTTCATATTTTACAATTGATTCCAGCATCTTCCCCACCACTGATGTCAGTCTAATTGGTCTATAATTCCCTATTTTCTCTCTCCTGCCTTTCTTAAAAAGTTGGATAAAATTAACTACCTTCCAATCCACATGAACTGATCCTGAATCTACAGAACATTGAAAAAAGATCAACAATGCATCCACAATTTCTAGAGCCACTTCCTTAAGTACCCTGGGATGCAGGAAGATTGTCAGTGTCCTCCTCAGTGAAGATGCATCTAAAGTACCCGTTCAACTCATCTGCCATTTCCTTGTTCCCCATAATAAATTTACCCTTATCAGTCTTCAAGGGTCCAACTTTGGTCTAAACCAATTTTTTCCTCTTCACATACCTAAAGAAGCTTTTACTATCCTCCTTTAGATTCATGGCTAGCTTACCTTCATACCTCATCTTATCTCCCCATCTTGCCTTTTTAGTTATCATTGCCTAGGTATGTTGCAAAACTTACCTTCAGCGGCGCTGCAGTTCTGTCTGTGCCCGTGTGCGCGACTTTGGCGCCTTTGAGAGGGGGCGGGTTTAAAACGCTGTTTTCTCTAGGCTATTGAAATCGAGGTTGTTCAAATTGCTTAGTTGCTGACGAAAAATCGCTGCGACATTCGTTCGCTGCAGTTATTTTTAAACGAAGTTGGGGGACTAGGCAAGGTAGGCTGTTTATTTTTACATTAAAAAGTGCTTCTTAAGATCCCTTTATTCAAAATTTTAAGTTGCGAGAATGTGAATTGGGGGCCCATCCGAACCGGCAGTATTTTTCATGCCGACATGGGCATCAAATCCACCGCAATCGCGTTCCACAAAATCCCACTTGCAAGCTGATTTAAATGGCCATTAATTTACAGCAAGTAAACACTAAATTCCTTCCATTTGGCCTATAAATTAATGACAATGAGATTTAAAAATCATGTTTTATTGTGAATTCTTGTGTGAATGTTCTTTGGACAATTAGGCTATTTAAAAATGTAAATCTTTTCTTAAGGAATGGATAGATGTTTAGATCTAGTAATTGAATTTTGGAATTAGCTACAATTTCAGGTCATCCAAGTAAGATTGTTTAATATTTGTTTCAGAATGCTTCAATCTACAATAACTGAAAATGTCTTTCAGTTCTCTTAATTTTTAATAAAGTTATGGACATTTAACTGTCCTTGATCAAAACGTTTGTGTTAAGTCAATGGAAAAGCAATAGGGAACAAGATGCTAATTTCCGAGTATGAAAATGGCCATAACCTTTTAATACTTTATATGAAAGTGAATTAGGTGTCAAATTAAACTTCTTTTTATGCTTTATCTGGTGGGATAAATTGCAGACTTGATTTTTAAAATCTCAAAATTTTGTAACATTGCTACATTGTCTATTTTAGTTGCCGTCTTAATTGCTCTTTAAACATTACCCAATCATCTGGCTTCCCACTCAACGTTGCACTGTTGTACTTCTTTTATTTTTATACTGTCCCTGACTTTTATTGTGGATAAATTAAAGATATTTCGATCATTCTGTCATTCAGTGTTTGCTTTCATTTGGCAGGAAGATAAAGTACCATTATATGAATGGGAAATGAATCCTATAACTGAATGATATCATGAGGAATCTATTTCAATATTTATATTAAAACAGAATTATATTTTTGTGCAAGGATGTTCTAACAGTAGAAAGTCTGCAATGCACAACAGAAAGAGGAACAATGCACTGAAACCTGCCTAGTTTCTCAACTATTGCTATGGATATTTGATTTGGGCAAGAATCATGAATTTAAAATGAAACCATGCCTGTGTATTCTCAAATAAACTCACACTTAAACATTTTTACCAATTCAATTTAATGGTCAAGATGTTATGGATTAGTATTTATTCCAGACCTGCTCCTATGACAGCATGAATGTTTTACTTTATAAAGTAACTTCAGTCATATACAGCACTGAAGTTGCTTGTCCCTTTTACACCAAGCAGAAGTTGGAAAAACTATCCCTGCTTCATCAGAGGCTGATATCTATTTTGTTCATGTAACGTAGATTAACAATGACTGGCTTGGTTTGAATAGTTTTTAAAAGACTTATGTACAGGAGGAGACAGACTGGAAAATGTCCTTCATTAGAGCTTTACTGGCAGCATTATATTGAGCAGTTTCCTAGAAAGACTCATTGCCATGACCACTGATCCATGGCTGTAATTGATGCAGGAAATAATTCCTGATACGATACAAAAAGAAAAGGCAGAATTAATGATTTTCATTGGTTTCATTATACAGGTGCACAACCTTTTATCCGAAAGCCTTGGGACCAGACACTTTTCGTAATTCAGAATTTTTCGGCTTTCGGAATGGAAGATTTTTAGCGTAGATTTTAACGGCTGGCTCAGTGGTAGAGTGCTCGGCTCATATCCGCAAGGTCGCGAGTTTGTGCCTCGATCCCGGCAGTTGCTCGATCGCGAGTTTGAGTCTTCAATGTAGTTTTTTCTTGCAGAATAGGAGAGAATAGGAAGGGTTAGGCTGGGATCATTCTCTGTGAGATGATCTTAGTGCGGGAGACAAGTGTAGGAGAGGTGTACTGACTGTGTGGGCAGAACTTTGGAAGTGATTGCCCACCATTCTCAAAAGCCGCTGTGTCTCCCTGTCCCTCCAACTCCAGAGGAATCCGCTGCCCGATGCGCCGCTACGGCGACAAGTGGCAGTTCGCCCACAGCCCGAGCTGCGCCCCCTCATCCGCAACCCGGGTTCCTCTGGAGTTGGAGCGGGGCTGGGCTAGAGTTGCTGCTGGCTGTGAGTCTCTGGGATCTCCGTGCTTGCAGTCTGTGTCCCGTTGGTCCTGACGTCTCCGGTCACCCCCCTGGAATGGAGCTGAGACTGGGAACTGTACCGCCCTTGCCCCCTCCCTCTGCAACTGCAAACAACTCCACAGTTCCCAGTCTCAGCTCCTGTACAGGGGGGTGGCCGGAGACGTCACAGCCCGAGCTGCGCCCCCTCATCCGCAACCTCAAGACCAAGACGCACCTTGCACACCATCAGCTTCGGTCCCTACGGGGAGCGTGTTCCTCTGGAATTGGAACGGGGCTGGACTGCTGCTGGCTGTGGGTCTCTGGGTTCTCCGTGCTTGCAGTGGGCCTGGGGCCGGTGTCCCGTTGGTCCTGACGTCTCCGGTGATTGGCACTAGCTCCGCCTTGAAGACAGTGCAAAACCCCCGCGCCGGTGCAATGAGCGGGGAGCTGGAGAGGGGAGGGAAGGGGTCACACACATGGCCGGGAAGCAGAGGGGTGTAGGTGGGGTGAAACTTAAGGGAGCGACAATCTGCTGCTCCCTGCCCGCTGAGTTAAAAAGTTCTCATGCAAGACTCACGATACACAGTGTATCGTGAGTCTACCGTGGGAACTTTTTAACTCAGCGGGCAGGCAGCAGCAGATTGTCAATTATTAACCCTCCCGCGCAATATACCCTCACCTTCTCTTTTATGAATGGGGATTTAGTTCCCCTTTCTCCGAGGACCGACCGGAGATTCCGCTGTCACCTCTGCGGGCCGCCCTCGGTGAACGTTTTCAAGGACCTTTCTTCAAGGACTGAAAAAATGTCGCTATTCGGAGGTTTTCGTTATTTGGAACTTCGGATAAAAGGTTGTGCACCTGTATCTGGAACTCCAACTTCAATTCACCTCAATATAACACTGGCTGAATAGTGACACAGTGGTAGGAACTGCGAGAGTGCTTACAGTGCCAGAGACCCGGGTTCGATCCTGATTACGGATGCTGTCTGCATGGAGTTTGTTCGTTCTTCCCCTGATCTGCGTGGGTTTTCTCTGGGTGCTCCGGTTTCCTCCCACACTCCAAAGACGATCAGGTTTGTAAGATAATTACTTGCTAAAATTGTAAATTGTTGCTAGTGTTTGTAGGATAGTGTTAATATGCGGTGATCGCTGGTAAGTGCGGACTCGGTGAGCCGAAGGGCCTGTTTCTGCGCTGTATATCTAAAGTAAACTAAAATTCATCATTAATTTTAGTAAGTTCATCCATTTCCATGGTAATTTTGTTAATAATTATAGTAGCAACAATACCATTAATGGATTTTATATTTATTTTCTTGTCGATATTTTACTATGCAATATTGTTTGGTTTTCTTCCGAGGATGAAAGACGGGAACTGATCACATATACGTTCACTGAATATCCCCAATAGGTTAGTTGGACAATATGTATTACTTATTAAATCAAGACACAAAGTGTAAGAATTAATCCTGTTGTCCACTTAGATGACACGCAGCAAATCATCAAATACTGTATACTGTATACCACCGGATTGCACTTCGATGGCAGCCTCGCCTACAGTCTGTCTGTCCTTTTCGTCATTTTTTTGTTATTTTTAGTGTGTTGGTGTTAATGTTCTCTGGTTTGTTTTATGTGGTGGGTGGGGGAGGGGGTCGGCGGAAACATTTTTCAACTTTTTCAAACTTTTTTCAATCTCTTTCCTTGCCAGAGATGCGATTGTTTTCCGGGTCTTATCTCCAGTTGCTCTGTGGCCTAACATCGTGGAGCTGGAGCCTTGGTTTGGACTGACTTTGAGCCCCACCGCGGGGACGTGGACTTACCATCGGAGCCGATTCCTTGCCTAGGATCAAAGCTCCAACCGCGGTCTGCGAACTATAACATCAAGGAGCTCGCAGTCTCAGGTTGAGACCGAGTCGGGAAGCTCCAAAAGCCGCATGACGTTCGACTAGCCCCGACCCGAGGTAGATCGCCCGGCGCGGGGGAGCTGAGATAATCCCCCGATGCAGGAGCTTGATCACCCCGATGAGGATGGCCGCCGTCGGCTATGGGAGTAAGATTGTCCCGTCAATGGAAGGCTCGAGGCCCCCGACCGCTGGGGGACAAAGAAGGGAGGAGATTGAATTTTTTTTCGCTTTACATCACAGTGAGGAATGTGGAGGAGTCACTGTGGTGGATGTTTATGTTAAAATGTATTTTGTGTGTTCTGTTGCATTTTATTAGTATGGCTGTATGGCAAAAAAAATCCTTGTATGTTGCAAAACATACATGGCTAATAAAGTATTATTATGATTATGTTTAACTCAGAGAAAAAGTAGTGGTCTGCCTCTGGAAACTCCTTTAATTCAGTAAGGCTGAATGATTGAACTGTAATCTTAATGAACGATTCACCTCCTCTGAAATAGAGATCAAGCAAGTGCAGCTCAGGCTTTTAACGCAAGATAACTATTCACAGGCAGCAGAAGGATTATGTGAAGGGGAGAGTATGATAGTTATCATTAGATACATGGAGCCTCCTGTGGTGGTATTCTTCTTGAAAACATTCATGATGGAATTTACTACAATGGTCCTATTCAGAGTTCAGTCAGTGTAATTAGGAAAGTTACTTAGAGCTCATTTCAGATGGTAATGTAATCAAGTACATTATTCATCACTCTGTTCAAACACATTTTGTGGAAATATTGATAGGTACTTGGATTTAAATCGAGGCTAGCTGAAGGCAATTAACCTAAAGGCCATCATGAATTTATTCCACTGGTCATTTTAAATGTTATATAGGAATTAATGTTTTTCCATTAGTTCAAATAGTCATATCCAATTTTATGCTTTCATTGAAAATATTCTCATTTCATGAAAAATGATTTCATCTTGGAGTGGAATCCTTTGGGAAACAATTCCACTGGGTCTAACCATTAATCATGTATAAATTGTGGCATTAAAGCTTGGAGATTTTATTGCCGGCTACCATTCTGGTATAAATCAGTGATTGTGGGACCTTGGTCCATGTAATTATGTACCATGTTTCATTTTCCTCTGCAAAATTCTCTTCACAAGTAATTTATTCTTTATGTATCAGTCTAGAATTTTGTGAAATGCAGGCTTTTCTTTCATCTTGCTCTGTTTCTGACCTTTGCTGACCTAATACATGCTGTATTTTGTGGCTAACCAATCATTATCAGTTGTAGTCATCCTATAACACCAGCCTAATTATCCCAAAGTCCTTGGGTTTCATTGGTATGCACTGTTCTGCTCCACCACCAATGTGCCTCCCACAGCTAGCCAAACCTATATGACAAATTAAGCGATAAAAGGACACAAGTACTGGAATAACTCAACAGGTCAAGCAGCATCTCTGAAGAACATGGATTGGTGATGTTTTGGGTTGATTCCCTTCTGCAGACTGAACTGATTGTATGCATGTAGTACACTTCATTTGAGATGATCTATCATCTTCAGCAACCCATTCAGTACTGAGTGAGTTCAATAGAATATAGTCAGCAGACTATTGATTAATATTAATACTCGTTGTTTTCAACAACCACAAAAGCCTTTGACTTCATCAGTAGGGAATACCTTCCTGAAATCTGGTTCGGTACAAATTTGGTTAGATGTCTCCATTTTTCCTTTGCTCCGTGGTATCATACAAACCATGAAACTAACCAACAGGTTTACAACAGATCAATCTTGGTGAATTGCAGTGATACTGTCTTGAAAAACCACTCAAATTCACTGGAAGAATAACAAAACCAATGCCAACAGCCCACTAAACTTGTGTCCTCTTATTTTACCTACTCTGGGTAAAATAGCCTGTGCATTCACCCTATCATTTCCCCTCGTGATCATATCCATGTCTATAAGATCACCCCTCGGCCTCCTATAATAATTATGTTATACTTCATTGCGGAGAAAATTATTGCCCTCCTTGATACACAAGTAAAAAGGTTTGGTTTGGTCTATTGAATCAGAAAAGCTGTATTCAGCCCTTTGTTACTGGTACATCATCAAATACAGTTTTGGGTAATTTCAGATCTTAGACCACAATTGTGAACTATAGGTTTAATGCATTTGCAAAGCCATATATATTTTTTTTGTGTGCTTTGGTGTGCTGAATAATGGCATCACAGAGAAAGAATAATCTAAAAAACATCTGCCGAGGAAGTGGAAGGATCAGTAGTTCAGCTATATATAGACTGACCAGGCCTCGGACTGAAGTATTTTAAGGGTGCAGTTTTCAGTTTCAACTCAAGAGAGCTGGAATTTAACTGTAGTTGGTAAATTTCAATCTCACTCAGGTTTACACTTTTGCGTGTTGTGCTCCTTTTATTAAAATTCAGAATTATTTTTCCTTGTAGCTGAAGCACCAATTCATGTAAGTAAACAAAAACACTAATTGGATTTACCACAGCTTTGGCAGTGGATCTATTATTGAAATATTGCTCTACATTATCTAAACACCAAATGACAGGCTCTCAATTGTAATTGATGTTATCTGAGTATTCCTAATTTTAATTTCTGCACCCTTTGATTAAGCCCTGGTTAATTAATTCTCAAGGCCCTTGTACTCCCACAACTAGCATATGACAGTATGAGGGTGTTTCAAGGTTGGCTGAAAATTGAAGAATACTTCAATAAATTACTGTACATGCAAAGTAAAAATTGATTTAATTACATAAATATAGGTGTCATTTCCTCTTATTAATTGACAACCATCATACTTTTGCCAAATGCTGTATTTTGAATATCGCTTGGTCATAAATTCTCATTTTATATTTGTATTTTACGTTGCTTATACGACTCAGTCCACTGTGGAAAAATGAAGCAAACATTTTTATTTTGCATTCTGATGCTCTTCTATACACTTGCACATTGTGCTGATCAACAACAATTATATAGTATTTAAAAAAATATATAATGGTACAGGAATGGCTAATAATAATTAGAGAACAATTGATGTTATCATCATAATCACAGAAGATTATGTTACCATCATAATCACAGAATTTATACTTAAATTCTGGAAAAACGATCCCACACCAACGATAAAAATGTGGATTTCAATATGTCCGAAATGTTACACCTGGAAGACATGAGATTCCTCTTTGCAGGCAAATCAGACCATTTCCAAAAGATTTGGTCTCCATTTATTGACTTATTACAATTATAGGGTGCAACATAACTTTGAAAATAAATGGTTTCAGGACCTGGCAAGGGGTGTAAAGATACGAAGTAGGTATATCCCTTTTATCTTATTTTACTTTCTTATATCTTCTGTTCTCTATTTTTCTCTTTCTTTGTCTTTGTTTTTTTTTAATCTCTTCTTCGTGTTTTACGTTTCTACGGGTCTCTCTTGATCACTCTTTCACGCACTTACTATTCTATCTAACTCTCTCTACTTTCCATCTTTTTAAAGTTTAAAATAACAAGTAGTACAGGAAATGTATTATGTTATTTTTAGCTTATATCACTGTAATGTACATTACTTCTAATAAATAAAATATTAAAAAAAATAATAATAATTACAGAAGAAAGAATGGACGCGATAGCAGTATTTTTGTAATTATGCAACTGTCTGGTTCTTGAACTGACCTCCACAACCCTAATCCCACCTCAACAATGGAACACTACCAACCACCTCTTTCACTACCATGGAATTGTTTTCAAATTGTGTATATTTGCACTAATGTCTCATTTTGTTTGCACAGTCTTTTTGTTTAATGCATAATTTTGTGTATAATTGATGATTAATTTATGTTTTTGTGTGTTCTTTAGGTCCATGTGCCTGTAATGCTGCCACAACAAGTTTTTCATTATACCTGTACCTCACGGTATATGCCCATATGACAATAAACAATTAACCTTCATATTGAAAATCATTTTGTATTTATTTTTTTAGAAAGGGTATTTGTTACATCCTCCTATATGAAAGATGTGATAGCACAGGGGAGAGTAGGTTGCTGAGTACCTCTGCAATCAGCTAGGACCACTTTTGTTTTCTATTCCTGTAAATAATTTGTATGTAATTTCAATGGGAATGATTATAACATTGATTTGTGACCCAAATAAAGAGGGTTATGATAAATTGCATAGAAGGATACAATAAATAGCCAGCAAAAATTGCACAGTTGCCTTAAGGAGCTGCATAAAGGCTTGACTTGCGAACCCTTAAAGATTTTGGACAATGGCCTGTAAGGTAAGTGTTTCATTAATAAATGGAAATTGGTGCTCCAAGGCCTAAATAAAACCCCATTGGCATTTGTATTTACTTCTGTGCCGTCTGCTACTTAACCAGGTACAGCTGCTGGGAAGGACAAACTGCATTGTACAATATGAGGAGGCTTTCTTCCAAAATGCCATTCTGGCTAAGGAGGTCACTCCTACACCATATTTGCCTCTCCCATGGTGTAGGACAATGCTTTATTTTCAAAATGGATGTGAAATTGACTGATGGAGGAAAGAATGCTAAAATATGACTAGTAATCATCAGGAGAGGTAACATTTCCAATTTATTCTTTTTGCAAATCAGCCATTATTAGTTTTTGATCAGTCTGCAAATAAATAAACAATCTAACAATATTTCCAATAAACAAACTGTGATGATTATGTAGAAAAACAACAGCATATTGAAGTTATGATACCAAAGAGACTAAAAAGCCTTGAAAAGTCATCAACATCATGTCATGAGGAAATAAAAAATATTGTTTCTACTTTCAACAAACTGGTAAACATATTTGAAATTCTTCTGAACATGTTAATACTAAATTTGAAGAAATGACATAATTGATTTATGCTGGGAAATGATTCCAAGGCAAATTTGTGCTCCTTCGAGTTATTTCTACATTTCCAAAATGTTATGTAATTGTTCATTTCTACACGTTGACTGATTTTGTTTAGTTTGCAAGGTTTTATAGTGTAAGTGGTGCCATTTCGTAGGACTTAATTGCCTCTATATAATCCAAAAAACATTGTCCAAATGGAGTACAAAATAGTTGCCAGAAGGCAATAATGGCTTCACTGATGTCATCATAATTAGTGCTTTGCCATTTTATAAATATTTCACAAAGTAATTATCCCTTTTTCAACAGATTTACTCATCAATTCCAGATTCTCTTTGTAAATTAAAATTCAACCAACCTATGTTTCAGCTGATTTGTTTTTTTACAGATGAGTTCATCACTAAACATTCTGCTCAAAGGAAAACTGAATAGCTTATTAAATTAAAACAAGTTTGAGTTTAGTTTATTGTCATGTACATCGAGGTGCAGTGGGAAGCTATTGATGCGTGCTAACCAGTCAGCTGAAAGACAATACATAATTATAATCGAGCCAAGCACAGTGTGCAGATACATGATAAAGGGAATAAAGTGAATACTGCTTAGTGCAAGATAAAGTCCTGTAAAGTCTAATCAAAGGTAGTCCGAGGGTCTCCAAATGAAGTAGAGGGTAGAATAGGTTTAGAAAGAGGTACAGCATGAAAACCTTTCATATGGATATCTAAACATTGTACTAATCAGAATCAGAATCTACATGTACTTCGTATTTCACGCTGTAACATGAAGACTTTATTTTTCCTGATGCAGGGGACTAAATTGATTGCTTGGCTTGCATGCCTAAAAAACTGCTGCCGAAACTAATTTAAAACTTTCCTATCCCCTATCTCCTACCCCTCGACACAAATTCGATATGACCCCGACAACTCTCACCAACGTCTACAGATGCGCCATAGAACACATCTTATCAGGATGCATCACAGCATGGTTTGAGGACAGCTCCATTCCAGACCGCAATAAATTGCAGAGAATTGTGGATGTAGCCCAGATCATCACACAAACCAACCCCCTTGCATTGACTCTATTTATACTTCACGCCTCAGCAAGGCCACCAGCAAAATCAAAAACTGCCAACACTGTTTTCAGGTCATGGAATCTTGACAGCATTAACCGTTTGACCTGAGTGAAGTAGCACAGTGGTTAACTTACTAGATTGGCAGTCAGAATTCTGGACCATTAATTTGGTGGAACTTAACTTAAATAATGCCATTTGTCTGGACTGAAGAAGGAAACCTGCTCCCAGCTAGAGAATTAAAAAAACAGCCCAACTGTCCCAGAAATTATCTAATTCATTGGCATCATCCAGAAAAAGAAACTGCTGACTTTATATGTGACACTTGACCAACCAATATGGTTGACTCCTAACTCCCTCTTAAGTTTTAGGATAATTAAGGAATATGTTGGTATTGTCAGTGGCATCAATGCCCAGGAAAGCAGAAAAAAGGTGCCACTGCAAAATTTGGGCCAATGTTTTGCTTTTTTGCTTTTCAAAATAGCCCCTCCCTTTTATTCAAATGTATTACACAAAATATTTACTGAAAAAGACTTTAAAATGGAAGTATTGCGTTTGAATTTTCTTTGCCCTAAAAAAAAGCTCACTCTTATTAATCAGTTTCATATTTTAGATTTCAGGCAGACTCTTTCTAGCTATTGATGTCATCAGATAATCTGATGCATGTTTAACACAGATGAAAGTGTGTGCACTTATGGAGTGTGTCTTGCCTAAATAATACATGACATGGCATCTGTGGTTCACACCATTTGTGTGCAAAGGAGTTGCATGATCTTCAGATATTTATACATTCATACAGTGTTGTTTCCTGAGCTGATTACATATGTTATTGTTATCTCCTGGATTGGCCATGATTTTAAAAGAGAACGGGAATGTTGCAACCACACAACAGCACCTATTTGACAGGAGACACAAGGAACAGCAGATGCTGGGAACTTGAGTATAGTACAGAGTGCTGGAATAACTCAGCAGGTCAGATGGCATTTGGGGAAAGAATGGACAGGTGATGCTTCGGGTTGGGATGTTTCATGAGTCTGACTCAAAATGTCGCCTATCCATTCCTACCACAAATGATGGTGTCTGAAAAAAAAAAGATATTGTGGATCATCCAATTGAAATCATTAATGTAGGCATTTAGCTGCATTCCCTCAGTGAATATGGACAACATGGATAATCTCAATGAAAATGTCAATTTTCTGCAGTATTGAAAATGATAGGAAGCTGATTCTTATTTATCCATTCCATTCTTGCCCAAAATGACAATTACTGAATTCCCCCACAAGATACATTGGTAACAGTACATAAGATAGGGTAGTAGAATTGTGCTCTTAGCTTTCTTGCTCTTCATATAAACTGGAGGCTATAAATTGTAATTAAATGTAACAATTGGCTGTTGACTTTAAGCCCAATGATAGCTGCAGTCGATCATTATTGTGCAGTAATTGTTACGGCTAATTAAATACATTAATTTTGGATTTCCTACGTGCAATGTGACTGAATATTGGCACCACTGCACAAGTGGAACATATATCCTTTGAGCAAGGCTCCATGGTGTGAGTGAATGATCAGTAAATTTACTCTTCGGATGCAAGGATTACACATATAGTCCTTTGGTGTCCCTCAAAACTTGGATAGCATTGCTGCACTGGCTACAGTGTGTGAGCTCTGTCGGTTTAAATTGAGCAGCTACATAACAATGTCTTAAGGTTAATAGACACAAAACGCTGGAGTAAGTCATCGGGTCAGACAGCATCTCTGGAGAAAAGGAATATGTGACGTATCTCTTGTAGCAACCGCAAGAGATGCTACACTTGTCGCTTTACCTCCCCCCTCGTCTCCATTCAAGGACCCAAGCAGTTGTTCCAGGTGTGACAGAGGTTCACCTGCACCTCCTCCAACCTCATCTATTGTATCTGCTGCTCTAGATGTCAGCTGATCTAT
The DNA here is from genome assembly GCF_028641065.1 of Leucoraja erinaceus. Taxonomy (NCBI): domain Eukaryota; kingdom Metazoa; phylum Chordata; class Chondrichthyes; order Rajiformes; family Rajidae; genus Leucoraja; species Leucoraja erinaceus. The sequence continues at coordinate 37,722,131 of NC_073381.1, read as the reverse complement.
ATCGGTGAGACCAAGCTTAGGCGTGGCGATCGTTTCGCCGAACACCTCCGCTCGGTCCGCACTAACCAACCTGACCTCCCCCGGTGGCTCAGCACTTCAACTCCCCCTCCCATTCCGTATCCGACCTCTCTGTCCTGGGCCTCCTCTACGCACAGAGTGAGCAACACCGGAAATTGGAGGAACAGCACCTCATATTCCGCTTGGGGAGTCTGCATCCTGGTGGCATGAACATTGATTTCTCACAATTCTGTTAGTCCTTGCTGTCTCCTCCCCTTCCTACCTCAGCCCTCGGGCTCCTCCTCCTCCTTTTCCCTTTCTTCTCCCCGCCTCCCTCCACCCCCTATCAGTCTGAAGAAGGGTTGCCTATCTCCTTCGCTCCATAGATGCTGCTGCACCCTCTGAGTTTCTCCAGCATTTTTGTGTACCAGTGACGTATCAAGTTGAGACCCTTCTTCGGATTGATTCACCACCAACTTCAGGAAGATCACTGTCACATCTAAAATGTGGCCATCAAGTCACAAAACATCTCAATTATTCTTCATATGGCTCTTTTTGGCCTCTGTGTGGAGTTTGCACATTTTCCCTGGGAGAAAACTGACAAACAGGAGAGAAAATAGGTTGTGTTTAAGAAGGAACTGCAGATGCTGGAAAATCGAAGGTACACAGAAATGCTGGAGAAACTCAGCGGGTGCAGCAGCATCAATGGAGCAAAGGAAATAGGCAACGTTTCGGGCCGAAACCCTTCTTCAGACTGGTGGGGGGGGGGGGGTGGGGGGGGGGGGGGGAAGAAAGAAAAAAAAGGAGAAGGAGCCCGAAGGCTGAGGGATGGGAGGAGACAGTAAGGACTAACAAAATTGGGAGAATTCAATATTCATGCTCCCAGGATGCAGACTCCCCAAGTGGAATATGAGGTGCTGTTCCTCCAATTTACGGTGTTGCTCACTCTGGCCATGGAGGAGACCCAGGACAGAGAGGTCGGATACGGAGTGGGAGGGGGAGTTGAAGTGCTGAGCCACCGGGAGGTCAGGTTAATTATTGCAACTCAATTTTATTGAGAAAATAGGTTATTTGGCTACTGTATATTTACCCGTGTGTTGATGAGTAGTAGAAGTAGTAGAATTAAATTGCCTGTCTGAAGAAGGGTTCTGACCCAAAATGCCACCCATCCTTTATTTTCCAGAGATGCTGCATGAACTCCAGTACTTTGTGTATATCATCGGTCTAAACCAGCATCTGCAGTTCCTGTCTACAAATATATTGGAGGGTCTGATTCCATGCTGTGTCTCTCCATGGCTCAAATTTTTTTATGAGTCCATAACAGGAGAGGGACCCTAAAGCCCCTGTCCCACTTTCACGACCTAATTCGCGACCTCTTAGGACCTTAAACGACCTAAAAAAAAATCAGTTGTGGGAACCTACGACCTCCTACGACCTTCCACGATTATGTGTATGACTTCCTACAACTGTTGAAGACCTCCCACGACTAAGTTGAAGACCTCCCACGACTATGGAGAAGACCTCCTTCGACTATGTTGAAGACTGGCTTCGACCATGTACGTTTTACTGCTGTTTGCCCTTTTGCTTCAGCAGTCTTTTAAGAAAGGCAGAATGGGAAAAGCAAGGGTGAAGAGGAAGCACAAGAAGAGGTCTCAATGGGTGAATGGAGATGATGTGATGGACAGTCCCAGTACACCAGATGATTGGAAGAGAGTGGCGCTGGGCTTTGACAAAAGTTGGAACTTTAAGCACACATGTGGGGCAGTGGATGGCAAGCATGTCATTCTTGTCCCTGTCCCCGTATCCCTCATTTTCCTTTTCATACAGGATGGCATTCTTCTGGAACCATTCCTCAAGGTCCCCCTCCTGCTGCCTGGTGAAGGTGTATGGCATATCCTTCCTCCAGCCCTCCCTCACCACCAATGGGGCATCTGCCTCTGATGCTGTGTCAGACACAGGAGAAAATGCGTTTTTTTTTTTTTTTAGGGTTGTGCCCTCCCCCTGTGCTGCTGCCTTTTTGGTGCTGTCTCTAAATCACAAGTCTCCTCTCCAAAAAAACTCTCCAGCTATGAATGAACAAGCCTTGGAGTGACAGAGGTGACGTTCTGCTGTTTAAATAGCCTTTTTTTTCTACTGACCTTTTTTTCACCTCAGAGCTATTACCTTCGACTGCCTCCGACCACCTACAACTACCTACGACTAGCATCACGACCTACTACGACCCACCTATTACCTACCTAGAAGTAAAAAGTATTGATTTTTCCCATGCAGCCCTTTTTTTTACTCGTGGACATTTTTTATCAGGCTAGAAAAAATAGCCGCGACCTACTTGATGCCACGAGTACCTACGACCTACCTACGACCTACCTACGACCTGCCTACGACCTCGTGGCGACCATGCTGCGAGTATGAGTCAACGGCAAACTCGGCAGAGGTCATGAATTATGTCGTGAAAGTAGGACAGGGGCTTAACTTGTTTAAAAGTGAACTTGCACCCCATGTTTTAAGACCTCACAGAAAATACCATTTTGTCCTCTGAGCTCCTTTCAAATGTACTTATGAACTAAGACTGTTTCACCATTTAGCAGATTATATGTGGCTGTCAGAACCATATCCAGAAGTAGATCAAGAACATCATCCTACCTCCTTATCATTATTTATGTGCAATCCAATTTTAGGCAGATGTTTTCTGTGTGAGCAAGGAAAACATTTTCAGGCTACCTGCCGACAACAGTATCTATCATTTTAACAGCCTGGTGAAACAGCTATGTAAAAATAATAGATATTCTAGCTTGTTCTGTGTGAAAAAGATGTCCTTGTGCAGTTTACATTGATCTTAATTGAATAGCAGTATACATGATTTTCCTTTATGGACTTTGTTGAACATTTCTGATGAATTCCTGAATTCATTTTCTATGTCATACATTTTCAACTGCAGTTTAACATGTTTTGGCAAAGCAGGTGTCGACATTTGTTTATTGCAATATTCCTGAAATATGCTTAGTACTTCTCTTTCAGATTGTCAGCTGCATCTGAAGTAAAAAGAGATGTCATAGTGCTTCATGGTGCACATTAGCATCACAATGTGCCAATGACTCCTGCCAGATTGTTCCAGTGCAGAGCTGAACAAAAATAAATAGGACCAGCTTTCCTATTTCTGTGTCAACATTAATAGGTTGACAAGTCATATGTACAGGTTGCACTAAAGGAAATTGCATGTGGAGAGGAACGTGTATTTTTTGCACAATTTCGTAACAATGAGTCAGCTAATAATTTTGAAGTAAGCTCCAGTGACCCTGCTTTAATCGGGACGTCTGATGCTCATTCTACCTATGACCATATGGGTTTCCTCTGGGTGCCCGACTTTACTACAATGTTCTAATGGTAGATTAATCAGCCATTGTCAATTACCCCCTGTATATGGGTAAATGGTAAAACGTGAGGTGCAGCGGTGGAATTACTACCTCAGCGACAGAGACCCAGGTTCAATCCTGATGTCTGAACAGTGTGTTTGTACATTCTACCCATGACCTTTGTGGGTTTTCTCCGAGATCTTCGGTTTCCTCCCACACTCCAAAGACGTACAGGTTTGTAGGCTACTTAGCTTGGTATAATGTAAATTGTTCCCAGTGTGTAGGGTAGTGTTAATGTGCGGGGATTGCTAGTCGGTGCGGACTCGGTGGGCCAAAGGGCCTGTTACTGCACTGTAGCTCTAAACTAAACTACACTGGGATCAGTGTAAATGAGATTTTGGTGGTAGGCCGAAGGAACTGTTTTCATGCTGTAAATTCTATGATTCCACTCCCAATAGTCTGATGAATGCTCTGTTATCCCATCTAATCAGGCATTTTAAAGATAGTGATCATAACTTTGTTAGATTTTGGAAAGCAATGTAAAAAGTATAAATAGATGTGGCCAAAAAATTTCAAATTGAGTAAGCCCCATTTTATCAGCAAGATACAAACTGGAAATAGTTGCTTCAATATAGGAGCAGAAGGAGACGGCTAAGAAAAAGTCAATAAAACTAAAATTCAGAAATAGAGAACAATCTATAAGGTGCAAGCATTCTTTGAGAGTGCCCCAAAGAGAATTTTTGCTCTATATTTTTTCCATAGTTTTGAAAATAAATGTGTTGTTTTGTTTTACTTCATTAGCTCTAATATGGAATTTAATTTTCTGTTATGACAATCTGGGCAAAATTTAATGGAGACTGTGAATAATACTTGGTGATGAATAGGGCCAGGATTTTGCCATAAATGCCATAATTGCCTTTTCATGCCTTTTTTTGATGATTTCATCATGATAATGCTTTTTTTATGATCGAGTGCATAAATCAGCCTTTTTTTGCCGTTTTGCTAAAAGGTCGTGCTATTTTCTCTAGTTGTACTGTGATCACAATTACATTTTCTATGTTAACACGTTAATATGAATGTTATTATTAATGTGTTAACATAGTATAACTTACACAAAAAATTCCACCACCGGGGTGAAACCGGGGGCGCCACCATCGGTCGTTCATTCATCGCTGGTTCAGTTTTCTCCAAGATCTATTTAAGGAAGAACTTCAGATGCTGGAAAATTGAAGGCAGACAAAAAATGCTGGAGAAACTTAGTGGGTGAGACAGCATGTATGGAGAGAAGAAATAGACAATGTTTTGGGTTGAGACTCTTCTTCAGATTGATGTGGGGGGCAGGAAAAAGAAAGGAAGAGGTGGAGACAGTAGGATTAGAAGGAGAGCTGGGATGGTGGAAGGGAGGATGGAGAAGACAGGGGCTATCGAAAATTAGAAAGGCCAATATTGATACCGCTGAGGTGTAGGCTATCCAAGTGATATACCCAAGCTTGTCTCCTCACTACATTCACTGCTGGCTCCAGTCGCAAATCTGAGTTTGAGTGATCTGTGCAAGGCATTCATTGATGCTGGAATTCCAATGTGGAAATTGGAAAATAAATCTCTCAGAGGTTTTTTAGAGAAATACAAAGAGGAACCTATACCAAGTGAGTCATCATTATGGAAACATTTTGTTGACAGCAAATTCAACATTGTTTGGCAGAAAATTAGAGATGAAGTTGCATGCAACATAATATGGCTCTCAATAGGTGAGACAACCGATGCTGTGGGGAGATATGTTGCTAATGTGGTCATTGGTACATTGGAGGCAGCCAACCATCAAAGGAATAGTTGTTGACATCAGAAGTATTGGAGAAGTCAAACAGCTCAACTATTACTCAGTTTTTTACATCTTCACTTGCTGTACTTTGGCCAGAAGGTATAAAACACGAGAATGTTCTTCCTTTTGCGACTGATGCATCTTTGTACATTAAGTAAGCTGTTCGTGCCTTTAAATTTTATTCCCCAAAATGTTGCATTTGACATGCTTAGCTCAAGAACTTCATAGAATTGCCAAGCACACACGTAGCTTGTTTCCAAATGCCGATCACATAATTACCAATGTCAAGAAATGTCCTCAAAGCACTGTCATGTGTGCAGTTGTTCAAGGAAATGGCACCCGAGATTCCACTACCTCCTTAGCCCATTTTGACTAGGCTCTTTACTGTACATGGTTCTTTGCTGTACTCTACAATGCTGCAAATTAGAAAAGATAAAATAAATCATCAACTGTTTTGAAGAAGAATTTGCTCCAGTCAGGATGGTCAGTGAAATCATGCAGAAAAAGTCCCTCTACCGCAATCTTGTGTTTATTGCTTCCAATTTTGCCTACTTCCCACAAGCTATCACTTCCCTTGAGAAACGTGGCAAAACCTTAGCGAATAACATGTAGGTTTTCACCAAAGGACAATATTCGTAAAGTTTGTGGTGATGTAGGTAAAGACACACAAGGAAAATGTGAGAGTGATTTTAGCTAACAAAGATCTTGAAGAAATGCAAGACATAGCTAAAGTACTCAAAGGTCGTTGTAATGCCAAGATATCGACATGAGTCTGTAGCTTATTTCGGGTATGCACCAGTAACCTCAGCTGAGGTAGAAATAAGTTTTTCACAACTGAAGCATATTCTGTCTGACAATGACGTCATAGTTTAACACCAGATAATATGAAAAAAATGCTAGTAATTATGTGCAACCCGGCAACTTTGGTCATTTAATGTAGTATACTTTTATATTATAATTTTTAACCATATTTTGGTGGTGGAAATACATGCCTTTTTTTTGTCAATAAATGCCCTTTTCGTGCCTTCTTTTTAATTTTATTATGCCTTTTTGCCTGCCTATTTCAGAGTTTTTTAGTGCCTAAATATCCTGGCTCTAGTGATGAGAGAGGTGAGTAGTTCATTCAGAATGGACTGGAAATAAGAATGATTCTCAGTTTCCACTGTATGTTCACTGCATTTGTTTTATCACCGATGCAGTTATTTTAGAAATTATTAATCCCTGGCCTCCGTTATATCCCCAATGTGTGCTCACCCTTAATCATCTCTCTTTCGAGTCCTTCCTTACTCCATCTGAAGAAAGGTCCTGACCTAAAATGCCAGTTGTCCATTCTATCCACGGATGTTGCCTGACGCACTGAGTTCTTCAATCATTTTGATTTTCCAATATTTGCAGTTGCCTTTGTCTCCCCATTATGTTTGTTTACATATCCCGTTAAGAACAATCAGATTTGCTACATCATATTTATATTCTGTTCTTTCTTCTCATTTATGTTCTACAAGTTTGTTTCATGTGATAATCTTTATTGGCTTGTATCCATTTCATGCATAATTGATTCATAAAATCCCTCATAGATACAGAAATCTATCAACTGCACAAAGTCGACGATTGGTCTGGAAATGAATAAGTTAATATTTTTTATGATATAATTTGGTCAAATTTTTGTACCATTAGATTTTGTGAACAAAGGTTTATAAATGTCAATACAAAGTCAAGGTGCGGCAAACCTCGTTTTCATTACTTATCGTGACTCAATAACTGACAGACATATATTTGTTAACAGCTTAATGTTTCAGAGGTACTGATTTGATTTGTAATACAGATCCACCACCGATTTTCTGACAGCCTTGGTTCCAGAGTCTTGCCGTATTATCTGTTTTGCCACAACAACAGAGATCACGGCCTCGGGGGAAGGGGGGGGGGGCTGAGATATCGGCCAGCAAAGTTTGTTTTGGAAGTCGGCTGTGGGAACGGATCTACTGGCTCTGGCCAGGCCAGAGTTCCAAAGCCCCAGCCGCAGATGGCAAATTCAACCTGCCAATTGGCTGAGAAATGCAGCTTTGAGAACAGATCTGCCGCTCCGGCCAGGTGAGAGTTCCAGAGCCTCGGCCTTGGAAGTCCCGATGAGGTTGAGATTGGCTGCCTCACCCGATCTAGGCGCCACATTTGCAGGGGGACTTTCGGAAGGCATTTCAAGTGCGCTCACATAATTTTATCTGGATTAGAGGTAGAAAATCCGTAGTGGATCTGTATTCAATGACCCACAAAACCCATGAAAGCTGTAAGGTTCCCGAATGCCCCATTTAAGATTTCATACACACCTGACTGATCATAATTCACAAGTTACCCATGTGTTCCATCTGATTATGTGAGGCATACTGTACATAGTCCCCCCATTTCAGTGCACCATAATGTTTGGGACACATGACGACACAGGTGTTTGTAATCGCTCAGGTGTGTTTAATTGCCTCCTTAATGCAGGTATAAGAGAGCTCTCAGCCCTTGTCTTTCCTCCAGTCTTTCCATCACCTTTGGAAACTTTTATTGCTGTTGATCAACATAAGGACCAAAGTTGTGTTAATGAATGACAAATAAGCCATTATGAGACTGAGAAACAAGAATAAAACTGTTATTCAAACCTTAGGCTTACCAAAATCAACTGTTTGGAACATCATTAAGAAGAAAGAGAGCGCTGGTGAACTTACTAATCGCAAAGTGACTGGCTGGCCGAGGAAGACCTCTGCAGCTGATGACAGAAGAATTCTCTCTATAATAAAGATGAGGTTCAGGACCTTTCTTCAGATGGAGTAAGGAAGGACTCGAAAGAGAGGTGATTAAGGGTGAGCACACATTGGGGATATAATGTCTCACCCACTTGTGATAAATGTCAGTCACAAGAAGCTACCATAGCGCACTCTTGTTTTTTGTATAAAAATCCAAACATTCTGGAACGAAATATTTGAAATCTTCACAAAATTCATTAAAATAAAACTTGTACCAAGAGCAGAATGGATCATTTTTGGAATATCGGAAGGTAACCCCGAACTAAACGTGTTTCAAAAGAACTTACTTAATTACGAGCTAATAATGGGAAAAAAGCTTATGCTCAAATTCTGGAAAAACGCTCCAATACCAACAATAAAAATGTGGATTTCAAACATGTTCGAAACATTACACCTGGAAGAGATGAGACTCCTCCTAGCAGGCAAAGCAGACCACTTCCAAAAGACGTGGTCTGCATTTATGGAACTATTACAAGCATAAGGTGTAATAGTAATTTAAAAAATAAATGGTACCAGGATTTGGTAACGGGGGGTAAAAAAAAACACGGTTGGTATATGCCTTTTTGCCGAGTCTTGTGTTATATAATAGAGCGATTGTTTCTCCTTTTTTTTCTTCTCTTTCTAGGGTCTATTTCCTTTCTTTACTTCCTTCTCTAACTTCTTCTCTAAGGAGCTTTCTTTTCCCAACACTTTCCTGCACCTTCACGATTCTTGCTCACTTTCCTTACTTCTTTTATTTCTACCTTTTTTAAAGCTCGAAAAATGAAGTGGTACAACAAATGTAATAAGATATATGTGATGTGTATTACTGTAATTTACTGTACTTCTAATAAAAATAAATTAAAATAAATAACTAAATAAATAAATGCAGAAAAATCCCCAAACACCTGTCCGACAGATCAGAAACACTATTCAGGGGTCAGGTGTGGATTTGTCAATGACTGTCTGCAGAAGACTTCATGAACAGAAATACAGGGGCTACACTGCAAGATGCAAACCCCTGGTTACCCGCAGAAATAGGAAGGCCAAGTTACAGTTTGCCAAGAAGTACCTAAAAGAGCAACCACAGTTTTGGAAAAAGTTCTTTTGAACAGATGAAACAAAGATTAACATATCAGAGTGATGACAAAAGCAAAATATTGAGGAGAGAAGGAACTGCCCAAGATCCAAAGCATACTGGAGACTGCAAGGTGACTTGGATAGGCTGGGTGAGTGGGCAAATGTTTGGCAGATGCAGTATAATGTGGATAAATGTGAGGTTATCCATTTTGGTGGCAAAAACGGGAAAGCAGACTATTATCTAAATGGTGGCCGACTAGGAAAAGGGGAGATGCAGCGAGACCTGGGTGTCATGGTACACCAGTCATTGAAAGTAGGCATGCAGGTGCAGCAGGCAGTGAAGAAAGTGAATGGTATGTTAGCTTTCATAGCGAAAGGATTTGAGTGTAGGAGCAGGGAGGTTCTACTGCAGTTGTACAGGGTCTTGGTGAGACCACACCTGGAGTATTGCGTACAGTTTTGGTCTCCAAATCTGAGGAAGGTCATTATTGCCATAGAGGGAGTGCAGAGAAGGTTCACCAGACTGATTCCTGGGATGTCAGGACTGTCTTATGAAGAAAGACTGGATAGACTTGGTTTATACTCTCTAGAATTTAGGAGATTGAGAGGGTATCTTATAGAGACTTACAACATTCTTAAGGGGTTGGACAGGCTAGATGCAGGAAGATTGCTCCCGATGTTGGGGAAGTCCAGGACAAGGGGTCACAGCTTAAGGATAAGGGGGAAATCCTTTAAAACCGAGATGAGAAGAACCTTTTTCACACAGAGAGTGGTGAATCTCTGGAACTCTCTGCCTCAGAGGGTAGTCGAGGCCAGTTCATTGGCTATATTTAAGAGGGAGTTAGATGTGGCCCTTGTGGCTAAGGGGATCAGAGGGTATGGAGAGGAGGCAGGTACGGGATACTGAGTTGGATGATCAGCCATGATCATATTGAATGGCGGTGCAGGCTCGAAGGGCCGAATGGCCTACTCCTGCACCTAATTTCTATGTTTCTATGTTTCTATGTTTCATACCACATGATCTGTGAAACATGGTGGTGGGGGTGTTATAGCCTGGGCATGTATGGCTGCTGAAGATGCTGGCTCACTTATCTTCAGTTGCTGATGGTAGTAGCATAATGAATTCTGAAGTGTACGGACACATCCTATCTGCTCAAGTTCAAAGGAATGCCTCAAAATTCATTAGCCGGAGGTTCATTCAACAGCAAGATAATGATCCCAAACATACTGCTAAAGTAACAAAGGAGTTTTTCAAAGCTAAAAAATGGTAAATTCATGCGTGGCGAAGTCAATCACCCGATTTGAACCCAATTGAGCATGCCTTTTATATGCTGAAGAGAAAATTGAAGGGGACTACCTCCCAAAACAAGCATAAGCTAAAGATGGCTGCAATACAGACCTGGCAGAGCATCACCAGAGAAGACACCCAGCAACTGGTGATGCCCATGAATCGCAGACTTTAAGCAGTCATTGCATGCAAAGATATGCAACAAAATACTAAACATGACTACTTTCATTTGCATGACTTTGCTGTCCCAAACATTATGGTGCCCTGAAATGGGGGGACTATTTATAAACACCGCTTTAATTTCTACATGGTGAAACCAAAATGTATAAAAATTGCCTTTATTAATGTGCACTTCAACCACATGTGATTTTTTTCTATTACAAATTGCAAATTGTGGAGTACAGAGGCAAATAAATAAAATGATGGGTCTTTGTCCAAAACATTATGGAGGGCACTGTAGAACTATATTTTTCCAGTCACATTTCTTGGAATTAACCTTCTTCCCTTAACAGGCATTCAAATCAGTGTAATTTTGTAAATCAATATGCTTGCAGGCTAGAAATAGACGGAGAATTTCACCAACACCCGCATGACCGCGTGGGGGGTGTATCCGGCGTATACAAAACCATAAATAGGGGGTAATATAAAGACCAGCTGCACTGACTGTGCATAAATCTCCTGGTGCAAGTTGGATGCATCCTTGTTTGCTGTGAACACACTGAAAGAGCCCTCACTATAATTTCCCAAACATCTCTAGGTTCAGGGTTAGGGCCTCTGAAAATGTCTGAAAAATTGCAGTTTTTTTAAACTCACTCAAAAAATTGATAAATCAGTAAGAACAGGACAGTCAGTTAAGCATTAGTAGTGGAGAAAGTGATATTGGGCAGAATTATCAGTTACTTGGAGAAGTATGGATTGATTAGAGAAAACCTGCTTATAATTTGTTAAACGTAAATCATGTCTAACTACATTTTTTCATGAACTGAGAAAATTGATGACAGGAATGCAGTTAATGTGATATTATGCATTTCCAAACAACATTTCCTATCATGCCGCAAAAGGCTTATCATCAAGATTAAGTCACAATAGTATGGGTATTGTGGCTCGAAGGGACTGGTTTCCAGATGGCTAGTATGGACATTGTGGGCCGAATGGATTTTTGGGCTGGCAGCTCAGTCACTCAGGCCTGGTGGGCTGGCAGCTCAGTCACTCAGGCCTGGTGGGCTGGCAGCTCATTCACTCAGGCCTGGTGGGCTGGCAGCTCATTCACTCAGGCCTGGTGGGCTGGCAGCTCCAGCGGGACTTGCTCCGGGAGATGGGGCAAGCCCGCCAAGGGAGTGCAAGCACACCCGCCACAGTGCATTACCAAGCACTGGCCATCGCATCTCCCTCAGCAGAGGGGAGCGTTGGCGACCAGGGCTGGGCTGGTCAAGAACAGTGGTCATTGGCTGAAGATCACAGCAGTATGCTGGGGGTGCAGGAACAGGAAGAGCTGCTGGGAGTGGTAAACCGCTACGCCATAACACCGCGAGCAGGACAGCTGTTACAGCCCAAACTGGCGGCTAGCATTGACTACCTGTCCTTTAATCCACTCCAAGAACAGGTAGTCAATGAGGCGATGGATCTATACACGCCTCCAGAAAACTGTATATCGCTCAATGTACCAGCTGTCAATAGCCAAATCTGGGGATACATTGGGCTGGGTATCCGAACCCAAGAACTAAAACTACAAAAAATACTAAAGCTCCTGACGTCAGCTATAACCTCATAAGCTCGTTCCGTGGACGGTGTCGATATGACGAATAACCAACAAGACACCCTGGCTCTGCTGTGTAACACACAGTATGAAATCAATAACCTCTGGAAAGAAGCCATAAGACCTGCCCTCAACCCTAAATTTGCAGGGCTGTGCAAAACGCCGACCTCACAACCACAAATCTTGCTATTTGGCAAAGATCTACCAAAGCAGGTAAAAGATCTGGACGAGGAGTCCAAAGCACTTGGACTCATGAGGGCAGGCCCCGGAACGAGCAAGACCATGCAACCCAGACGGCAGCACCCCTACGCATCCACCAGTAGGCATCCTCAACATCGTATTGGTGAAAGCATGGGGCCGCATATCATCCCCGGAAGTCTTTTTTAGGACAGGGCCCAGAGCGGGCCCCATGGAAGATGCGCCACCCACACAGCACCACCTCGACAGATGAAGAGCTGGAAGTCCAAGAAATGAATATTCTACCAGTAACAATGGAGGTAGGTGGGTCTGCATCCTTCCAGAACATAAAAGGTGCAGGGCCTTTACTAACAGGGGGGGAAATTACACCTGTTTTTGGAAGCATGGAGGACTATCACTCTTGACAATTATATACTACAAAGTATTCAAGGATACAAAATTGAATTTATTCAAAAAAGTATGCCACCAGTTCAGCATGCACCCCACAGGGAGTTTACCTTCTCACAAAAAGAAAAATGCGAGGGACAAGCAGAACTGGTGAGACTACATACAAAGGGGATCATAGAAAAATCAAAACATGACCCTTCGGCATTCGTATAAAAATATCTTTATATTCCGGATACCTTTATAGTCCGGAAGTGGCGGCGCTGGGAACGGCTGCGGCTCGCCTGCAGTCCGTTTGTCTTTTACTTTTTTGTGTTGTTTTTTTTCGTTTTGTCTAGTTATGTTTTTGGTTTTTAGGCTGTGTTTATGTGGGGAGGGGGGTGGGGGGTGAAACGGGGGCTGCTGTCACTCCCTTCGGGGGAATACGACCTTTTTGTCGTATGCCCCTTCTTCGCCTCCGTCTACGCTGAGGCCTAGCGGAGCCGGCGACCTCGGGACTCTGGGGGCAGCTGGCAGGACTCATCCTGGGCTCGCTCCCGGCCCAGCCCGGGATGGAACGGTGCTCCCGTGAGAGCGGCATGGTGAGGGGCTGGAGTGGCCCAGCCTGAGGGAGGAACGGCACTCCCGAGTGGAGGAAACGGCACTCCCGCTGGAGTGGCCCAGCCCGAGGGAGGAACGGCACTCCCGCTGGAGTGGCCCAGCCCGAGGGAGGAACGGCACTCCCGTCGGAGTGGCCCAGCCCGAGGGAGGAACGGCACTCCCGCTGGAGTGGCCCAGCCCGAGGGAGGAACGGCACTCCCGTCGGAGTGGCCCAGCCCGAGGGAGGAACGGCACTCCCGCTGGAGTGGCCCAGCCCGAGGGAGGAACGGCACTCCCGCTGGAGTGGCCCAGCCCGAGGGTGGAACGGTACTCACGTGAGGGCGATCCGGTCCGGGGGCTGGGACGGTGCTCCGGTGGCTGGGACGACGTTCTGGTGGCGGTGTCCAGAGTCCTGGGTTCAGCCGCGGGCCGGCGGCTGCGTGTGCTGGACTGGAGGTGCGGCGGCTTCGACCACCCCGGGCCGCAGTGTTTGAACCGGCCCGTTCGCGGGTTTCGGTGAGCTGCGGGACTGTTTGTACCATCGCCCGGTGGGGAATTGCCTCAGCGCAGAGGGAGAAGAGGGAAGAGACTGCAGCCCTAAGATTTTTGCCTCCACCACAGTGAGGAGGTGTTTGGAGGACTCATTGTGGTGGATGTTAATTTGTGTTTATTGTTGTTTATTATTGTATCATTGTATGTATGACTGCAGGCACGAAATTTCGTTCAGACCGTAAGGTCTGAATGACAATAAAGGAAATTCAATTCAATTCAATTCAATTCAATCTTTACTAAGACCAAAAAAGATGGCGGATGTCGTATCATCATTGACTTAACGACATTGAATACTTTTGTCAAGTATATACATTTCAAAATGGAAACATTTGATTTCCAAAAGATACTTTATGGCATGCGTCGACTTAAAAGATGCATACTATTCAGTACCCATTCATAAGGATCATCGTAGATACCTAAAGTTTAACTGGATCGGGCAACAATGGCAGTACAAATTGTTGCCTAATGATCTAACATCAGCCCCAAGACTATTTACCAAGATATTAAAACAGCCCTGGCAATGTTAAGAAAACAAAAACATATTGTCATGGCATATCTTGATGATATTTTTATAATAGGCAAAACCCTGGAATCAGCAGTATTAGCTACTAAACATTTATTTGAAACTCTGGGATTTGTCATACATCCAGATAAATCTAAGTTGACGCCATCCACACAATGGACTATCTGGGATTCACAATTAACTCAGTCCACATGTCTGTAACATTGCCAAAAGAAAAAGCAGCAGAATTGGAGCAAGCCTGCAACAAATTAATGATTACCAATCAACCAACCATTCGACAAGTGGCAAGTAATTGGGAAATTAGTAGCAGCATTTCCAGCTACCCAGCTTGGACCTTTGCATTACCAAAACTTACAAAGAGCAAAGGTGCAAGTGTTAAAACAGCATGCAGGTAATTTGACCGAACCATGAAATTACCAACTAAAGCAATATCAGAATTACAATGATGGAAAGAGAACATTTGGCATAGTCCCAGTCAATAATCCAACATTTACGATACAAATGGATACTAGTGCTCAAGGCTGGGGAGCAACTAATACTATATCTAGTACGGGTGGTAGATGGAATACTCAAGAATCATCACTACTACAGACACTGGGTATAAACTAGTTGGAAATGTTGGGTGCGTTTTATGGGTTAAAAGCTTACTGTTCAACTATGCACCATTTGCATGTCCGCTTACAAATTGACAATACCACAGTGGTGGCCTACATTAATCACATGGGCGGGATAAAATCGATATCATGTGATAATCTGGTCAACACAATCTGGCAATGGTGTGTCGACAGACATATTTGGCTATCAGCAACTTACCTACCAGGTAAGCTAAATACAGTGGCAGACACCAGGTCACGCAAATTCAATGATAACACCGAATGGATGTTAAACCCCAAAACATTTGCTGAAATTACAAAGCAATATGGAACACCAGATATCGATCTCTTTTCATCCCGACTGAATCACCAGGTATCAACATATGTCGCTTGGGAACCAGACGCTGAGGCAGCAGCGATGGACGCATTCTCGCTGAACTGGGGAAAACTATTTTTCTATGCCTTTCCCACCTTCTGCCTCATCAGTCGGGTACTATGCAAAATACAGATGGACTCTGCTTCAGGTATTTTGGTAGTACCCGACTGGCCTACACAGCCATGGTTCCCAATGGTCCTTGACATGGTCACTGAACCACCCATGACCATTCCCAGCAAACTAGATCTATTGATCCACCCTGTCACAGGCGAGAGTCACCCATGCCATGACAGAATAAATCTGTTGGGTTGCAGATTTTAAAAAGACCATTATTGGACCTGGGATTGTCAAATAGGACCGTGGACATGATGACAGCATCTTACTGACTTTCCACCAAGAAACAATATCTCTCCAGCATCAGAAAATGGGAAGCATTCTGTTCAAGAACAGGGACAACATACAGAACAGCAACCATAACTAACGTACTGGAGTTACTGTCCAGCCTTCACCACGATGAAGGTCTGAGTTATAGTATAATCAATTGTGCTAGGAATGCACTGTCAGCCTATCTGGAGCAGGCACCAGGACCCCAGTCCATAGGGTCTCATCCACTGGTGGCCAAATTAATGAAAGGCATCTTCAATACCAACCCCCCTAGACATAGGTACACCCAGATCTGGGACGTCAGTGTCGTCCTGACATACCTAAGGGGATGGTCACCAGCCAGATCCCTCACTCTGGAACAGCTTACCCTGAAAACGTCAGTGCTGATGGCTTTAGTCTCAGCCCAAAGGGTCCAGTCCCTACACCTACTCAGACTGGACAACATGGTCATAACAACTGACCAAGTTACTTTTACTATCCGGGAGCTGGTAAAACAGAGCAGAACAGGAACTTCAGGACTAATTATGGAATTCCGGGCGTACCCACCTGACCCCCGTTTATGTGTCATGACACATCTACTACAATACCTCAACACAACCAAAGATCCCTGAGGGAGAGAAAAGGCACTATGGGTCAGCTACAAAAAGCCACATGGTCGGGTGTCGGTACAAACCATCTCTAGATGGCTCAGACAGGTATTGGGAGCTGCTGGGGTGGATACTGACATTTACACCTCACTCCACCAGGGCAGCATCTACATCGGTGGCTAAACATAGAAACATAGAAATTAGGTGCAGGAGTAGGCCATTCGGCCCTTCGAGCCTGCACCGCCATTCAACATGATCAATATGAACGTGCCATTGGACCACATCCTGGCAACAGCGAGGTGGTCCACGGAAAGAACTTTCCAAACGTTCTACAATAAGCCGATTGTTAAACCTGTATCATTTGCAGAGAAGATTTTAGACTCTGCAAATATATAATGTAAGCCCGGGGGAGCGTTATTTTCTTTGTTATTGTTTAAAATAAATATTGTTATTGTTTTATAAAACAGATTCATGTTTAATTACGATAACATACTTCCTCCCTTGGATGACTTCGGCAGTGAGTGAAGCATGGACTGTTACAAGGTTTGAAATCACAGAGCTTTAAAATCTTCACGTAGTCACTCACGTGACTCCGAAGTAAAATAGTAAGATTAAACGAGAACTTACCAGTTTGAAGTTTGATCTTTATTTTATGAGGAATTATGATGAGGGATTACGTGCCCTCCACTCCCACCCTCAATTATAAAGACCAACTGGTATCTTAGTTCTCCTTATCTTTACTATGTTTATTTCAATTACTGTGTTTTTTCTGTGATTCCACACCGCTGCTTTGACGAATGTCGCGCATGCGTGCTGGCGTGATAAAGATCAAACTTCAAGCTGGTGAGTTCTCGTTTAATCTTACTATTCTCTGCCACAAAAATGCAGTGGCGCCAATTCACTGGATGTATTCAAGAGAGAGGTAGATATAGCTCTTAGTGCTAACAGAATCCAGGGATATGGGAAGAAAGCAGGAATGGGTTATTGATTCTGGATGATCAGCATGATCATATTGAATGGCGATGCTGACTCAAAGGACCAAATGGCCTACTCCTGCACCTGCTTTCTATGTTTCTATATGATATAGAAAGAATGTGATTGGCAAAAGAACATGAGCATTTTGTTTTCACACAATAAAGGTTTAGGGTGTGGAAATCATTGGTATTGGATGCAGATTCAAAAAAGGCCTGGATGCATGTCTGAAAGAAAATAAATTTTGTACTATGGATTAAAGGTCGGTAAATTATACAGGCTGAATTGCCTTAATGGAACAGGTTAATGTCATGCTTCAATACTTTTATCTCAGCAGCTATTTTATAGCATGTTTCATATTACCTGATGGAGATGAATTTACAAGCAGTTATCTGTATATAGTTTATCATGCTTGGAAAGCAACTAGCCTAATAATAAAATGAATTATGTTATTTTGCTACTGTTGCCTTTGCCATTATTGACCACGGATAACTTTTTAATATGATTTTATGAAAATCTGCACTCAGCAATTGACATGAGCTGACATTATTTTGCAACAGATATTAAATCTGTCTACAGGAGTTTGATATTCTGTTGGATATGGTAGCATAATTAATGCAATAATAATAATAATAATAATCCAGAGGCCTGGAGATGAGCTTGAATTCCAAAAAGATAGTTGGAGAATATCAATTCAGCTAATTAAATAAGTTTGGAATGAAAAAAAGATGGCATTTGCAGTGTGATGATGTAACAGTGTGATAATGTAAGGATTTGAGTATAGGAGCAGGGAGGTTCTACTACAGTTCAAGAGTCAATTTAATTTAATTGTCATTTGGACCCCTGGAGGTCCAAACGAAATGCCGTTTCTGCAGCCATACATTACACACAAATAGACCCCAGACACAACATAATTACATTTTACATAAACATCCATCACATAGCTGTGATGGAAGGCCAAAAAAACTTATCTCTCCACTGCACTCTCCCCCCCCCGATGTCAGAGTCAAAGTCAAAGCCCCCGGCTGGCGATGGCGATTGTCCCGCGGCCATTAAAGCCACGCCGGGTGGTGCGAGGTCGCACACCGGGTCTTGGTGTTGGAGCCCCCGGTGTGCGCTCGCAAAGTCCCGCGGCCATTCCAGCCGCGTGGGGCAGTGGTGTCAGGCCCCGCTCCAGGAGCTCTTCAACCCCGCAACACGGGCGGGAGAAT
This sequence comes from Leucoraja erinaceus, assembly GCF_028641065.1. Lineage (NCBI taxonomy): Eukaryota > Metazoa > Chordata > Chondrichthyes > Rajiformes > Rajidae > Leucoraja > Leucoraja erinaceus. The sequence continues at coordinate 37,703,717 of NC_073381.1, read as the reverse complement.
TCGCCGTTGCAGGAGCCCCGAAAAGCGGTCTCCCTCCAGGGATCCGCGGGCTCCTGGTGCCGCCGTCCGCAGACCCGCAGTAGCAGCCTCCGCATCGGCAGCAGCAGCAGCGGCAGCAGCAGCAGCAGCAGCGGCAGCAGCAGCAGCAGCAGCAGCAGCGGCAGCAGCAGCAGCAGCGGCAGCGCTCCTCCACCGCTCCACCCGCTCCGGTCTCGGCCAGCTCCGCGACGGCAACGGTGAGTCGGCACCAGAGTCCCCGGCTTCTTCCCGTTGGAGGCCGCTCCTCGTTGCGGCCTCAACGACAACTGAGACCCGACGAGAAAAGGTCGGGTCTCCAGTGCAGGGAGAGATTCAAAAGTTCCCCCCCCCCTCCCACCCCACCCCCATCCCCCCAAACACACACCCCAACATAAAATAACAAAAACTACATAAAAACACAGACAAAAAATAATAAAACGCGGACAGGCTGCAGAGGCCGCTGCTGGCCAGAGCCGCGCCGCCTACCGTTGTACAGGGTACCGCCGCCCAGTTGTACAGGGTCTTGGTGAGACCACACCTGGAGTATTGCGTACAGTTTTGGTCTCCTAATCTGAGGAAGGACACTATTGCCATAGAGGGAGTGCAGAGAAGGTTCACCAGACTGATTCCTGGGATGTCAGGACTGTCTTATGAAGAAAGACTGGATAGACTTGGTTTATACTCTCTAGAATTTAGGAGATTGAGAGGGGATTTTATAGAAACTGACAAAATTCTTAAAGGGTTGGACAGGCTAGATGCAGAAAGATTGCTCCCGATGTTGGGGAAGTCCAGGACAAGGGGTCACGGCTTAAGGATAAGGGGGAAATCCTTTAAAACCGAGATGAGAAGAACCTTTTTCACACAGTGAGTGGTGAAGCTCTGGAACTCTCTGCCACAGAGGATAGTTGAGGCCAGTTCATTGGCTATATTTAAGAGGGAGTTGGATGTGGCCCTTGTGGCTAAGGGGATCAGGGGGTATGGAGAGAAGGCAGGTACGGGATACTGAGTTGGATGATCAGCCATGATAATATTGAATGGCGTTGCAGGCTCGAAGGGCCGAATGGCCTACTCCTGCACCTAATTTCTATGTTTCTATGTTTCTAACTACTGAACTGTCAGGAAGAGGCATTTAGCTGACATGGCTTTAAAGATGGAACTTACTTTCCTGAGAACAAAAGCAGTGTGGGTGAATCTAATGGCCTCTGGAATGTTATAGTAAGTCATTTAGTTCTATCAAACAGGTACAAGGAACCTCAATAATAGAGCCATTCAGCACTCATCAAAGGTTCTGCGTTGAAGTAGAATAAGAAGTCACATGTCCCCATATGAAATTTTGGATTGTGCCAAAATTGGGAATGTTCCTTAGTACCATCATCATATGAAAGTCACAAGTGGTTGAATGAATCTTTACTTTCCTGAATGAGTATTGCTCCAACCGAACCCAACCAGCCCTGCCACAGACTCAAATCTTCAGACAATCATTCAACCAGTCACTTGATATGGCTTTCCTCACCAGCCAGCCAGATTCAAGGTGTCAGTGCAATGGCGTATTGTCAAATGGAGGTGGCCATGGGGATTCTTAACATTGACTCCAAGCCTGAAGAAGTCTTAAGGCATCAGTTCTGACTTCAGTTCCCCATTGAGTATCAGCACCCAACTACCAATATCTGCAGATGTTGTATTCTAGAAATAAATTGTCAAACTCAGGAATTGTTGACATTACACATATAAATGCTACAAGACCAGGTCAGGGAAGGGGTATTTATTCCAGTAAGTGACTGATCTCTCGAATCATCTTCATCACCATCAAGGCACAAAGCAGTAGTGCAGTGGATTACTCTCCTCTTGCTCGAATGAGTCCCAGCAATGGGCGGTACAGTGGCGTAGCTGTAGAGTTGCTGCCTTACAGCGTTTGCAGCACAGGAGACCCGGGTTCAATTTGGACTACTGGTGCTGTCTGTACGGAGTTTGTACGTTCTCCCCGTGACTGCATGGGTTTTCTCCGAAATCTTCGGCTTCCTCCCACACTCCAAAGACGTACAGGTTTGTAGGTTAATTGGCTTGGTGTATGTGTAAATTGTCCCTAGTGTGTGTAGGATAGTGTTAATGGGCGGGGATCGCTGTTCAGTGCCGACTCGGTGGGCCGAAGGGCCTGTTTCCATAAACTAAACTTGTGCCTCTAAACTAAACTAAACTAAAAATACCCTTCTTTAACATCTCCTCCTCTCAAAATCTTCAGGACCAAGTAATTTGAGGATGCATCGTAACAACTTGCAATGCCTCTCCAAGTGGTGCACCACTTTGATATGAAAATATAAATTCTGTTCAATCTTTGTTGCTGGCTCAAGTTCTTAGAGTTATTGATCCAATGAGTATCTTCACCAGAAGGACAGCAGTCATTCAAGAAGATGGTTCATTCCAAACTTCTCAAAGGCTATTAGTGATGGGTGGTAAACAGAGGCTTTGCTCACGTCTTATGAATGAAGAAAACAAATATTCAGCTACAGCACCATATGTTTCTGCAAGGATGTAAAGCATGTAAATGTTCTAAAGTGGTGTTTAATTATTTCTGATCATAATTTTTGCAACCTTCTTTAGCAATTTTTATGATTATGTTACATCATCTTAATTACCCCCATCTAACTTCATGCCGAAACAATATTGTTGGGTGCTATGTTAGACTTTTAAAATATCAATGAAAATGGTGCGTTCCCACAGTCAAAATGAAGTCAAAGCAATTATTGGAAGCTTCACAGATGGTATGTGTACCTGCATTTTTTCCTCTTGTTTAGTTAAATTTTTGGTTATTAGGTTGTGTTATGTGTGGGAGGGGTGGGGGGGCTGAAACAAGGATTTCTGTCTCTCCCTTCCGGGGAATGCGACTTTTTCTTGTTGTATCGCCTTTCTCTGCCTCCGTCTGCGCTGAGGCCTAATGGCGGAGCTGGCGGCCTCCAACCTGCGACCGACCTCGAGGCTCCGGAGATAGAGCCAGCCAGGACTCACCAACGCGAGGCTGGCCGTATTCGAGCTGTGGCGGCGTTCGGGCAGCGGCACGACTCGGCCCGGCGCGGGGCTGAGACTGTGCTGGCTGAGACGCTCCGGTGGCAGCAACACGACTCAGCGCTCTGGTGAGGGTGGCCCGGCGCGGGGCTGAGACGCGGCACGACTCGAGGCTGGGACGGCGCTCCCGTGGGGGCGTCCCGGCTCGGAGCTGGGACGGCACTCCGGTGGCTGAGGCGGCCCAGCGCAGGCGTGAGGCGGTGTTCTAGTGGCTGTGGCGGCCCAGCGTGGGACTGAGACGGTGCTCCGGTAGCTGTGGCGGCCCGGCGTGGGGCTGAGATGGTGCTCCGGTAGCTGAGGCGGCGTTCTGGCAACGGCGACCTGAAACCGGGGCTTGGCCGCGGGCCAGTGGACGACATCGTCGGGAGCTCGCAGGTCACAGGCTGGTGCCTGTTTTCCGGAACTCCCGCGGCAACAGCTGCGTCCGCTGGACTGGAGGGCCACGGGACTGACTTACCATCGTCCGGTGGGGTATTGCCTCAGCGCAGAAGAGGAGGGAAGTGACAGTAACCCTAAGATTTTTGCCTCCATCACAGTGAGGAGGTGCCTGGTGAATTCACTGTGGTGGATGTTAATTTGTGTTTATTGTGTGTTTTATTGTTTATTATTACATGTATGGCCGCAGGCAACGACATTTCGTTCAGAACGAAAGGTCTGAATGACAAATAAAGGATCTAAATCTAAGTCTAAGTCTAAGTCTAAAGTGTCAGGGGATCCAATCAAAGAGTCATTAAGTTTAGTTTAGTTTAGTTTAGAGCTACAGCACGGAAACAGGCTCTCCGGCCCACCGAGTCTGCGCTGACCAGCGATCTCCAAACGCTAACATTGTCCTCCACACACTTGGGACAATTTACATCTATACCAAGCCAATTAGCGTACAAACCTGTAAGTCTTTGGAGTGCGGGAGAACCGGAGCTTCCCGGAGAAAACCCATACAGGATACAGGGAGAAGGTACAAACTCTGTGCGGACAGCACCCGTAGTCATGATGGAACCTGGGTCTCTGGCGCTGTAAGGCAGTAACTCTACCGCTGCACCTCTGTGCTGCCCATATGAATGCCAGGCTTTGTGAAATCCCCTTTTATAATGTTATTTTGCTTAATGCTCAATGTGCACCTATGCACTCCAATGCAATACACAGTATTGAGATTATCTGAGGTCTACTCATGTTTTGCAGTACTACAGATGGCTTACCATAGCTATTTCACATTAATAAATTGTTCTCTTTACAAAGATGTAGAAAACTCCCAAATGTGTGGGTCATTCTGGGCAAGCCTTCATAAGATTTCAGCTACAGGCAATCAGTTTATCTAGAATAGAATATTTTCTTTATTGTCATTGTAACATGAACCATGTACAACGAAATTTAAAAATGTCAGCCAGTCAGTGCACCATTCAAACATTTCTAAAAGCTAACGATACATACAAGATAAAATATTAAAAGATAAACAACTAAAATAAATATCACGAAAATAGCACGCATAAACACCCAACCATCCATCCTTCTGTCGATTTCACAGTGTACCACAGTCCCTTAGTATGTCTCGCCCCTGCGTTCCTTGGCGGCTACATTTAGTGCTTTTATAGCAGTGGGGTAAAAACTGTTTTTTAGTCTGTTCGTCCTTGTCCTTGTAGATCTGTACCGTCTGCCTGACGGCAACAGTTCAAACAGGGAGTGTCCGGGGTGGGAAATGTCCTTTATGATACTCTGGGATTTTTTGGTGCAGCGGGAACTGTGTAAGTCCTCCAAGGTAAGGAGAGGGCAGCCGACAATCCTCTGGGCGTTGTCAATGTGCCCTCAATCTTATGTTTGAATGCAAGTTGTGTACAGTCCTCCTTGAGTAAATAAGATTTATTGACCGCAGAAAATATTTGCTTTGCTCAATCAATTCATTGTTCCATACTCATGGCATGCATTTTGTGCTGTGTTATGTCGTAATGTCTTGGGACATGTTCCGTGGATTGTCACCTTGTCGTGGTGGAGAAACTTGAGTGGTCCTGATATCCTGAGAACGATGCTGTCTGGAGCTATGCTCCTGGTAGGGTCACCCATGGCGATAAGGTCGAGGGGGAGGTCTCTGACAAAGAGCAATCCAACCAAGACCTCAACGGTGGAATAGGAGGAGGATGATTGCTGAATTTAGTGGAGCATCACAATAGCTGGGAAGGCGGATGAAGGCTGCAGCAGAAAAGGGTCCCCTGTCAACCTGGATTCCATGCAACTGGATTCTGACCCAGATCTATCACAGACCGTGTGGTGGCTGTCTGTGCACCAGTCTCCCCACGTTAAACAAAGTCACGCACAGGCGTCCTCCATGGGAGGACAGTCAAGATGAATGTCTTGGGATGGTTGTGTTATGGGAAGTACTCATTATATTTTGTTCATTTCATTCTTGGAATGTCTGCTTAAATCATATTACAGCAAAGCAATTTACTTTGAGAGCATGGATACTCGTTCTCGATGTCAAACTAAAATGTTGTTCCATTTCTACTGCCCTTTTCTTTGTTACTGTCATTATTTTATTCAATACCTGCAAAAGGTAAAGCTGGATTGGCGTTTAGTGTTACATTGTCACTTTCTCCATTCAATGTTCCGTTTGTATGTTGTTCTGAACATATTGCTGTATCAATAATTGCAAATGCACTATGTTTTCTGTCATGATCTCGAATACATTTGCATCTTTTCAGATCCACTCTTCTTGCTTTTTTTCTCCCCACCCCTGCAATCAGTCTGAGGAAGGGTTACTACCTGAAACATCACCTATTCATGTTCTTCAGGGATGCTGCCTGACCTGCTAAGTTACTCCAGTATTTTGTGTCCTTCCACCTTTTCCAAATCTAATTTATTCTAAAATGCGTCTTCAGTAGACTTACATTTGTCATTTGTTAGTATTGATCAATTATTTCCCGTGTTCTTTTTATAAATTAAAATATGTAATGCAGTATAATTCATCAATGAATTATTTTGAACATGGAGCTGTAATTCCACACCCTATTATAATTTTACACATTGATTGCATCTGTATTCCAACAAAATATTACTATATATCAATTTGAGATACCGACGCAAAACTAGAAATAAAAATGTATAATGAATATATATTACTTTGCGATATGCACATTAATTATTACAGTTTTTCATCCTTAAACCTCCCTGCTTTACAATAAGTCTAATTGATCACCACATGGAAGGTTGGTTAAGAAGGTTAAATTGTTGGGTATTAATGGTGGAGTAGCAAGATGGATTCAACAGTGGCTGAATGGGAGATGCCAGAGAGTAATGGTGTTTGTCAGGTTGGAGGCCGGTGACTAATGGGGTGCCTCAGGGATCTGTGTTGGGTCCACTACCTGAATTGTGTGGAAAATTGGATTAGTAAGTATGCAGATGACACTGAGATAGGTGGTGTTGTGGATAATGAAGTAGATTATCAAAGTCTACAGAGAGATTTAGACCATTTGGAAGAGTGGGCTGAAAGATGGTAGCTGCAGTTTAATGCTGATAAGTGTGAGGTGCTACATCTTGGCAGGACAAATCAAAATAGGACGCACATGGTAAATGGTAGCGAATTTAGGTATGCAGTTGAACAGAGGGATCTAGGAATAACTGTGCATAGTTCCCTGAAGGTGGAATCTCATGTAGATAGGGTGGTAAAGAAAGCTTTTGGTGTGCTGGCCTTTATAAATCAGAGCATTGAGTATAGAAGTTGTGATGTAATGTTAAAATTGTACAAGGCATTGGTGAGGCCAATTCTGGAGTATGGTGTCCAATTGTGGTCGCCAAATTATAGGAAAGATGTCAACAAAATAGAGAGAGTACAGAGGAGATTTACTAGAATGTTGCCTGGGTTTCAGCAACTAAGTTACAGAGAACGGTTGAACAAGTTAGGTCTTTATTCTTTGGAGCGCAGAAGGTTAAGGGGGAACTTGATAGAGGTCTTTAAAATGATGAGAGGGATAGACAGAGTTGATGTGGACAAGCTTTTCCCTTTGAGAATAGCGAAGATTCAAACAAGAGGACATGACTTCAGAATTAAGGGACAGAGGTTTAGGGGTAACATGAGGGGGAACTTCTTTACTCAGAGAGTGGTAGCTGTGTGGAATGAGCTTCCAGTGGAAGTGGTGGAGACAGGTTCGATTTTATCATTTAAAAATAAATTGGATACGTATATGGACGGGAAAGGAATGGAGGGTTATGGTCTGAGTGCAGGTAGATGGGACTAGGGGAGAATAAGCATTTGGCACGGACTAGAAGGGCCGAGATGGCCTGTTTCCGTGCTGTAATTGTCATATGGTTATATGGTTATATGGTTGTATGGAGAGGTATTAATACTGATAAGACCAATGACAAAATCCAAGAAAATATTGAATTAATTTAAATTTTCCTCCATGATTTTTTATTTGGTGCTGATTTTATTTTATTGTTTTGTGCTTTTTTAAGAAAGCATAATGTTTCAACAAAGAGAGAGCAGGAATACAGACTTTTAGGGTGTAATAGACAGGAAAGACCCATGCAATTTATTACTAATTTAGATATTCTGACCGGAGGTCTGATACCTGTAGAGTTCCACAGTAGTCTGTGCTGGGACCTCTTTTTGTGAGATATATAAATGACCTATACTTAGATCGATTGGCGAGTAAGTTTGTTGAAAACACCAAAATCAGAGGAGTTGCAGACTGCAAGGAAGATTGTCAGAAGATACTGCGGGACACAGATCAGCTGTAGGAATGGTAGGAAATGACAGATGCAGTTTATCCTGAGCAAGCGTGAGGTTGTTCACTTTGGGAGGTTGAATGTAAGGAGAGAGTATACTGTTAATGGCAAGACCCTTATTGATGCGCAGAGGGATCTTGGAGTACAAGTTCATAGCTCACTAAAGGTGGCAGCACAAGTAGATAGGGTGGTAAAGAAAGCATATGGTATGCTTGCCTTCATTGCTACTGGAATTGAGTATTAGATTGAGGAAGTCTTTATGCTGCTCTAAAGGAGTTTGGTTAGGCTGCATTTGGATTATTGCATGCAGTTCTGGTCGCGTCAATACAGGAAAGATGTGGAAGCTTTGGAAGGCAGAAGAGATTTACTAGAATGTTCCCTCGATTAAAGAGTTTGAGCTACAGGGAGAGGTTGGACAGAAACATAGAAACATATAAATTAGGTGCAGGAGTAGGCCATTCGGCCCTTCGACAGACTTGGTTGGTTTTCTCTGGAATGTTGGAGATTGAAGGGAGACCTTCTTCTTTTTATCGAGTCCACACACAAGATTGGTTGTTCATCCAGAGCTGAACACACTTCTCGGCATCTGCATATAATTGTGTCTGCCTTGCGCTTCTTGTGCTTCTTGTGCGTGGTGGTGGAAAGATTGGTGGAAACAGGGCCATGACGTGAACGCTCTTTCCCTGACCCCGAGGGGAGACCTGATAGAAGTATATATGGGAGGCATAGACAGGATAGGCAGTCAGAATCTTTCTCCCAGGGTGGAAATGTCCAACACTAGAGGACATAGCTATAAAGTGAGAGGGGGAATATATAATGGGGCTGTTACACACAGAGGGTGGTCAGGGCCTGGAATACATTGCCAGGGGCAGTGGTGGAGGCAGATATGATAGTGGTATTAACGAAGCTTTTAGATAGGCACATGGATTTGGAGGAAATGCAGGGATATGGATCAATTGCAGGCAGATGAGATTGGTTACACTAGGCATCATGATTGGCACAAACATTGTGGGCTGAAGGGCTTGTTACTGTGCTATACAATTCTATTGTTCAGTGTTCTATGTTAACTTCCATCATGCTCTCAAATTAACAGACTATCTCTGACACCCCTATCCCCTTTCTTGATTTCTCTGTCACAGGGAACAGACCATCTACTGTTGTCTACAACAAACCCACTGACAACTGCAGTTACCTCGACTGCATCTCCATCCAGCTTGCCTCTTGCAACCCTTACTCTTAATTTCTCCACCTCAGCCTCCTGTTCTCTTGGGATGTGTCTTTCCACTCTAGGATATCTGAGGTCCTTTTTCTTTTGTAAACCTGGATTTCCCCCCTTGCTGTTGTGGATTGAGTGCTCACTAACATCTCCTCTATTTCCCACACTCCTGCTTGTGCTCCCTCTCCTCATAGACAGCACAATGTTAGCGTTCATCTGGTCCTCATCTTTCACTCCACCAGCTTCTACATTCAATGTATCATTCTCTGACATCTCTACCACCTTCAACATGATCCTACCAGTAGTCACATCCTCCTGTCCCCACCCTTTTCTGCTTTCAGCAGAGAGCACTTTCACCTGCAACACCTTGATTCACTCATCCCTACCAGCCCAACCTGCCCTCTCTCCAAGCACTTTCCTTGGCAACCAGAGGAGATGTAACATGATGTCCCCACATCACACCTCCCCTCTCACATCCATCCAGGGTGCCCAGCAGTCCTTCCAGGTGAGAAATCGGTTCACACGCACCTCGCCCAAACTCGACAGTTGCATTCTATGCTCCTGATGTGGCCTCCTTTATATTGTCGAGAGCAAGCATAGACTTGAACCAATGCATTCGACACCGCACTCTCTCTGCCAAGATCTGCTGGAGCTCCTGGTTGCTAACCATTTCAACTCCCTTTCCCATTCCTATACCGACTGCTCAGCCCTAGGTCAAGGAATAATAGTGCAGAAACAATGCCCCCAAATCTATGCAGTTTATAGCTTATTTGGAGGTTGTAGTGCTCAGTAGCCTAATGGTTGTAGAGAGAAAGTTTTTCCAGAACCTGTACAGTAACCTTGGACTCCTCCACTGATGGGGTAAGTGCTGGCAGACAGAACAGGTGTGCATATAGTTTGTGAGTTGACCTGCAAGGCTCTTGCTCTTGCTCAAGGCATGTGCTCTTGACATCAGATTCCCAGTTCCATCCTGAATGCCCCTTCTTTATTTGGAGTCCGCATGAGCCAGAAATGCCCAAGAGTTCATGGGGACGTTGCACTTCTTCCAGAAAGTGTTAAGTGCTTCCTGAAAACCTTCCTCCGTCCACCTGAAAATCACTTCCCATGGCAGAGCTCAGAACTGGCTGTCATTTGTGGCTCTCTGGTGATCAGCATGTGAGCAAAGTTGCTTGTCCAACCTGGCAGACTCTGTGAACATTGTTAACCATTCTACCCAGCCTCGATTGTTCATTGGAGTTAATGGTGTATTGGCAATTCATCGGAATGCACTGCAATTAACGAATTTCATCTCCATAGAACATAGAATTGTACAGCACAGGAACAGGCCCTTTGGCCCACAATGTCGATGCCGACCATTTATCTGCACCAGTTTATCAGACAAACGATTATCCGCCTGCACATGACCTAAATATCTCTATTCCCTGCATATCCATGTGCCTCTTAAATGCCAATATTGTATCTGTACCCACCACCACAACACCTGGCGTGTTCCAACTACCCACTACCCTCTATGTAAAAAAACTTTCCCCACACATCTCCTTTTAATTTTCCCCTTCTCTCCTTAAAGCTATTCACTCAAGTATTTGATGTTTCCATCTTTGGAAAAAAGGTTTTGAATTTCTACTCTCTTATCTAGTGGGCAGCTAGATAAAGGTAGTAAGTATTGAACCAAGAACTAAACCATAAAATATACCTTTTTAATCCATGGATAGAAATCACATTTCTGATTCTAGATTGGTTTAAAATAATAATTTACCCCAATCCCCTCTGTGAATAAGTGGCACAACATCAGTGATTTCAAAACACTTAATAGCATTGAATTTCATTACTGGAGGTATTTTCAACACAACAAAACAAAAAAATGCTAATACTTAATGACATTCACTTCAGTTACTTGTTTATTTCAGCCTCCTAATCAATGACATAATGACGGTGTGAGATTGATCTAGTGCAGCTTAATGTGTGCTCACACACAGAGTAGAATGAATTAACACAACCTTAAAGATTAAAACTGTTGGTGGAGAATTTCTGGCGTACGATTTATTGGAAAATCAATAGAAAGTTTGAAATACATTTGATGAATTAAAATTAAACATGAAAATCGATATTTAATGAAAATGTAAAACTGAAGTAAAGTTATGGGGCAAAAAAAATAATACGAAATACAATATTGTCATGAGTCAACGCTGTCTGAAGTGTGGCTGAAAATAAATTATGACTACATTGGAAAATTTGCTTGAACATTCGTGCCATTGCAATGGTACTGAATTCCAAAGGAATTGCAGAAGTTGCTGCTCCTTCAGAGATAGTGGAGATGCACAGTTATTCAAGGTATGTTTAGAGCTAAAATAATATCCAATGACCTTTCTGAACACGACATGAAATCTTTTCCACAAATGCTTCTGCAAAACTAATTAAGTACAGATCATCCAGAAAACTCTACTTGACATTCAAATGTTGAAAACCCCCTGGTTCATTTTGTGTCAAGGGCATGTCATATGTTTATATAGAGGAAATATTAGAACCAGTCGTTGATTGATGCACAGGATATGATTTATCTGGACAATATAAAGGTTATGCTTCACTGACTATCTTTTCAGCAAATAGTTGCTAAATTCCCATAAAATTCATATCAACCCTTTGCTGTTCAGGATTGATATGAAGGATTATGCTTCATGACTGAACCCTTTCACACATTTCAGAAAAGATTCACTCAGTTCACTGTGAAAGCAGCATTCAATGTGAGATTTCATTTTTGATGGTGCACTGTTGATTTTTTTGGTAGCTTCGAATTCTATTGGGAATGCATGGATAGGACGTCAATAATTAGGATGTTATTAAAGGACAAAGAAATAAAGCGCTGGGGGAAATCAGTGCATCAAGCAGCACCTGTGGAGGTAATGGACAAACGATGTTTTGGGTAGAGACTCTTCTTGAGATTGCTGGAATGGGGTGGAGGAAACTGGAAAAGAGCATTGGTGGGGATGGGGTGGAGGGTGAGGGGAAAGCTTGGGAAGTGATAGGTAGACACAGGTGAGAGGAGGAATAAGTGACAGAGGTTAGAGGTGAAAAGAAGACAAAAAGATTCCAGATAAGGAAAGAATCTCCTTTGCAAAGTCAGAGGGAGGGATAGTGGTGAGCTATGAATAGACTATCTAAAGACGCCTAGAAAACCACTGACTCTCACAGCTACACCTTCTCGCTATATCTTTCTAACTGTAATTATACTTATTCAGATTCATAATGAACAAGTCAATTGTTTTTGTCATTACTTTGCCATTACCGTCCATGCCAAACCTCAAAAACAAACAATTTCTTCAGGAGGACACATTGCTTTGTAGCAAGATCACAAAGAGATGCAAAAAGCCAAGAACACAATTCATCCACTCATTTTGGGATGACAGAGGAATGTCTAACAATGGAACTTAGATGCAAATTTTATTGGTGAAGTCGACCCTTTGCACATTTATAAATTAATTATACATAGCAGTGTAATATGAAAAATTGAAAGCAAACCGATTACTCAATTTTTCACTTAATTTCCCACTTTCAGTTGGTGTTGCTGAACTTCACAGTCTATTTATTTCCTTCTGGAAATCATTAATTTCCTCTGATATTAGTTACATTTTTCAGAAGATCTTTAAGTTAATGAAAATTGCTGTAAGCCGAAGGGGCTGCCTCTTATCTTTCGATAAGGCAGTTTTCAGCCTTCAGAGCTCAATATTGATTTTAACTTTTTCAGATCATAAATGCTGCTCCCATTTTATCAGGCAGTGACTGTTGATAACAAGCCGGTTGTTATCATGTGCCATTCTCCAAAACCAACCTCGCATTTTCTTTGTCCTATTTATGCCCCTTTATGTTTGTACTATCATCAATATGGCATTTGATCTATTTAGCTTTCCAACCCATCACAAACCTATATTTTTAATGATCATAAAGGCACAGCACAGACATAGGCCCTTCGGCTTACCATATTCATGCCGTCCATCAAGCAAGTCATTAAAACTAATTCTACGCTGATCTTATTTTATTTTCCCCAGGTTCTATCGTCCATGCATTCAGGACAATTTACTATAGGCAATTAAACCGTAAATCTGCATGTCTTTGGGATGTCGGTGAAAATCAAAGCACCTGGAGGAAACTCAGTCCCAGGGGGAACATGCAAACTCCAGTCAGACTGTGCCCAGAGTCAGGACTGAAGCCAGGTTGCTGGAGCTGTGTGGCAGCAGTTCCACCAGTTGGGCCACTGTGCCGACATTGCGTTCCTGGCCTCATTTGTTTCTTTATCCCTTCTCCTCTTTTCCCTGCCATAGAGCTCATTTAAAGGCTGTCATATCTCCAAACTTTTCCACTTCCGATAGAAACATAGAAACATAGAAATTAGGTGCAGAAGTAGGCCATTCGGCCCTTCGAGCCTGCACCGCCATTCTATATGATCATGGCTGATCATCCAACTCAGTATCCTGTACCTGCCCTCTCTCCATACCCCCTGATCCTTTTAGCCACAAGGGCCATGATGTCCGAACATGTCAGATAAGATCAAGTTGACCATACTCTGCTGCCAGCGGTCTCAGCACTAGGCTGAGCGAGATGTGAAGGCCAGTCTCGCTGGGACATAGGTTGTAGAGGCTATGTTCCAGGTCATCATGGCAGGTTTAGATGGGAGGCAGATCTGGAAGTAGACTTTTGCCCTACAACAACGTCCAAAATATATATTCTAAACTATTCAGAAGGATGCCATGGTGGCACAGCTGGTAGAGCCACTACTTTACAATGCCAGAGACACAGGTTCAGATTCAGATTCAGATTCAGATTCAATTTAATTGTCATTGTCAGTGTACAGTACAGAGACAACGAAATGCAGTTAGCATCTCCCTGGAAGAGCGACATAGAATATGAATTCAATCCTGACCGCGGGTGCTGCATATGTCATGTTTGCTTGTTCTCCTTGTGACCACATGGATTTCCTCGGAGTGCTCCGGTTTTCTCCCACATCCCAAAGATGTGTAGGTTTGTAGTTAAAATGACTTCTGCTTTAAAATTGTCCCTAATGCATCAAGAAATAGATGCAAAAGTGGGATAATATAGAACTAGTGTGTACGGGTGATCAATGGTTGGCATGGATTCAGTGGACCATGCTGTATCTTTAAATTAAACTAAACTAAACTAGGCTGTTAAAATTGAACGAGACAGTTAATAAATTAAATACTATTAAAATATTTTTTAAACAAATGTATACATTTAACTAAAACATTAGACATATAAAATAATTGAAAACAGATTTAGGAGTTTGCTTCCTAATTCTGTGATTGAGAATCAGCATTAAAGTGAAGCAGATTTCAAATCCTAACCAAGGTGGACTGGCACAGGCTCAGAACAGCATTTCCCTAGTTTCAATGCTGAAGAATACATGTAAGACTGGGCGCTGACCGTGGATGGTGTTCGGAGTCCGGCAGTGGAGCATAGTGAGAGATGCCACACCTCCTCTCACTAAGTAAGCCTTGGACTTACAGTGGCTCAGTGTAAATCTGAGCTTCCTTGGCATGTTGCTGGTGGCTTCACAACCAGGAGGATTCACCACATTGACTCTGTTTCCATTTCCATAAGCTCTATCTGGCCTGCTGAATGTTCCTATCATCTTCTTTTTACTGCATAAGTTGCATTTTACTAGGAACAGTGACACCAGAGATTATTCATGTGACATTGACATTTATTTGATGATTACAGGGTAACTGCTGCAAAGGAAACAATTACTCTAGAGCTTAGACATAAAGTGCAGAAACAGTCCCTTCAGCCCACTGATCCCTGCGTCGACTTGCGAATACCCCATGCACTAGCATGATCCTACACACTAGGGATAATTTACCATTTTTATTAAAGCCAATTAACTTAGAAACGTGTTCGTCTTGAGAGTGTGGAAGGAAACCAGAGCGACCGGAGGATACCCTTGCGGTCATGGGCAGAACTTACAGACAGCTTCCATTGTCAGAGTTCAAGCCTGGGTTGCTGGTGTTGTAAGGCAGCAACTCTACTGTGCCATTATACCACCCTGGTTCTTGGTTTCATGGTTAATGAAAATTTGAATAATGCTAATTCCGATGACATCAGATCACTGCTTGTTTTTAATTTATATCTGACAACTTTATATTGACTTTAACATAATGTAAATTTGGAAAGAGCATAAATCAGTGGTTGTATCCAATTCTGTCAGCTGCCAGATAGTTACCTATTGGGCGCGTTAGTTCAAAATTATCCTCCTACACTGATCCTGTGACCTTCCATTATTTACATTTTTTGGCAGAGCCGTAGATTCACTTGAAATAAATTGGTTAGTAACTGCGGTAAATGTGTGAGAATCTCATTTAGATAGAGCCAGAAGTTATTCAGTTGTCCATGAATACTGACAACAGTCATTTATCATCACAAATCGTTATCATCAGAAAAATAAAGCAAACTTGCTTCACTGTGGTCAACCAATCAGTGGATCATCCAATATATTAGGTGTCTCCATTGCAGGCACTAGTCACATAATTAATTTAAAGTCAACAGCCAACTCTTTATTTTACTCCGAAACAAATTAGGTAGTTAACCTCATTGTATAAATACTAGGAAACACTTAAAGTGATGTTTCCTTGACAACAAAGAGTAAAGATTCATTGCTAGTGCAACTTCAAGAAAAGCACTTCTAAAAATAAATGTGCTTATTTGCATTTGGGTACAGCAAGTTCATTTGAACGTCACTCATATCTGCTTAGCTCCTATATCATGTAACATTTACATCACATTTTACCTCAGTGATCACCAGAAGTATCATTAATCTCAATAAGGCTTAAAGAGCCATTGTTCAGATCCTGCAGCTGTTGCAGTGGGCTGCTAATTTTGGCTGCAGTGGCATTGACTCTGAGCAAATGGATAACAAATCAACAACAAAGTGATTTATATAAAGGAGTTTTGCCTTCATTTCCTGTCTTTATCACGTTTCATTATCTAAAGAAGGGTGACAGTTTAATTATAGCCAAGATTCAACGAGTGTAGATGAGGCTGTTACTCAGTAAAATGTGGTTACTAGGGATATTGCCTTGAAGTAGGTTTATTGTCTAGATGTTTATCCCTGGTTGCAGCACAGACCATGGCATACGTTGGAGGCAGAATAAAATAGAACTACATGGAACATTTAATGCTTCCGAATAGGATGAATTTCTAGGCAGATATGTTAAAAATAGGTCATTGTGGGCTCCACCTTTCTTTGATCATTGCTGTTTTTCGTATATCTTTCATTCATTTGTTCTGTACCTTTTCATGTCACTTATTTCCAACTCCCCTAACTCTCAGTCCAAAACGTAACCTATTCCTTGTCTCCAGTGATGCTGCCTGATCCGATGAGCTACTCCATCTTTTTGTGCCTATCTTCTGTTCAAAATGGTGCCAGGTTGATAATGTGAGTGAAAACAAGGCTGCATTTATAAAGCCCAGAGAGGAAGTGAGAAAGGAGATAAAGGCAAAGGGAGAATAGGAGGAGATGCAGTTATAAAACAGAACACAAAAGTTCTCTTTGTTCCATGCCAGCAGCAAATGAAAAGAAAAACTCGATTCAGAATAATAATTTCTATACTGAAGTCATTTACTCTCACTGGAAATGCATGTCCCCAAATCTCTTTGTTGTCCAGGTGGCAGATCTCACATAAAAGTACAGTATATCTAAGCCAGAGCATAACCTTGCGTCATTCCACTGCCATATCATAGTAAGTGGTGGAATGCTCTCTACAAATATCCAACTTCTGCCATCCAGTGAGACTTACACTCACTGCAAGACTCAGGCATCAAACAGAGAAAATCATCCCTCAGTATTCTGTACTGTCATCAATCAGCTAGCCTTGCATTCAATATTTACTTTTCCTTCATCTCCTATGTGTAACTGCAGAAATATCTCCTAACTGAAATGCAGAAGAGTGCTCCTCAAGGTATTGCTGAGTACTGACTGGTAAAAATGGTAAGCTCCCGTTCCTGATACTAAACACAAAATGGTGATGTAACTGCATCAGTCAAACCAGAGAGAAATTACATAGATACATAGATACATGGAAAATAGGTGCAGGAGTAGCCCTCTCATTCACCCCTTTGAGCGAGCACCGCCATTCAATGTGATCATGGCTGATCTTCCTTCCACAAATCCTGTACCTATTTCAATCAATACCGATATATCTCCCTAAAATTAAAAGAAAAAACAACTCGATTCTCTGATCACAAACTTTATTTGGGATTATAAAACACACAGAATCCATAAACCACATCTATGTAAACCCAAATAAACTGGCGGATTGGCTCTCCCCAATTTTTTGTACTATTACTGGGCAACGAATATTAAAAACGTAATCTATTGGATGGCCAACACATGCCAACAGGTAAAATGGTTAATAATGGAGAGAGAAGATTGTTCGCCTTTTAATATAGGCGCGATTCTTCTCTCTCCAATAAATCTGAAGAAAACAGTATATGAGAAAAATCCGATTATCCATAATACCCTACGAATCTGGAAGCAAGTGAAGTCAAATCTTTAACTGAGAAATTTATCTCTTCTCTCACCAATCGCCAATAAACCCTCATTTATGCCGTCTATTTTAGACAAGACGTTCACATACGGAAAGATTAGGAATTAAAAAATGGGAGATCTTTATGAGACGGGAACTCTTCTCTCATTTCAATAATTACAGTCGAAATATCATCTGAAAGGTAGCCAATACTTCAGATAACTTCAAATACGAGACTATCTGAGTCAATATATGGTTCCAGACATACTAGACGAATGCATGAGTAGAAACTCGGATTCAAATAGGTTAATATCGTATCTTTATAATACCCTTTTAAATATACAAACCCCATCGTCAGAAGTAATTAGATGAGCTTGTGAAGATGAACTCGGCCTAACAATTTTAAAAGACAAATGGCAGGAAATTCTTCTATATATACACAACTGTTCTCTTAACATTAGGCATTTGCTAATACAATTTAAAATACTGCAGGCCTGTACAAAGCTTTTCAAAAAGGGGAGTGGCATGACAGGATTACAATAAACTTAATGTGAAATAATGTGTGCGCTGCGCACATCACAAGTGCGAAGCGTGAAGTCCCTCAATGCCGGGGTCCAGTGCCCGCTTAAGGGCCCTGGAAGCTCAGGGGTTTCAGATACCTGATAGTTTTAGATGGTTTTCTGATCCATTCTGAGCCTTGTTTTGGATCATTTTTGCAACAAATTTATGACCAATATTTCAGAAATTAACAGGAATTTGAGGCAGCTTTTTCACACAAAGGGTGCTGGGTGTATGTAACGAGCTGCCAGAGGAGGTAGTTAAGGCTGGGGGGCGAAGATGAAGGGGGCGCGGGCCCAGCGGGCGGGGGGAATGAAGGTGGCGTGGCGTGGGGGTGGCCCCATGTGGGGGGGTGGCGTGGGCCCAGCGGGGGTGGCGTGGGCCCAGCGGGGAGTGGCGTGGGCCCAGCTGGGGTGGCGTGGACCCAGCAGGGGTGGCGTGAGCCCAGCAGGGATGGCGTAGACCCAGCGGGTGTCAGTGGGGGTGGCGTGGGCCCAGCGGGTGTGGCGTGTTCCCAGTGGGGGTCAGCGAGGATGGCGTGGACTCAGCGGGGGTCAGCGGGGGTGGCATGGGCCCAGCAGGGGTGGCGTGAGCCCAGCGGGGATGGCGTAGGGCCAGCGGGGGTCAGCGGGGGGTGGCGTGGACCAAGCGGGGGTGGTGTGGGTGCAGCAGGGGTCAGCGAGGGTGGCATGGACCCAGCAGGGGTCAGCAGGGGTGGCATGGGCCCAGCGGGGGTGGCGTGGGCCCAGCGGGGGTGGCGTGGGCCCAGTGGGGGTGGTGTGGGCTCAGCGGGGGTGGCATGGGCTCAGCGGGGGTGGCATGGGGGTGGCGTGGGCCCAGTGGGGGTGGCATGGGCTCAGCGGGGGTGGCATTAGCCCAGCTGGGGTGGCCTGGGCCCAGCGGGGTCAGGTGGTGGGGTGGAAGATGGCTTGGGCCCTGGCGGCAAGGGGGGAGGCGAGGGGAGCGGGCTCCGCCGCAGCGGCGACTGGTGTTGGGGTTACAGCCATTGGGTTCAGATTCAGCCACTCCCGCCCGGGGACGAGAGAACTGGCCATTTCCAAAGTGGAAACGTTGATTTTTTAATGTAATGTAATTTTTTTTTTTGGGTGACTTTTTTCTTAAGGGAAAAAAAGGGGGGTGCGGTCGCACCCAACGCACCCCCCCCCTTCGGACGGCCATGTACTGCACAGACTTTATTATTCAAAGTCTAAACTGAATAAGATCTTCCCAAAGGTTTCTCCTATTTGTGATAAATGTCTCCTTCAGGAAGCAACTATAACCCATTCTTTTGCCTCTTGTTTAAAGTTACATCATTTCTAAGGAGGTTAGCTCTAGGAGCACAATTAAATGTGTGCCCTATCTCCAGGCTACTGTTGCGGGCCTGTAGATATAGTGACTCTCATTAGGGTCTTTTTACCATTACAATTTCTCAGTTCTATCCACAATGACTCGACATCTTCTGATTCTATGTTACCCATCACAAGGGACTGAATTTCATTCCTTACCAACAGAGCCACTGCCCACCTGTCTGTCGTTTCGATAGGACGTTAGATAAACTAGTTCATTACCAAGGGAATTTTAATTCAGTTAATTCATTAAAATGTAATTGAAACACATCAGTAATAGTGACCATAAAACAATTGGAGTGTTGTAAAATCCCATTGAGCTCATCATGTCTATTCAGGAAGAACGTCTTTGTATCAAGATGCACAGAAGCCTGATTGACTTTTAACTGCCTCTTGAGAAGGCAAGAAAAGATATTCCAAAGACAATAAATGCTGGTCTAGCCGGTAATGCCTGCATCCTCTGAAAGAATGAAAGAAAAAGTCTTAAATTATTTCTAAAGTCTATAGTATTTTGATTTTGCACATTAACTGGTGTCAGCCTTGCCTTTATTTGGTAGAACTTTTGTGTCCAAGGCCAGGTTACAGATTCAAATGTGTACAAAGGAACTGCAGATGCTGGTTTACACAGAAGATAGACACAAAAATGCTGGAGTAACTCAGCAGGACAGTCAGCATGACTGGAGAGAAGGAATGGGTGACGTGCAAATCCCAATCTGGACGTTTGCTCACCTAATCTAATTGAAAATTGCACTCTATTGAGTTTTTAAACATTTTTAAATGAGTCGATAAACCAAGCAGAAAGCGTCTTAGTGCAATTTGAGAAAAAAATCCCTGGTCATCAATGTCCTTATGCAATATGAATGGCAGTAGTATAGGTCCGATGACTCGGGTTAAACCCTAATCTTATTTACTCCTCATGTGTAGAGTTTGCATGTCCTTCATGACCATATGTATTTCTTTGAGTGCTCTGATCTATTTATTTGTACACAAACACACATGGTCATGATGAACATGCAAATTCTGGTTAGCAATGGCTAACCCTGAACAGAATCCGCACCCTCCATGCAAGAACAGCCCATCACCTGCATGTGGAGGATGACAGACAGCCCTGCTCGTGACATCCAGACCAGACCATCCCACACATCATGAATGACTGCTCACTGAGGCTTTCCCTGCTGGCATCAAAACCATCCACCCAGTAACTAATGCTGTCCTGGCCTGGATGTCTATCCTTGATCTACAACTTTAGGCTGTGCATGCAACATGCAAGAAGAAGTGCTCTGATTTCTTCCTACATCTTAAAAACATGCACGGTTGGAGGTTAATTGTTGCTATGGAATCAGGATAGATTTATTGGACATGTGAGAGAAGGTGGGTTAGAGGTAAAGAATGGGATATTTTTAAGGCAGAAATAGATAGATTCTTGATTGATAAGGGTGTCAGGGGTTATTGGGAGAAGGCAGGAGAATGGGGTTGAGAGGGAAACATAGATCAGTTATTATTGAATAGCGTCAACATAATGGGCTAGATGGCCTAATTCTGCTCCTATAGCATATGAACTTATGAATATTGGAGACCTATCTTCTAGATTTTCCTTCCTGAAGCTCCACTATGTTTTGAGACATTCCATACAACTCTTTTCTTCAGACCTTTGGTTAGATAGATAGATATAATTTATTGCCACACAACCAGGGTCGGTGGAAATTTGGGTTGTCACCAACAGTACAATAATAAAGAACACGCAACCACAATAAAACTGTAACACAAACATCCACCACAGCATTCATCACTGTGGTGGAAGGCACAAAATTTGGCCAGTCCTCCTCCATTTCCCCCCCGTCGACAGGACCAGAGTCCAGAGTCAGTCCAGGATCGGCTCTTCCTCACCGGAGACCGCGGCTTTAACATGGTGTAGGCCGATCGGTCGAGATTTAAAGACTCCGCCGCAGCCAGAAGCACCGTAGACTGCAGGGCCGGCGGTCGAAGCTCCCCTCCAGTGGTGATGGTGAGTCCATGCCGGACCTGTGGGTAGAAGTTGGCCGCGGGACGGCAGTGATGGCTTCTTCTTCCCCCGGGTCCCCCACGAGGGATCCTGGGCTGTAGACGCCGCGCCAGCTGGAACTCTGAAGACCGCGGCTTCAGGCTGCCGGCAGCCCCGGGCCAGCGAAACGGAGCGCTCCCCTGTAGCGAGCCCCAGCGAGGGCGGTGAGCCATCACCCGCTCCACAACGAGAGTCCACACTGCGCCCGCCGCTGAAGCCCCCGGGCATGTCGCCGGGAAAGGCCACACCGATCCTTGATGTTAGGCCACGGGGGAGGCGACCTGAAAAAACTCGCCTCTCCATGGAGGAGGTGACCGAAGCTGTTTCCCCCTTACCCCCCCACACCACCCCCCACACAAAAAACACGAAGGAACATTAAATACATACTTTAAAACATACTAAAAAATAAAAAAAGTTAAGAAAACTGACGCGCTGCTGACATGGCTGCTGCCACAGCAGCGCCCCCTACACAACCCAAATATCTCCTTACGTGAGACCCTTGTGATGTTCTTCACTACTCTGATGTGAAGAGTCTGTCTGAATTCCTAGTAAAGGTCTTCAGTGGTTTTTGAAGATGCTTACATTTTGTCAATACCTAATCATACCTCAGGAGAGTGGAGCATTTGGCTCTGAAGGAATCAAAGTTCTGCTGAATCACTTTGCATATCCTATGCATTGTGTACCTATTATATTTTTATCCATTCAATTGAACAATCAAGATTCCTCATAAGCATAGACCCGAGTAGAAGAGTGTGCAATGCTTTGATATTGTAGGAATGATGTCCAATGCAGAGGATGAGAATAAGACAAATTGTTTTGTGCTTTCTGTAATCAACCACCTCTGTATCTGACACAATACACAGAATTTTAGCGTTTTTAAAAAAATATCTTGTATCCTATCTTTCCTGCAGAACGTTTGCAATAAAATAAATAGTGCTGAAAATTATTCTTATCCTGAAAACTTTATGAAAAAGATCCTAATACAATCAGTCTGAAGATGGGTCCCGATGGAAAATATCGATCGGACCCCTCCAAGATGCTGCTAACCTATTGAGTTGCTCCAGAACTTTGTGTTTTGCTCCCTAATTTACTAGAATGTTGCCTGGGTTTCAGCAACTAAGTTACAGAGAAAGGTTGAACAAGTTAGGGCTTTATTCTTTGGAGCGCAGAAGGTTAAGGGGGGACCTGATAGAGGTCTTTAAAATGATGAGAGGGATAGACAGAGTTGATGTGGACAAGCTTTTCCCTTTGAGAATAGGGAAGATTCAAACAAGAGGACATGACTTCAGAATTAAGGGACAGAAGTTTAGGGGTAATATGAGGGGGAACTTCTTTACGCAGAGAGTGGTAGCGGTGTGGAATGAGCTCCCAGTGGAAGTGGTGGAGGCAGGTTCATTGGTATCATTTAAAAATAAATTGGATAGGCATATGGATGAGAAGGGAATGGAGGGTTATGGTATGAGTGCAGGCAGGTGGGACTAAGGGGAAAAAATTTGTTCGGCATGGACTTGTAGGGCCAAGATGGCCTGTTTCCGTGCTGTAATTGTTATATGGTTATATGGTTATATGGTTAATATAAGTGTCCTTTGAATTATGTCTATTATTCTGCTGGACCACCATTAACAGGCATCTCAAGGCACAGGAAATGTACAAAAAATGCTAGTATCATCTTCCAGACCAACATTGGGAGTACCGAGGCCCCGTTTAGACTTATTTGAATATATTTGGCCAAATCCTTTACAAACTCAGCACCAGACTTGGAAAACACTCTTTTCCAATCTCACACAGAGGCTTCAGCAAATAAATTTATGGAAGGTTTTGTAAGGGCGGTGTAGGTGGCATTTTCTCCAGGCCCTTGAATGCTTGCTGTGCGCAGTCCAGCAAAATTATAAACACAACTTTTCACTAGGGACATTTTTTTATAAGGCAGCGAAAGGGACGGACCATCTCACAAATTATCCACCTGTCCAGCCCATCCACCACCTCCGAGCCCATCTGTACCTCGTACATTGGTCTCATTAGCTCCCTTAGAGCTCAAAACTAATGTGGAAGCCAGTCATTCTCACTTTCCAAGGATTGCCCGGGAATAAGTTAATTTTGCAATAATAACTGCGGAACACATGATCATGCCAATGTGTATGCTCTGTAGAAGCACCAATCCACCCTTCCTCATTTACTTCCATCAATAAATTCTCCATTCCTCCCTCTTTTGTACATTTATCTCATCTGTCTTTAAATGCTTCTTAGTTGGCTCCACACATCTTTGCAGTACCAAGATAGCTTCCTGTTTCTCCTTTGGTCTCTGTTGAATATATTAGTATTAAAGAACATTGTCTACCCAGGCCGTCCACTGAATTAGTCCAGCACTTCGTGTTTCGCTCAAGATTCCAGAATCTGCAGTTAGTTTTGTTTCTATGTTCATAACTATGTTATATTTATGAGCAAAAGGACACAAAGTCTGGAGTAACTCAGTGGGTCAGGCAGCATCTGTGGAGAACATGGACATGTAACATTTCGGGTCGGGCATCTGTGGAGGGAACGGACAGATGTTGTGTGTAGGGACATTGCTCAGCCAAAGAAGGGTCCCATCCCAAAACGTTACCCATCCATATTCTCCAGAGATGCTGCCTGATGCACTGAGTTACTCAAGCAGTGCGACGCCTTTTGTGTAAAGTAGCATCTGCAATTTTTTTGTTTCTCCTCTTATATTGATGAGTTCCTAGTTCAGATCATTCCCACATATGGAAACATATTCACCGTGTCTATTCTATAATATTAACCATCAGAATCAGGTCACTGCTCTCATGTACTTTGACAAAAAGAAGTACTCAGTCTGTTCACTCTTTCCTGACAGATACAATTACCCAGCACTGCTTTCATTTCAGTCAACCATTGTCCTTTAACCTCCACTTGAACAGCAAAAAATGGTCAATGTTTTTCGACTGTCAAGTTCCTGTATAAGTATAACATAACTTTGCGCCTGTTCAATTCAATTCATGAAGAAATAATCCCCAGTGCTTTGTTTTTGTAATGGCTATTTTAATCTTGTGTCATTGGTTTTTAACAAATTCTCCCCCAGATTATTCTGCTCCACTGTTCGCCTCAGACATGAGGAAATATACTTTGGTGACTAATGTGAAATGGATATTGAATGATTAGAGCTGGAGCAAACACGACAATATTTTATAATTAAAAATCAGCACAATATTTGTGTGCTGTCTGCAGTACACAGAACGTGGAATTAAACATATATTGTTATCGACAGAACTGCTTTTGGGAGCTATTAATTTCAGCAACTTGTATCATTTTTGTAATTTAAACACTGAACTTAACCTGCTATTTAATTTATATAATTTTGAAGATTTCAACTGCTCTGGTGTTATCTCAAAGCATGTGGGATTTTCTTAGTTAATCGTCCACAAATAATCTTTATACTGCTGGGCATGGATCAGTGTACAAATTGATGCATCATTTGTATCATTGCTGATATAATAGATTATTAATGTTCTTTAATCCCTTTGGTTTGTGATACATTTTCCAGGCAGAAATGCTCCTGTCTCATTTCATCAGGGAACTGCGATAAGATAATCAGGCAGTCTTTCATGATACTTCTTCAGATTGTTTTGTATTAAGATACTTGGAGCCTAATTGGGATCTGCAATGAAAATGTTTATCAGATTGCTCCAATTTATGTCAGTATTGATTTACTTATATTTGGAAATGAATTGCCTGAATATCATTTGTAAATGGCACTTATTCTACATCACAGGCAAACTTTCTGCAGGATTAGTGAACATGCCGAGATAACTTCATTAGTTTTTGCTTAGCATTGCTGATGTTATTAAACAAGGTTATCTGACAAAAAGTTCACTACAAAAGCAAACTGTGTAATGTTACAGTTACTTAAACATCTGTATTACCTTGCTGTTTTAATTTGAGCAAAAATAAAACAAAAATGAAGCCGATTAAACAGGAGAGTCTAAACCACAGAAATTATTTGTGTGTTATAATGCTGGTCCAGAATTTAACACATTTATAATAAGATGTGCAAGTGAGCAAAATGACATTTTCTAAACAGCACAATACAGCAAAATAAAACATCTTGAAAATGTTAAAAGAATTACTGGAGCTCAGGATTATTTACTTTTAAATATTGAAAATCCTCTGAACAATAACCTTACTTTATATGTTGGTAAAATACAAGAAGCCAAAACATTTATAAAACTCCTGTAATGTTTAGGAAGGAACTGCAGATGCCAGTTTACACCAAAGATAAACCCAAAATGCTGGAGTAACTCAGCGGGACAGGCAGCATCCCTGGAGAGAAGGAATGGGTGACGTTTCGGGTCAAGACCCTTCTTCTGACTGAGAGTCGGGGAGAGGGAAACTAGCAATATGGAAGGAACAGGTGTGAAAACGACAGACCAATGCAGACGATGATCAAGGAAATGTAGAATGGTTCATTGTTGGCTGAGGGGAAGGTGACAACGAGGCATATAAACAATAATATTAATCAGGACAGTGAAACTAGCCAGTGAACTAGGGTGGGGGAGGGATGGAGAGAAAGGGAAAACAAGGGCTACTTGAAGTTAGAGAAATCAGTTAATTATTATATTCACATCTGCTTGCTAAACTTAACAAAGGCTTGCATGCACATTTTCACAGAATTCCTAAGGGCCTGTCCCACTTGGTGATTTTTTCGGCGACTGCTGGCATCATTCACTGACATATCAGGTCACTGAAAAAGTCACGGCGTGATGTGACGTGATGAGGCTTGACGCGGCGTGATGCCGTATTGACGTGTGGTGTTTTTTCAAGTGTTGCAACATTTGTTTTGTCGCCGCTGGATTTTGAAATGTTCAAAATCTTTTGGCGACACTGATATGACGCTGGCAGTCGTTGAAAAAAATCGGCAAGTGGGACAGGCCCTTTAGATTAATAAAATTGTGTATACATACACAAGAGTGTACACAGGATGAAGGGCAAGCAATAAAGCCCCTCAAGCCTGCTCGAGATGAAAATATGACCGATCGGATTTCAACCTTGGTTCAATTTTCTTATCTATTCATTGTAATGTTTCAACTCCTTGCTTATCAAACATCTATCCATTTCTGCATTTAAAATATTCAGATACAGTTTCTGCCAACATTTGACGAAAGGAGTCCCAGAGATTACAAGCTTCTGCGAGAAATAACTTTGCTTCATCGCTATGATGAATGGGTGACCACTTCATTGAAACAGTGACCACTCTGATTAGATTCTCCCATTAAGAAACTTATTCTCCACATCCACCATCATGTTCATATATTTTTCACACATGTTCCCTTACACTCCTCTGAATTCCTGAAATATACAAGCATATCCTGTCTAATTGTTCCTCACAAGACAACCCAGCCATTCCAAATATTATTCTTGTAGACCAAAGAATCATCCACACTGTCTGTTCCCACATAAAGATAAAGTTTGGATTTTGATTGATTTTATTCTTGTATGTGGGAGAAAGACGGATTCATTTTACTGGGAGCGGTCTGCATACGCTTCTGACTGTGTAAGTTATGCCATGTATGTACACATTCATGGAGAAGGCACAGCTTCTTCAGCCAATTCATAGACACATGAGACAATGAGCTGATCAGGTGCAGATTAACTTGTGGCTAACCATTTACAACATCATTAACCCTGCATGATAGGCATGTGTGAAATCTCAATGGCTTGATGGTTTCATACACACATCACATACCCTAAGCTTTTTCTGCTGCTACCATTGTGCTAGCTCTGATTCCTCCCTACAAATGAATCCATAGGTTATTTGTTATAGTTCCTTACTTACTTACTGCCTATTATGCCTCCTGGCATGTAGGGTGGCAACAAAGGTCCTCCACTCAGTAGTGTTGATTCCTTCAGTTGCTGTTTCCATAACATATTTGTTTTACGAGACAGGGTTGTTAGCCCTGTGCTCAACCTCCAACCTGGATCGCACTTCGTCTCGCCTCTACCCTTCAACCTGTCCAGCATGGGAGACCATAACAGGAGAGAAATCTCCCGCTGGCATAGCTCTAGGGGTCACTGAGACACTCAAGCTCCCCGACCACGACAAGGTATTTCTTATAGGTTATAAGTTATTCCTTCAGTCTGAAGAAGGGTCTCAACCCGAAACATCACCCATTCCTTCTCTCCAGAGATGCCTGTGCCGCTGAGTTACTCCAACATTTTGTGTCTAACATAGGTTAACTATAAACCAGCATCTGCAGTCTTTGTTTTGACATTCGTGCAAGTTGCTTGTTCATTAGTTTTCTCATGCTACTCAAATGCTACTGTATGCTACTGTTGTTTCTAATGCTACTACATAGATAGGTGCACCTTTTGTTGTACTAGATGGGCAGCGCAGTAGTGCAGTTGCCTCACAGCACCAGAAATCTGGATTCCATCCTGATCAGTGCCCAGATCAGGGTACTGTCTGTGAGTTTGCTCGATCTCCCTGCGATCAAGAGGGTTTCTTCTCATATCTATAGATGTGTGGGATTGTAAGTTACCTCTTGTGTGTAGGGAGTGGATACTGAAGTTGGGTTAGCATAGAACTAATGTGAGCTGGAGGTCGATGGTTGCCGTGCACTTGGTGGACCAAAGGCCCTGTTTCCATGCTGTATTTTTCAATCTATCAATAGATTTTCTATAACAACATCCTCAAGAGATCCACTGTTCCACCCTGCAGTCATTTGATGGATTTTCAGCTTAATGGAGACACAAGACTCTGTAATGCTGAAATCTTGAGAATTTTTGCTTTTCAAAAACATACTACTGAAATAATTAATTGTGTCAAGCAGTAGTTGTGGATTGAATTGGACAGACATCATTTAGGGTCGAAAAGAAGGGTCCGAAGAAACCCTTGACCCAAAACTCAATTTCTCCACACAAATGCTGAGATGACAGTTCCTCCAGCAGTTTGTTTTTTTGGTTTCACAACTTAGCTATTCCTCAGCCTCAACTGCAATCCTAGATGAAGAAATGTATAGATAGATGTGCTGTTATTACTCAGGTTAACATTGTGTCATTTTTTATTTATCTCTTTCCCTGTCATGTACCAGCAAGTCATTTGCCTAGTTTCACTGAAAAAGTTTAAATACAAAGTACAAAATCCACCATCACTAACAAGATACAGCAGCTGCTGCTGCCTTTTAGTTTTCATGTTAATGCCTTGTGCTAATTATTTTATTTTCTACAAATCATCACTTCAATCATGTAAATCTTTGGCTGAACTGCTACCAACACATCAACATCCTTTCTTAACAGTAGAGAACTACACAGTACATGGTATTGCATATACACTCAACTGTGCCCTACATAACTGAAGCATAACTAACCTGCTTTCATATTTAATTTCCCAGCAGTGAACAATAACTTTCTTAATTTCTTACTGTGCCTTCATAGAAACATAGAAAATAGGTGCAGGAGGAGGCCATTCGGCCCTTCGAGCCAACACTGCCATTCATTATGATCATGGCTGATCATTCACAATCAGTACCCCGTGCATGCCTTCTCCCCATACCCCTTGATTCCGCTACCCCCAAGAGCTCTATCTAACTCTCTTATAAATTCATCCAGTGGCCTCCACTGCCTTCCGTGACAGAGAATTCCACAAATTCACAATCTCTGTTTTAAATGGCCTCCCCTTTATTCTTAGACTGTGGTCCCAACATTGGGAACATTTTTCCTGCATCTAGCTTGTCCAGTCCTTTTATTATTTTATGTCTTCATATTAGTCTTTTGCAAAGTACACACCAGGTCACAAGTATCTCTCTGCTCCTCAGAGTTCTGTCATCTCTCACACTTTAGATAAAAGTATTATTTTTCATTTTTTCCAGATAAAATGAACCATTTCCCATTTTTCTACTTTGTATCCCATTTGCCAGATCTTTACCAATTCACTTAACCAAATGCTTTCTCTTTGCAACATCCTTTCATACCTCTTACAGTTTAAACTTCATACATATATTGTATCATTGGAATTTAACAACCATACCTTCAAAGTCATTATGTAAGTTTAAACAAATATTGAGGCCCAAGCACACCATTCATATATTTTGCCAATTTTAGAGTCAATTTTATTCCGATTTTTACTTTTCTGCCAGCTAACAATCCGTAATCCATGCCAATATGTTAATCCTACACTATATGCTTATATTTTCCTTTGATGAGCAACCTTATCAAATTATTTCTGAAAATCCACGTACAGCACATCTACCGGTTCCCCTTGATCCACAGCACGTTACTTCTTCAAAGAACTTCAAATGATGGGTCATGCGTGCTTTCTTTTCACAAAGTCCTCCTGACTTTGCCTGATGTTCATTACTTTTTCTAAGTGAATGATATGATGTATGTCATTAATACTAGCTTCTAAAATGTTCCCCATGCCAAATGTTAAAATATTTGACCTGTTGTTTCCTGTTTTATCTCCAGAGCCACCAGTATGGCAAAGTCATAGCTTTCTCCTCAGGTCAAGAACAATTAGGGATCGACAATAAATACTGACATTGGCAGTGAATTACACCTCATGCAAGAAGAGCATGAAGACCGTGTGCATATTGAGATGTGTAAGTGGGAGAAAGAACCAAACTACTGATCTGAATGGTGGTCTGTTCATCATGTAACTCTTGATACTGGGGATGGGGCTAGTTTCCTGCAATTTTGTTTTAATAG
This sequence comes from Leucoraja erinaceus, assembly GCF_028641065.1. Classification (NCBI taxonomy): domain Eukaryota; kingdom Metazoa; phylum Chordata; class Chondrichthyes; order Rajiformes; family Rajidae; genus Leucoraja; species Leucoraja erinaceus. The sequence goes on along the minus strand of NC_073381.1, from coordinate 37,673,540 downwards.
GTGCAGGAAGAGGCCATTCGGCCCTTCGAGCCAGCACCGCCATTCATTGTGATCATGGCTGATCGCCCCCAATCAATAACCCAAGCCTGCCTTCTCCCCATATCCCTCGATTCCACTAGCCCCTAGAGCTCTGTCTAATGCTCTCTTAAATCCATCCAGTTACTTGGCCTCCACTGCCCTCTGTGGCAGGGAATACCACAAATTCACAACTCTCTGGGTGAAAAAGTTTTTTCTCACCGCAGTCTTAAATGGCTTCCCCTTTATTCTAAGACAGTGGCCCCTGGTTCTGGACTCGCCCAACATTGGGAACATTTTTCCTGCATCTAGCTAGCCAAATCCTTTTATAATTTTATATGTTTCTATAAGATCGCCCCTCATCCTTCTAAACTCCAGTGAATACAAGCCTTGTCTTTTCTATCTTTCCTCATATGACAGTCCCGCCATCACAGGGATCAATCTCGTGAACCCACTCTGCACTGCCTCAATCACATGGATGTCCTTCCTCAAGTTGTCCTCAGATATATCTGATCAGGCCCCAGAAATTTGTCTAACTTCAAACACGACAGTACCTTCAGTACTTCCTTGACAGTAACCCTGATGTAGATGACAAACAGTAATGGGCCAAGCATCGAACGCTGTGGCACACCACTAATCACAGGCCTCTTTTCTGAGAAGCAACTTTCCACCTTCACCCTCTGCTTCCTTCCTTGGAGCCAATTTGCTATCCATTCAGCTATCTCTTCTTGGATGCCATGAGATCCAACCTTCCAGAGCAGCCTACCATGCGGCATCTTGTCGAACGCCTTACTAAAGTCCATGTACACAACATCCACAGCTCTGCCTTCATCAACCTTTTTGCTCACGTCTTCAAAAAAATCAATCAGATTTATGACACAACCTCCCCACATACAAAACCATGCTGACTGTCCCTAACCAGCCCTTTCCCATCCAAATGCCTGTGTATCCTATCCCTCAGAATACTCTCCAGTAACTTACCAACTACTGATGTTAAGCTCACCGGCCTATAGGCCCCAGCATTTTCCCTGCAGCCCTTCTTGAAAAGAGGCATAACATATCGACTGGGAGAAATGGCAGTTTCTGCGCTCAAAATGTCTATGATTAAAAAAAATGAACCATAAACTAACGTTCCAAATTTTATAAAAGCGGATTTCATTACCTTGGTTGTGAATCTGTTACTGAATAAAAGTTGTTCCAACACAGCAAAAGTTCACTCATCCCTCCTCCATGCTTCAGAATGAAGGAGGAAAAGAATTGTATTCCCTAATATAACTTGAGCAAGACGCAGTGTTGGAGGAACTCAGCTGGTCAGGCAGCATCTGTGGAGGGAATGGAATAGGCTCTTTCCTCCACAGTTCATGAGTTAGCCAGCTGAAGAGGGAATCCAAAGTTTAAATGGCCATGTGAAGGGAATCGTCAGCTGTGATACTTAGAATCATCATCAACAGACGCGCAGATTCTGAGTCCTGAAGGGTCCTGACCTGAAGGGTCACCTATCCATTCCCTCCACATATGCTGCTTGATCTGCTGAGTTACACCAGCACTTTGTGATTTGCTCAAGATTCCAGTATCTGCATTGGTTCTCCCTAATGCATTACGATTTGGAAAGTGCATTTTATGTAATATCAGTCTTTCATGACTACAGATCTCATATGAGAAACGTTGTTTTTAATCTATAGAAGATAGCATAGATTTAGTCATTAGCCTATTCCAATGGTTTAGTTTAGTTCAGAGATACAGCATGGAAATAGTTTCTTTGAGTCTATGCTGACTGTTAATCACCCATTCACACACTAGTTTTATACTCTCCCTAGACACTGGGCAGCAAGGTGGCTTAGTGGTAGAGCTACTGCCTTACAGCGCCAGAGACCTGGGTTGGATCCTGACTACGATTGCTTGTCTATACAGAGTTTATACATTCTCCCCATGACCTGCGTTGGTTTTCTCCGAGATCTTCAGTTACCTCCCACACTCTAAAGACTTTCTCTTAAAAAAACTTAAAAACTTAAAATATTGCTCAGACCATTTTCAATCTTTTTACAAAAGGGAAACTTTAAAAAGGAAAGGAACATAAATGTATCAAATATAAAAACTTTAAACATTTCCAAACACTTCTAAAAATTTGATTTTCCAGTTTTTTTTTAATGTATTAGTTAAATTACATTTATCCATTTAAGTTGATAAACAACATAAACAGTTAAAGATCTGCAACATTTCAGGTCAAACCAAATTAACAAACCTTGGAGATTTTAAATATTTTCAAACGATCCCTAAGAAACTTAAAATTAATTACCCAACCTAAGGTGTTTTTACATACACAAAACTCTTTGCTGTTGGAGATAATTGCTTTCCATTCAAATCAAAGGAAACATACTCATTATGGGGATGTTGTTGACTGCTCTGATTCAGGGAAGTATACCCAGCTAATAATAATAATAATACATTTTATTTATGGGTGCCTTTCAAGAGTCTCAAGGACACCTTACAAAAATTTAGCAGGTAGAGGAAAAACATGTAAGGGGAATGAAATAAATAGTAGAGACATGACTAGTACACAAAGCAAAGACATAATTCAATTCAAAACACAATATGAGGCAATTAATGCACAGATGAAAAGGGAGGGGGACGTGGGGCTAAGGATAGGCAAAGGTGAAGAGATGGGTCTTGAGGTGGGACTGGAAGATGGTGAGGGACACGGAATTGTGGATCAGTTGGGGGAGGGAGTTCCAGAGCCTGGGAGCTGCCCTGGAGAAGGCTCTGTCCCCAAAACTGCGGAGGTTGGACTTGTGGATGGAGAGGAGACTGGCTGTTGTGGATCTGAGGGACTGTGAGGGTTGGTAGGGGGAGAGGAGGTCAGTGAGATATGGGGGGGGGGGGGGGGGGGGGGCAAATGGTGGAGGGCTTTGTAGGTGAGGATAAGGATTTTGTAGGTGATCCGGTGGGAGATGGGAAGCCAGTGAAGTTGTTTGAGGACTGGAGTGATGTGATGCCAGGATTTGGTGTGGGTGATGAGTCGGGCGGCTGCGTTCTGGACCAGTTGGAGTCGGTTGATGTAGGTGGAGCTGATGCCAAGGAGAAGTGAGTTGCAATAGTCCAGTCGGGAGGAGATGTGTGCATTATATCTGCAATGGCTCAATAGTTAATCAGCCTCCAGTAAGCTCACCCATGTCTCATACCGATCTCCTTCTGCAACAAGGCTTTAATCCAGAACAAGTCACAGGCCAATCATGAGGTCTACAAAACACTGTATCTGCCTTAAATTACTTCTGAAAACTGGTCCAAAACTGGTGGCAGCTGCATTATTTCGCATTTGTCCTTCACAGATCATTGACTGTGAGGCAGTTGATCCTCCAGAGGACTGTGTGCTCTATGTTCCTGTAAATTACACCAAAGAGTGATATTAGTTTAAAGATTCTCAGGTTATTGGTTGGCTAACCTTGTTGATTATGGTAATTCCCATTCAATCTTTCTGGACTTTAGGGTTAAATCCAGTTTCCATGTGACCAATGTACAGCTGTGCCTGAAATCCTGCTGACCTAGTAATTGAAGAACTTTAATCCAGGAGATACAATATCTGCTGGGTCCCTAATGAATGCTCGATTATTTCTATCCTTAGGGATTTCCCTATCCAGCAGATCAACATATTACCATACATCCCAGATACATTTAAAGAGGTACCTCTGATATTAGGATACCCAATGTTAAATTATCTCTTTTAGATGCATTCTGATAGTCACCCTTGCAGTTAACTGGGAAGACTGAGTAGGCAAGCCAGCTATCACTTGTTACTTGTTGGCTCAAAGGGCCGAATTACCTAATCCTGCACCTATTGTCGATGTATTTATGTACCCATAGAGAGTTAATATGATTTTCTGGTTTAAAAACTTATCTGCACTAAACTACAGTTGGGAAATTACCCATCTAAGATGGCAAATAAACTAAGCAGTCGATGTTCGTTGACATTCGCTTCAGACTCCAGAGGTAAAATTCAATATACGAATCCAATTTTACAACCCACTTGTATTCTGCCCAAATGCTTTCCATAAAAACAAAAATTGACAATGTCTCACGAGCATGCAAACAGCTTATTTGAAGAAATGGTTGATAGTCCAAGTCTTTTCATTCGAACTTTTCCTATGGAGATTTCTATCCATCCTGTTATTTTCAAATTAATAAATCAAAGTAGCTTGGTAATTGATATAATTACAGTTATTGGGAGTGTTGCCTCCTACACTGTGAAAATGAAACCTTCAGATGTAAAGTTTTATTTAATTTCTGCTGACTTTTCCCTGACAACATCAAGTTATATTACAACAGAACAAATTAAATAAATGTCTTATTTAAGATTTAATGGCTGCATTGAAGTTAGATTCAAAAAACCCATTACATCTTATATAACACAAAACCACGAACAGGAGGAGTAAAAGTGCATAGAGGATTTATAAATAAATTCCTCAAGGAGCATCCAAATGCTCGACCAGCTGTGTTAATTACTACACTGAGAACCTTCTAAATTCCCTGGCCTGAGCTTGGGGTGTTTCTACTGTATGTTTCTCCATTCTGGTGCGTGTTAGCAACTTAATGAATTTAGAATACTACCATTCTTCCCTGGAGTCATCAGCAAATATTTCAGATTTACAAGGGGAGAGGATTTCCATGAGGATCTGATATGCACCTTATTCTTTAGGATTTAGATTATTTCAGTTATTAATTCTTCGGTAAAATTAACATTTTTCTGCAGTGCATAGAGGTATAATAACAATTAGCTCCTCTTCCAGCAGAGCAGCAATACCACAACATTAATTCCAGAGGAAAGGGACCTTTAAGCATGTATTTGGTGCTGCACCAAATAATTAAAATATTGAAAGCATAGAGTAACTTACAGTAGAAGATTGCAAATTTAATGATTAAGGGAAAACAGCTGAGTCTTGATTTTTAAAAGCCTCAGGCACAACTATAATGAATCCTGTTCATTAAGCTGCCTCTTCCATACCTAGCAATCTAATTTTATCTTTAATCCCTTAAGGTCCAATTGGATGGACAGTAGTACACTTTCACAAGATGGTCTCTCATCTGCTGCCTTTCATGTTTCAATTTGAAGTGTATTAAAATACCAGGATTCTGCTTTATATGTTAAGTCTGCATTTACCCTATTTTAAATGCCTTCTCCTTTGTTCTCGGTGAATTTCCCTGCGCCCATATTCTTAATCAAAGAATATTTTAACGCGCTATTCAAATCACAATTTTGTTAAGAATTTATTTTCGCTGTTCACTCTTCAATTTATAAATGCTCTAATGTAATAATGCACAATTACTTTTGTGGGAACCTTCATACAAATAACTTTTGAGGTTAGTCCTCCGTTGCCTATTGGAAAGTTCATGTTCTTGTAGCAGAATTAGGCTATTCAGCTCATCGTCTACTCAGCCGTTCAATCATGGTTGATCAATCTTTCCTTCTCAACCCCATTCTCCTATAACTTTATACGCTACAGCTATGAATGCTTCATTTGCACATGGCCATGTACAAACTTTATAGATTTGTACCACCAAAACAAAGATGCAGTTTAATAGTAAGATTAAACAAGAACTTACCAGTTTGAAGTTTGATCTTACATAGAAACATAGAAACATAGAAATTAGGTGCAGGAGTAGGCCATTCGGCCCTTCGAGCCTGCACCACCATTCAATATGATCATGGCTGATCATCCAACTCAGTATCCCGTATCTGCCTTCTCTCCATACCCTCTGATCCCCTTAGCCACAAGGGCCACATCTAACTCCCTCTTAAATATAGCCAATGAACTGGCCTCGACTACCCTCTGCGGCAGAGAGTTCCAGAGATTCACCACTCTCTGTGTGAAAAAAGTTCTTCTCATCCCGGTTTTAAAGGATTTCCCCCTTATCCTTCAGCTGTGACCCCTTGTCCTGGACTTCCCCAACATCGGGAGCAATCTTCCTGCATCTAGCCTGTCCAACCCCTTAAGAATTTTGTAAGTTTCTATAAGATCCCCTCTCAATCTCCTAAATTCTAGAGAGTATAAACCAAGTCTATCCAGTCTTTCTTCATAAGACAGTCCTGACATCCCAGGAATCAGTCTGGTGAACCTTCTCTGCACTCCCTCTATGGCAATAATGTCCTTCCTCAGATTTGGAGACCAAAACTGTACGCAATACTCCAGGTGTGGTCTCACCAAGACCCTGTACAACTGCAGTAGAACCTCCCTGCTCCTATACTCAAATCCTTTTGCTATGAAAGCTAACATACCATTCACTTTCTTCACTGCCTGCTGCACCTGCATGCCTACTTTCAATGACTGGTGTACCATGCCACCCAGGTCTCGCGTGCATCTCCCCTTTTCCTAGTCGGCCACCATTGAGATAATAGTCTGCTTTCCTGTTTTTGCCACCAAAATGGATAACCTCACATTTATCCACATTATACTGCATCTGCCAAACATTTGCCCACTCACCCAGCCTATCCAAGTCACCTTGCAGTCTCCTAGCATCCTCCTCACAGCTAACACTGCCCCCCCAGCTTAGTGTCATCCGCAAACTTGGAGATATTGCCTTCAATTCCCTCATCCAGATCATTAACATATATTGTAAATAGCTGGGGTCCCAGCACTGAGCCTTGCGGCACCCCACTAGTCACTGCCTGCCATTGTGAAAAGGACCCGTTTACTCCTACTCTTTTCTTCCTGTTTGCCAGCCAGTTCTCTATCCACATCAATACTGAACCCCCAATGCCGTGTGCTTTAAGTTTGTATACTAATCTCTTATGTGGGACCTTGTCGAAAGCCTTCTGGAAGTCCAGATACACCACATCCACTGGTTCTCCCCTATCCACGCTATTAGTTACATCCTCGAAAAATTCTATAAGATTCGTCAGACATGATTTACCTTTCATAAATCCATGCTGACTTTGTCCAATGATTTCACCACTTTCCAAATGTGCTGCTATCCCATCTTTAATAACTGACTCTAGCAGTTTCCCCACTACCGATGTTAGACTAACTGGTCTGTAATTCCCCGTTTTCTCTCTCCCTCCCTTCTTAAAAAGTGGGGTTATGTTTGCTACCCGCCAATCCTCAGGAACTACTCCAGAATCTAAAGAGTTTTGAAAGATTATTACTAATGCATCCACTATTTCTGGAGCTACTTCCTTAAGTACTCTGGGATGCAGCCCACCTGGCCCTGGGGATTTATTGGCCTTTAATCCATTCAATTTACCCAACACCACTTCCCGGATAACCTGGATTTCACTCAATTCCTCCAACTCCTTTGACCCGTGGTCCCCTGCTATTTCCGGCAGATTATTTATGTCTTCCTTAGTGAAGACGGAACCAAAGTAGTTATTCAATTGGTCCGCCATATCCTTGTTCCCCATGATCAACTCACCTGTTTCTGACTGCAAGGGACCTACATTTGTTTTAACTAATCTCTTTCTTTTCACATATCTATAAAAACTTTTGCAGTCAGTTTTTATGTTCCCTGCCAGTTTTCTTTCATAATCTATTTTTCCTTTCCTAAATAAGCCCTTTGTCCTCCTCTGCTGGTTGATCTTGATTTTATGAGGAGTTACGATGAGCAATTACGTGAAGAAGGGCCATCCATCTGCGTGCACGTCAATCTTCAAAGCAGCGGTGTTAAATCACAGATAACAAGAAGACCTGAGAATAGTAAGATTGTGAAGAAACTAGAACTTCCAGATGACCTTGATAGTATGAGGGTGGGAGTGCTGGGCACGTAATCGCTCATCGTAACTCCTCATAAAATCAAGATCAAACTTCAAACTGTTAAGTTCTCGTTTAATCTTACTATTTCACTTTGGAGTCACGTGAGTGACTACGTGAAGATTTCAAAGCTCTGTGATTTGACGCCGGTTACAAATCGAGGCGTCACACACTGAATGGATTGACCATGGATGAGTGTAATCATTAAAGCAGTCAGACATTACGTAATTAAGTAAAGACACTGATGCTTTAAACGAAAGAAAAAGTTAAAAAAAAATAGTTACCCCTCCCAACCTTGGGGGGAAACTAGGGAACAGAACTTAAAATGGTACGTGCAAACACCCCCGGTCCGGTTATGGGTTTGTTATAAAACTGGTGGACCGTTCGTTCATTTGTCCATCCTACAGCTGCTAGGAAGTCGTCAAGGGGCACATCCATAGCTCTTGCTGCCGACGTAGATGCAGCCCTGGTGGAGTGAGATTTAATGATATGAATGTTCACTCCTGCTACCGCCATTACCTCCTTTGACCATCTGGAGATGGTTTGAGTTGACACCTTCTGATGTGTTTTTTTATGGCTGATGAGGACCGATTGTTCTGAGCCTCTGAGGTTCTCTGTAACTCTAAGATAGTGGTGTTAGTATGTTACCACACACACAACCGTTGGTCCTCTGGATATGCCAAGAACTGGATCTTCATCCCTGGCATTTCTGGCCTGCTCTGTTTTATCAGGTTCCTGATTACGAATGTTATGTTGTTCATATTGGTGGTCATGTAGTCCAATTGTAGCTTTTGCAGTGTCTGGACTATTTGTGCTGTTAGTAGTGTAGTGGCCATTTGGCCTATTTTGCATGTCATTGTGGATGGCATGTTCCTTTAAATTTTAGCCAGCCCGTTATAATGTGGGTGGGATTTTATGACGTGTCTTGGGGCGTGTTTATGCAGCTTAACTGCTTGCGTGTTAGTTTAGTTGGGAATTCGTTTTGGACAGGAGAGGGAGAAGGTTTATCCTTCGACCATGTCATGTCGAGCCACATGTCGAGCCAGCATGTCAAGCCTCATGTGAAGAAGAAGACACGAGGAGTTTTCTAGTATCTGAAGCAATGCGCTGGAGTTCGAAGAAGATTGCTGGAACAAGTCGGAAAACCTTGGATGTATCTTACTGTTTTATATCTACAATAAAGAAAATATTCATTGAAAGACTGTGTGCTGAAGCTTTATGAAAGTAGAAGCTCTGAAAGTCTCTGAGGCAGCTTGCATGCGTACCGAAGATATTCCCCTTATCCCCTCTCGCCCAATTAGTGGCTAGGGAGTTAATTTCCTGAAAGATCTGAAAAATCTGCCGCTATATTAAGTCGAAGGATACCTCCGGCAGGGGGTAATTGCCAGTCCCAGAGATTGGGACAGAAGAAGATAAGTAAAAGCGAACCTCCGGCGGGGGTAAATACCAGTCCCTGAGATAGGGACAGAAGATCGAAGTGCGAAGGCTAAGACCTAGGAGAGGTGCGGCCAGAGCAGGACGAAGGCTAAGACCTAGGAGAGGTGCAGCCAAAGAAGATTGGTTCCAATCGTGGAACTGAAGAAGATCTCGGCCAGGAAGAGCCTTGAGGTCTATCAACAGCATCGGAACGCATCGGAAGACGTATCACTGAATTGTGAGTACGAATTGATTATTACCTTTTGAATTAAAATTACGGTTTTAATTGAAAGAATTCTGTAACAGAGCTCAACAAGCTGTTTTCTCCAGCGTGTCTGGGAAAGGCAGACCGACCTTGGATTGTTTTGAATCAAAGAGATAAAGGAGCATTCCATTGGAATTAGCATCATTTATTTTGCACCTGGAATTAGAGAGAGGTTCTCTACATTATCAGTATGTTTTAGTTTTGGAAGAAATTGTTGATAATAACAAAGTCACTCAGAAGCAGAGACTTTTTTCGACTAATTTAAAGACTTGGCAATCTGCCAAGACCTCTTTTAAATCATGAAGGAAGATGAGGGCAGAGCTATGCCAGAAGAGCCACTAGGTGGTGAAGAAAGACCAGCCAGACAACTTAAACTCACTGAGAAAGGTCGAAGTCATGTTCTCAAGGAGGCTGAATTGGATAGGAACAAGTTGGGGAAGAAGATTAGAAAGCTGTTTGAAAGTGTGAAGACACTCATGGAATCAGAAGAGAACCAGGACAAGGTGGAAGAGAAATTACGCCTGATAAGTAGCCTTAACCATGAGCTGAAAGAGAAGCAGGACATACTGCTGGAGGCAGAGCGTTCTCAAGAGGAGCGTGAAAGACATTTTAAGTGGGATTGTGAAAATACGGAGTATTATGATGAATCCAAAGAAGTTGTAGAAGGATGGTTAGAGCAAGTTAGCAAAAGTAAAGGTAGCAGAAAAGAAGATACTAAGCCAGAAGAAGAAGGTGATGAAATAGAACCGGGAGATAGTATCTCAAATGTATCTTCACAAAGATCAGGCCGTAAATCTGGTAGCTTAGCCAGTTCGGTTTCGAGGGCTTCTGCTCGTTTGGGAGCAAAGGCTGAGTTAGCAGCGCTCTCAATAGAAGCGGATGCTATGAAGAAAAAACATGAGATGGCCCGACAGCAAGATGAGATGACCGACAGCAAGAAGAGATGATGCAACAGATGAGAAATGGCGCGCGATGTCAGGAACAACTGGAATTAGATACAAAGTTGAAGGTGGCTAAAGCCAGAAGGGACATACTGGAAAGTGAAGGGTCTAGATGCAGCTCTAGATCATCAAAGGCGATAAGCTCTAGACAGAGAGCCAGACCTGCTCAGAGTGAATTGGCAGTTGAATCGATTCCACGGTCAAAGTCCACAGGATACCTTGGATTGGAAAACCTAAATAGGTTGAGTGAACCTTCAGCTCAGCAAATGGGTGCTAGACCGAAACTAGCTACTATAAGAACATCCGTACAAACTCGAGAAGGACCAGTGGACCAAGGAGAAGGGAGCCAGGTTGGTATATTGGCACTGCTGCATAAGCAATCTGAATTCAACGAGATTATAGCTCGACGAAATAAATCTCTCATTTTGCCACCAGTTGAAATTCCTACATATGCTGGAGATCCTTTAGAATATGAAACTTTCGTGAGGGCACTGGAAGAGGTATTAGAGAAGAAAGTTGAGGATGAAGAAGAGCGCTTACGGTTTCTGGTGAAGTACACACAAGGAAAGGTGAAAGGGCTTGTGGAAAGTTGTCAGATGGAGCCAGGCAACCAGGGCTATAAAAAGGCGAGAAGATTATTGAAGGAACGTTTTGGTGATGAACAGAGGATTGCGAATGCATACATTGAAAGGGCCCATGATTGGAGAGAAATCAAGCCAGAAGATGTGGATAAATTGAGTGAATATGCAATATTTCTGAGAAGATGTTGCAGCTCGATGAAAAATCTTGGCTATATGGAGGAAATTAATCTTTCAAGTAATATGAGAATCATCATTAGCAAGTTGCCCAGAAGAATGAGAGAAAAGTGGAGAGATAGGGCTGGTAAATTACGTGATAAGAGCAAACAAGTAGCCAGGCTACCAGACCTGGTGGAATATTTAGAAAGAGAAGTACGGTACATGTCAGATTCATGCAGCGGGATTATTGAAGAAGCCAAGTCACTTGCAATTTATAAGGGTTCTACCTATGTCAAAACTAAACAAAAGACAGGGCCTAAGAAAAGCAATTTTGCTACCAATATAATACCTGAGAAGGTGTTGGGTGGTGCCAAAGAGGATGCACCGACCAGAAAGAATGAATTCTGTCCATTTTGTGATGAAGTAGGTCACACCATAAGATGGTGTCGTAAATTTAAGGAAAAGAAATATGAAAAAAAGATGGACTTTTTTAAAAGGAATGGAATCTGCTATGGATGTTTAAAGAAGGGGCACATGGTAAAAGACTGTAAGTGTCCAATAGTTTGTGACAAATGTAAGCAGAATCATCCTGATGTGCTTCATACTGTAAAGAAAGAGCCAGATCATACTGAGCAGAAAAAGGAGTCAGCGGATGTAAATGCTATCACCTCGCCTCAAGTAACTGCACATATTGGGGCCGGAGAGAAAGCATGCATTTTCTCTATTTTACCAGTACAAGTGAGAAATAGGGAAACTAATGTAGTGTTGCAAACATATGCATTTCTGGATCATGGGAGTTCAGCTACTTTTTGCACAGAGAATTTGATGAGAAGGTTGGACATTACTGGAGAGAAAGTTAAAATTCAAATGCGTACCATGAATAAAGAAAAGGATTACCAGAGTTATTATATAACAAATATGGAGATATCCAGTTTGGATGAAGATAATTTTATTCCAATTTCAGAGGTTTTCACACATGAAACAATGCCTGTTGGTCGTCAAAATGTACCCAGATGTGAAGACTTACAGCAATGGCCTTACCTGAAAGAAGTCAAAATAACAAAGATAAATTCTGATATTGACTTACTTATTGGAACGAATGCCCTGAGAGCATTAGAACCTGTACAGATAATTAGGAGCCAAGGGGATGGACCGTATGCTATGAAGACCCTACTAGGATGGGTTATTTATGGCTCCTTGGGTAAGAATAAGGAAAGCACCAGCAAAATGAATTGCCGTGCTGTTGCTGTTAACCAAATATCTACAGGTAAATTGGAAAAGCTGTTAATGAAGCAATATAATCATGACTTCAATGAAAGTACCAGCCAAGAACATGAAGAAATGTCTAGAGAAGAATTGAAATTCTTAGATATTATGAACCATTCAGTTAAGATGAAAAATGGACATTATTGTTTGGATTTACCTTTCAAGAAGGAAAGTGTTAATTTACCAAATAATCGCTATATGGCTGAACAGCGTATTCATGGTTTGAAACGTAAATTTGTTAAGAACACGAAATTCCAAGAGGAATATACATCCTTCTTACAGAATATGATTAATAATGATTATGCTGAAAGGATACCAATGAATCAACTATATCGAGATGATGGAGAGATCTGGTATATTCCACACCATGGGGTGTACCACTCGAAGAAAGGGACATTGAGGGTGGTCTTTGACTGCGCGGCAGTCTTTAAAGGGACATCACTTAACAGTGAATTACTGCAAGGTCCAGACCTTACTAACTCGCTCCTTGGAGTTCTCATCAAATTTAGGCAAGAACCGATAGCTTTGATGGCTGATATCAGAGCAATGTTTTATCAAGTGAAAGTAACTGGTAAACATATTGATTATCTGCGATTCTTATGGTGGCCTGAAGGGGATGTGCAGCAAGACCTTGTTGATTACCGAATGAAAGTACATCTTTTCGGAGCAGTGTCATCTCCAAGTTGTGCGAATTTCGCTTTGAGGAAAACCGCAGAGGATAATACAGATTATTTCCCAGAGGAGGTAATTTCCACTTTGAAAAATAATTTTTATGTGGACGATTGCCTAAAATCCGTATCTACCGAGTTAGAGGCAATTCAAATAGTGAAGCACCTAACCTCTCTCTGCAATAAGGGAGGATTTGTACTTACCAAGTGGGTCAGCAACAGTCGTGCTGTTTTGGAAAGCATTCCACCAGATGACAGAGCCGAAGAAACCAAGGTGATGGATTTAGACAAAGACAACTTGCCAATGGAAAGGGCACTGGGACTGCACTGGTGTGTGGAAACGGATGTGTTTAAGTTTAAATTGTCAATTCAGGAACGACCATGCACAAGAAGGGGTATCTTATCTGTGATTGGTTCAGTATATGATCCTTTGGGATTTCTGGCACCATTTACACTGCTAGCCAAGTTAATTTTACAGAATCTGTGTCGAGAAAAACTTGGTTGGGATGAGAGTATAACTCAAACATCCTCGCACAGTTGGACAGAATGGTTAAAAGACCTCCAAAAAATGTCAACGTTTAAGGTAGATCGGTGTATAAAGCCTAAAACCATTGGTAATATCGGAAATGCGCAACTGCATCACTTTTCGGATGCCAGCGAAAGTGGTTATGGGACTGTTTCATACTTAAGACTACAAGATGTAAACAAAAGAGTGCATGTTGCATTCGTAATGGGAAAAACCAGAGTAGCACCATTGAAGCAAATGACGATTCCCAGAATGGAACTTACAGCAGCAGTCTTAGCTGTGAAAATTGACATAATGCTGAAAAAGGAACTGCAATTTCAACTGGAAGAATCTACCTTCTGGACCGATAGTACTACGGTTTTGAAATACATTAACAATGAAAGCAAACGTTTTATGACATTTGTTGCAAATAGAGTTTCCTTTGTACTAGGAGCTACTAATGTTTCTCAATGGAGATATGTTAATACAAAGGAAAATCCTGCGGATGAAGCCTCTAGGGGACAAACAGCAAATTGCTTTCTTAATAACAAGAGATGGATCAATGGGCCAAAGTTTCTTAGTAAGCCAAGTAGAGAATGGCCAAAACTTGAACTCGGATTTGAAATCTCTACAACAGATCCGGAAATTAAACAAAACATTTCGGTGAATGTGATTGAAAAAAACTCATATGACACCGTGAATAGTTTAATAACCCACTTTTCATCATGGAATAAATTGAGAACATCGGTAGCCTGGTTTCTTAAAATAAAAACAATGTTTGAAAATTAATAAGACCAATAACTAAGTTGTGCTTGCTTCTAGAAGGCGAAAGCGAAGATGGAAGAGTCGAGAAAGAATTGTGATTGCAGATATATAGTGCATGCTATTTATTCCTCATTAGTAAAGTGGTTAGTATCCATGCCTAGCACGCGGGAGATCGCGGTTTGATTTCCTGACAAGGGAGCCACAGGGTTTTATTCCCTGATATTTTGATTTTGATGTATGTTAAGCCTTAATGGCCACTTTTTTGATGTTATTTGGTAATTGCCTCATTATGTATTCGGAACAATTAGGGGCCGGTATGTAGTGGCCATTTGGCCTATTTTGCATGTCATTGTGGATGGCATGTTCCTTTAAATTTTAGCCAGCCCGTTATAATGTGGGTGGGATTTTATGACGTGTCTTGGGGCGTGTTTATGCAGCTTAACTGCTTGCGTGTTAGTTTAGTTGGGGATTCGTTTTGGACAGGAGAGGGAGAAGGTTTATCCTTCGACCATGTCATGTCACATGTCAAGCGACATGTCGAGCCATGTTAAGCATGTCTAGCCTCATGTGAAGAAGGAGACACGAGGAGTTTTCTAGTATCTGAAGCAATGCGCTGGAGTTCGAAGAAGATTGCTGGAACAAGTCGGAAAACCTTGGATGTATCTTACTGTTTTATATCTACAATAAAGAAAATATTCATTAAAAGACTGTGTGCTGAAGCTTTATGAAAGTAGAAGCTCTGAAAGTCTCGGAGGCAGCTTGCATGCGTACCGAAGATATTCCCCTTATCCCCTCTCGTCCAATTAGTGGCTAGGGAGTTAATTTCCTGAAAGATCTGAAAAATCTGCCGCTATAAGTAGTGCCATCAGCATACCACCTTCAGGGTTAGTTTTTAGAATGATGAGGCCATAGGCGGTCCCCACTGTCGAAGTAGGGTTAGTACCACGCTCACATCCCATGTGTCCATGTACCTTGGCCTTGGAGGTGTTAAATTGTAAATTCCCTTCATAAATTTTGTTGTAAAGGGGTGCGTTCCTATCGACCGGTGCCCTGCTTCCAGCATCAGATAGGAGGAGAGTGCCCCTCTGGCCCCTATTGATTGCACTATAACTTTATTTATAGTTAAGGTACAGAGTTGATAGGAACTCCAAGACATCCGTTATCCGAACTGTGTTGTATTTGTTCGGACAGTCCTATGCCTTGAAATGGCCTCCTCAGAATCTGCAGCCCAACAAGTTAATACGTTCATGTAGTGGATGATTGCTCCCTGTAACTGGGTTCACTAGGAGTTCCCTGCTCTTGGGTACAGCCATAACTGGCTGGACTATAATTCCCCAAAATTTTGGGGACCAGGCTTGAGTCGGCCAATCTGGCACTACCAATATGCCTGTAGCTTAGTCTTGCTTGATTTTGGTCAAGCATCGGTTTGTGAGACAAATTGGCGGAAAGCATACATAAACATTCCGCCCCAATTGAGGGAGAAAGTATCCACTGCCTTTGCTCCTGGATCCAGCTCGCAGGACATATCTGGGTAACTGATGGTTTAGTCTAGATGCAAACGGATCAATATCTGGTATGCCAAATCGTATAGTTATTTCATTAAATACTGTCCGATTCAACATCCATTCTGTGTTATCATTAAACATTCGTGAGCTAGCATCTGTCACTGTGTTATATCTACGTGGTAGGTAGACCGCCACAACCCAAATATCCCTCTCGATACACCTGTGCCAAATGAGGTTTGACAATCTGTTGCAAGATACAGATTTTACACCACCCTTGTGATCGATATATGCCACATATATGTGGTGTTATCAATCTGAATTTGAACAAGCACAAGTTGCATGTTGTTACAGAAAACCTTGAGCCCATATTGCGCCCCCAACAATTCTAGGTAATTGATTCCATGTGTTGGGGAATTACAGACTCCTGCTCATTCCATCTGCCCCCACAGCTCTTGACTGTGTTTGTTGCTCCCCATCCTTAGCCGCTTGCATCGGTTTGAAGAACCACCGATGGCTTTCGAGCAAGATTTCCCTTGAGCTGTCTCACGTTCGTTATCCACCATAGTAATTCAACAATGGCCTCTGCTGGCAATCCATAGGTTTGCCAATTTGGCCTGCATGGAATCTGAGTGTTTGTTCCTTTGCTCGCTGTAAATTCTGGTAAGGCCCGTAACGTACTGCTGGCAATGCAGCTACTATTTGCCAATTACACTCGCTGTTTAGCCGATAGATGGTTTGTATTTGACCATCATGTCATAGCAGGCTTAATCAAATCTTGTTGTTTGCCCCTAGGCAAAGTCACCAACATATTTACTGTGTTTGATAGTAAATCCTAGGTAATCAATTACCCTTGTAGGTGTCAATTTTGATTTAACTGGATGGATGAGGTAACCAAGTCTTTCAAACAGGGTTTTGGTTTGCTTTGACTGATGCTTCTGCCAATTCTTGGTGACTCCAAAAATGAAAATGTCATCCAAATATGCCATGGTTCTGAGACCTTAGTAGACCCAGAATTGGTTTCAGTAGTTTAGTCAATAGTCTAGGAGCTGATGTCAACCCATTTGGCAGAGCCATGTATTGCCATAATTGACCCATTCAGTTAAACTTCAAATATCTCCTGCTCTTTGTGAATAGACACTGAATAGTATGCATCTTTGAGGTCGATGCATGCCATGAGACCATTTTTGGAAACCAACTGAGTTGCTGTTCCAATATTGTCCATTTTGAAATGTTTATATTGCACATATGTTTTTTGAGTTCAGTAAGATCCAGAATGATGCGAACCCTCCATCATTTCTCTCTTTTGAGAAATATATTGGATATATATTGGTGAGGTTCTGTATGTGACCTCTCAATGACATTTTTGTCAGGTAAAGTTCCAATTTCCTCCTGTATCTCCATAGTTTCTTGTTGAAAGAACACCAATGTGCGAAATTTTGTGGGTGGTGATGAATTCAAAATGAACTAAATTTTGAACCCTCCTATACTGTGCAATACAAACGGATCCATTGTGACCCAACACCATTCTTTCAAAATATACTTTAACCTTCCTCCCACCAGTATGTGAGGCTTGTCTGGGGTGTTCCCTAAGGAACTGGTTTGACTTACCTCTGACGTTACTGGCGGTATGGCGCTGGTTTTCGTTCGCGAGATTTTGGAGGTTGAACTGGTGGTTGTTCTCTCCTCATCCTCGCTGTGGGCCGGCTGGGGCCTGCCCCTAAAAAGACCTTGACTCCGGTGTGGGTCTTCCTCCAGTGCCTGGCCCTCTAGGCGTAAAACGCCGAGAGCTGTAAGGATGCATCCTTGGCGATGAACCCTTTTGGGTAACCTGACCTCTGGTTATTAGGTGGATCGTTCTTGCCTCGTTGTCCAGATCCCGTACCTGTCTCGGCAGGTCTTCCCCGAACAGGTAGTTTGCGGGCTGGACATTGCTGGCTTTACACAGGACAGCGAACTTCGAGTTAATCGATGGTTTGATTGCATTCTTTCGAATACAATTTCTCTCAAAGTGGGCATTACACAATAGTGCCATTGTGTCCTGTTCTCTGTCAGTGAGGAGTCCTCCTTCCACTCCTCCTGCAAATGATGTGATCCCAGAACCCGGTAGGTTTAATACCTTCTGGAATGTTACTTCTTGTTTCGGATGATAGGTCCAATCTGTTCCCAGATGACATGGTTCATTGCTTGGACTTTCAGGGAAGCACAGTAGCTGGTGTGGGGTACCTGTTCATCGTTCCTTCCATGGCCAGGCCTTAAAGTTGATGGGATGCTAGGCAATTGATATTATTAGCTAGATCTTCATCCAGGGAAGCACCCAGTGATGTTGTGATAGCAAACCTGGATGATTGCAGAGGTACTTCTTCTTACTTACTTACTTACTTCTGCTTGTCCCTGGGAAGGTTCCCCCCATGTGCTTTTGTACTCTGATTCAGAGTGGTTTCTTCCATATGTACTTCCCCCTCCAATGGGGAAGACATTGTGCTGCCCCATATGCGAGGCTCCTGGCACGGTCTGCTGTGGAGACCTGTGCTGATACTGCTCCCTCATTCGGAGCAGATCATTGTGGAGCAACTTCTCCATAAGTTGCTCCATGTGGGAGAGTCGTACTCGGATGCTCTCCGTTGAGGGCGGGTATCCCTTTTCCCCGGACTAATCCGAGTCAACGGGTCTGTCAGACTTGCGGGTGGTTTTACATCCCGCCGGGGACCACCACGGAGTTCTCCTCCCGCACCAAGTCTGCTGCTGCCGGTTTTGATGCCGGCGGTAATGTCGGGGACAAGACCGTCGCCCGCTACGGGGAATGCTGCGGTCTTCGGCAGCCGACTTCCCCGCGGACCATCTCCTCGACATCTGGGCTCTGAAATTACAAACTGCTTCAATCCCGAAAAGAACACAGGTAAGTAATTCAACTTTCCTTACTTGCCACTTGTTTTTTGAAAATCCCGACGGCTGGGAGGACGCAGTGCCTCTGCCAGTCCGCTGTGCGCGTTGCATTCAGACATAATGACGCGCACACAGACGAACGGCCCTTCTTCACGTAGTCACTCACGTGACTCCGAAGTAAAATTATTGCAACCTTAGCATTCACCATTCACCAATCTAGATAATAAACTTCCTGTTCATGCAGCTTAAGTAACATCAGGAAATAGTTAAATGATGACTGAAGTCTGCTGGAAACGAATGGCAAAAGTACCGAACATGGAAATTGCTCAGGCATCAGTATGGAAGCTTTTACTCCCTTCTTTTCTGATTTGTTGGACTGGCTAGGAAGCGGCAATCATACAAAACAAAAGTGTTTGCCATGAATGATTCATAACAATGAAATGCTAAATGAAACTGCTAATACCGAGTTAATTCGGACTAAACCCATTTAGTGGTTTGATGTCTCTACATATGGTATATATATACATTAAATAATGTGACCAAGTTACATTTTTCCAATGATAAATAATTCACTGCAGTACACAAATGGATTTCTCCTCATCCTTCACCATTTCCTGAATTAAGCTGAACATTTTTCTTGCTCAGACATTCGCATAACTCTACCAGTTAGAATCGCAGCGTGTAATTTTCACTCTCACCCTAGCATAACCAGGGCTGTAATGGTCAGTGAGGCTGAATCAAGGTTCACCCTCTGCACATGATAGGTACTTGAGCAGATATAATTAATACACCATGGATCTCAGGATCCCAAGACAAAGACAGACTGGTTGAAAAAGAAAACAGAGTGACATTTATTAAGGATTTTATTTAGTTTGGAAGATTTAGAAAAAAGTTTGCAAGCAATTACTATCTATTTTCGGACTGAGAGTCTATTTATTTGAAATACTTGGAGAAATAGTTCATAGTATGTATTTTACATAGGAGCAGAAC
The DNA here is from genome assembly GCF_028641065.1 of Leucoraja erinaceus. NCBI lineage: Eukaryota > Metazoa > Chordata > Chondrichthyes > Rajiformes > Rajidae > Leucoraja > Leucoraja erinaceus. The sequence continues at coordinate 37,653,848 of NC_073381.1, read as the reverse complement.
AGAGGTCTTGGTATTAAAAGTGCAAAGAGTGGTATTGAGGATGAAGCCACTTTATGCATGTATTCTGTCCTTCAGTGAAATCAGCAATGGTAATGAGAAGCAAAACCTGGTGATACAAATGAAATAATCCTGCTGTGATTTGTGCTTCAGGGTTAATTTGGACATTGAGCACTTTTAATTTGCAGTAAGAAGCCACTCAGGTTTTGTTGTTAACAAGTGTGCAATCATCGCACTTGATTCCAATTCAATCAATTGCATGGATTTGATCTTGAAATATTCAAATTCATTCCCATTGACTCATAAAAACAGATATTAAACATGTCAGAGGTTAAACTAAAAGTCCATTTACAAGATCCAGATTTCAACCTCAATTTATAATGCAATTTCTTATCTTTTTGCATTACCTTTGCTTAAGGGTATTAAAATTACTTGCTTCAAGATTAGAAATTAAAGCAAGTTAATATTTTGACATCTAGTATTTTCCATTATTTCACTACATTGGGTCAGGCATGAAAATTATTGCCACTGATTCTACACTTCGCCCAGTATCATTCAGAGTAGTAACCAAGGTGATTGTAAATTGTCAGGTGTGCTTTGTGGATGCTGTTGTTTGAGAGGACGTTAAATGAATGAGGAGGGTATTATTCAGTCAGGCTTATTATGTCAAAAGTTTTGGGGCAGACAGGAGAAAAACATCGAGAGTGTCGACTGGCCTACAGGCAATATGTTACACACTGAAGCGCTGATTCCATTTAAAGTTAATTACTGAGAGAATGAGAAAAAGAAATGCCACCCACATTAAAATAGAGAAAAGGGTAATGTCATTTATATGGAATGCAAATCAAGTTCCCTCCTTGTCAGGTAGTCTAAGCCTCAATGCCTTTGGGACTTATGACCCAGATATAATGCACTTTTGCATAAATGCAATCTTTCCTTTACATCACATTGATATAACTCGTTAATTAGGGAGAGCCACTGATCTGACAGCACCAGGAAACCTTGCATTAAAATGACAGCACCTGCAGTATCTAGCCTTGCCATATTGTGGATTCACAACTGCTACTTGAACAGTGGAAACATTGCAAACCTAATTTTAGAATCACTTTTAAATGTTTCTATGCCAAGTCTCATATTTGTTGCTCATTAACAATAAACATTTAAAGAACTTTTGGATGCCAGTAACATTTGTTTACTATAACGTCAGTCATAAAGCTGGAAATTCAGTCAGGTAACACAATATTTTTGTATGATACACAAATAGCCTCAATCTAAATCCAGTTTTGGTCTTTGTGCATAACTTTGCATAGTTTCTGAAATTAATTCTGGATTTTCAATCCATCCACATGGATTTTACACAAATGAAGGAAAGACTAGCAGGATGATTTAGCATCACTTGCATAACATTAAATTGGGCATCTAAGGCTTGTGAATGATGCAGACCGCTCTCATAGAAGGCCTACTTCTGTATCATTCACAGGCTCAAGTATTCCTACAACAAGGGTGGAGAATCAAAGACATTGATATTCTGCCGTTAGGGTGGCAAGGTGGTGCCAGTGCCAGAGACACGGTTTTGATCCTGACTATGGGTGCTAACTGTACAGAGTTTTACGTTCTCCCTGTGACTGTGGGCTTTCCCCGGGTGCTACAGTTTCCTCACACAATCTAAAGATGTACAGGTTTGTAGGTTAATTGGCTTTGTTAAAATTGTAAATTGTCGCCGCTGTCTACAATAGTGCTAGTGTATTGGGATTGCTGGTCGGCATTGACTTGGTGGCCTGAAGGGCCTGCATCCGCATAGTATCTCTAAACTAAACTAGAGGTCTACTAATATATATATATTTTTCTTGCTGTATACGGCCACACAGGCAAAACCAATCACCTCATTGCCATTGTTAATGAGGCCTTTCACTATCACATTTCCCTCTGTCTAGCACCTGATCGTATCCTGACCCCCCAACCATCACCTTCATATTGTGTGTCCACAACCCCATGATTCAATTATGTATCTGACCCAACCTGATTGAGCAGGAGACGTGGATAAAACAAACTCTCATGCTTACCTTGCCAATCAATTAAACTAAAATTTCTCTCAGAGAACACGATATTTGTGAGTAGCACACAAAGCGCCTTAACCAATTCTGATATTTTTAAAGAATTTATCTACTCTCATTACAATACAAAATGTAAATTAAGTGTAGATGCTTTTAGTAGATGGTAAATGTAGATGGTTGGCTTAATCGCACAACGTTTTTGATAATAACAAATTAGCTTGCAAACTGTGCTCATCGTTCAAACCTAGGCCTAAATTCCTCTCTGCTCCTTTGCTGCCAGATCAGGCAAGATAGCAAAGAATTTCATCAGATTCAGAGCAGTGGGAAGGTGTTAATAGATTTCTCTCAGTCCTGAACTCAGTTTTGACCCTTACCCCCACCTCATTCTATTCCCATTCCCCAAAACGCCCAATTTTACCCAGTCCCAAAGCTTCATGTAAATTCCTATGGGAGCCATTCAGTTCCATTGACCTTCTGTTGCCCCATCTACTACCACCTTCCATCACTATGTGGAGTAACATGCAGGTTTCCTTTCTGTCCCACTAAATTACTCTTGCCTACATCTTCAAGAATGCATTCCCGTGCCTTTAAGGTATTTCAGCCAATTCCTGTCTGTGGCAGACATGTGTCTGTACACCAGTTGTTGCATTAATCAAAGCTGTCACCAAGGTCTTACTACATGAAAAGGATCTTGCTACATCTTAATTTTATATGAACCCTAACTCAAGGAAAGGACTTGGCTTGCAGCACTATTTCACAGACCAGTCAGAACTCTGCCCTGAAATAGGAAATCCAACCCACAAAATCTTATCTACATTACAAGTAGCAAAAGCGTAGATAATGCCATTAACATTCACTGTGTAATCTGTGTTTTTTTCATGTCAATTAATTTCAGTGCTTAAATAATTCAATACAGCCCATCAAGCTTAATGCAGATAAGTAATGCTTGTTCACAATTTACTTTGAACATTCTAATGTGCATTTCGGCATGCAAAAACCATTTTAATTAACAACTAATTGTTGAAATACAGCATCATTTCCATCTATTGGTCATAATTTTTAAATTATTTAATTCTACTAACCTCAAGAAAATCTCTTTATTTTGAAATGTTAGTTAAAAACTTGGATGTGTTCTTATTTCCATGGTGTTTTCACAGATTTGTCCAGGAATCAGAAACAGTAATTCAATTGCACACTGTCTTTTTTTCTTTTCTGCGATGTAAATTAATTGATCATTTTCAGAGCATGTTTTCCAGCTCATTTCAGCTCACTCCAGAAATTTAAACAGGCATTTCCTTTTGGGAGGTTACACAAAAAAGCTGGAGAAACTCAGCGGGTGCAGCAGCATCTATGGAGCGAAGGAAATAGGCAACGTTTCGGGCCGAAACCCTTCTTCAGACTGATCGGGGGCGGGGACAAGAAAGGACAAAGGAGGAGGAGCCCGAAGGCTGGGGGATGGGAGGAGACAGCAGGGGGACTGAGGAGGGGGAGGAGACAGCAAGGACTAACAAAATTGGGAGAATTCGATGTTCATGCCCCCGGGATGCAGACTCCCCAAACGGAATATGAGGTGCTGTTCCTCCAATTTCCGGTGCTGCTCGCTGTGGCCATGGAGGAGACCCAGGACAGAGAGGTCGGAGACGGAGTGGGAGGGGGAGTTGAAGTGCTGAGCCACCGGGAGGTCAGCTTGGTTATTGCGGACCGAGCGGAGGTGTTCGGCGAAACGATCGCCCAACCTCCGCTTGGTCTCACCGATATAGATCTGCTGACATCTAGAGCAGCGGACGCAATAGATGAGGTTGGAAGAGATGCAGGTAAACCTCTGTCGCACCTGGAACGATTGCTTGGGTCCTTGAACGGAGTCGAGGGGGGAGGTAAAGGGACAAGTGTTGCATCTCTTGCGGTTGCAAGGGAAAGTGCCCGGGGAGGGGGTGGTACGAGAGGGAAGGGAAGAATTGACAAGGGAGTTATGGAGGGAGCGGTCTTTGCGGAAGGCAGATATGGGGGGAAGATGTGGGCGAGTGGTGGGGTCACGTTGGAGGTGGCGAAACTGACGGAGGATTACTTTTTGTATGTGATGGGAGGAGTCGAACGTGAAGTTATTGAGGGTAAGGACCAGCTCCGCTAGGCGGAGGAGAGTGTCAGTGGCTGGGTATAGGTTGCTTCTCTGGTCGAGGAAGAACCGGAGGGCTATGAGACCATCGTGGTGGGGTATGGAGGTGTAGAGTGATTGGACGTCCATGGTGAAGATGAGGGGGTGAGGGCCTAGAGAATTGAATGCGCAGAGACGACGGAGAGTGTCTGAGGTGTCTTGAACATAGGTAGGGAGGGATTTAACCAAGGGTGATAGGATGGAGTCAAGGTATTTGGAAATGAGTTCGGTGGGGCACGAACAGGCAGAGACAATGGGTCTTCCGGGACAGTCAGGTTTGTGGATTTTAGGGAGAAGGTAAAATCGGGCTGTGCGGGGCTGGGGAACGATGAGGTTGGAGGCTCGGTCGGGTAGGGCATTGGAGTGGATGAAGTTGGTGATGGTGCTGGAGATGGTGGCCTGGTGCTCGTCAGTGGGGTCATGGTCCAGGGGTAAGTAGGAGGAGGTGTCCGAGAGTTGGCGCGTGGCCTCAGCTTTGTAGAGATCGGCGCGCCAGACTACCACGGCACCTCCCTTGTCAGCGGGTTTGATAACCAAATCTGGGTTGTTGCGGAGTGAGTCGATGGCAGAACGTTCATGTGGTGAGAGATTGGAGTGAGACAGGGGAGTGGAGAAGTTGAGGCGGTTGATGTCGTGACGGCAGTTATTGATAAAAAGTTCTAAAGCCAGAAATTGGCCACGAGGGGGGTTCCACGAGGAGGGGGTGCGTTGGAGACGGGAAAAGGGGTCATCAGTGATGGGCGAGGACTCCTTCCCATGGAAAACCCAATTCCTTTTGGGAATTGGGTTTTCACCAACATGTGTGCAACAAATTACACCATTCCTTCCACAAATTATATCATTAGTGTTTTTATAGAAACATTTGAGAAACAGATTAAAACAGTTGAAGCTTCTCTGTAAAACCTGGGCACATGGCATTGAATAGCGCCAATAATTCGCCATTCATAACTCAGCCGTTGCGGATCTTTGTCCACAGTGCTGCTACTCACACCAACATTTAGTTATAACTTTTGCCATCTGCTGAAGAGCGGACAGCCCGCTCAATCTGAAATAACAGAGACTTCCTGGGCCATTCTGCTATTTGAATACTTCAAATGTATTTGATGCAGATGCTGGTCTGATGTTCCCAAGGGGTGTTTAGAGCTGCGAAATAAGCACTGCGGGAAAATTGGGAAATGTAAAAATGATCCAGTTTGCAGGCAATATATGTTTGAAGAATTTACAGGGACATGAACTCTTTGGCAGATCTCTGAAAGATGGGCTAACCAGAGACTAAGGTTTGCAAAGCAGTCATCAGTAAACTGCTGTGGAGAGACCCCCCAGGCTTGTATTCACGCTTGGATTGTTTTGCTGGTCAGGACAAAATCACCTTCACACAGTTCCTGGTTAATAGTTCATTCCAGCAAACCACAGCTGATCTACGTCTTATTTAACAATTTGCAGCTCACATCAGCACGAGGGAGGTTACTGATGCTTCACGCTCATGGTAAGAAAGCTTCATTGACTTCTCCCTCAGCACGGAAGATGAGGCTATACAAGCATGTGTAAATGCCACCGCTGTGGACTTCCTGAAGTACATCTTTGGGTTTCCTTTCAGTACCCAGGCTGTTCAAGAATAACTAGATTCTCCCAGTCACCTCCTTCTCCTTCTTGGGAGGCCTGAGTGACCTTGAGAGAAGGTGACCACCTCGAGGCCTTAGACTGGCATTCAGGGACCTTGCATGAAACCTTCATCTTTAGATAGCCTACCTTGTCTTCCATATTCAGGGATGGATCGTGAGGCATGAGGACTATTATCTCTCTCTTTGACCTGTAATTCCTGTCCATGATTCAGTGTAGTACATAAAGTGCCAGAGTAATGGGGCTGTCCCACTTGCGTGACCTTGGCACGCAAATTACGCGACCTCATGGTCGCGTTGAGCCGAGACAGTCCTGCGAAGGTCGGGCACGATTCCATACGTACGCACAGCCGTCTGGAGCGGATGACGTCATTTGAAGATGGACACAAAGCTGGAGTAACTCAGCAGGACTGGCAGCATCTCTGGAGAGAAGCAATGGGTGACGTTTCATGTTGAGACTTCTTCAGTCTGAAAAGAAGGGTCTTGACCCGAAGCGTCAACCATTGCTTCTCTCCAGAGATGCTGCCGGTCCCGCTGAGTTACTCCTGCATTTTGTGTCTATCTTCAATTTTCTTGACCCGGCTCTGGGAGTAGAAGTGGGGCGGATCCGAACCTCAACAGCCATGAGCCCCAGGCCAAGTTCGGCGATCGTTTGCCTGCTTGTACTGCTATTGAAGGTGAGACGTTGTGTCGCGCCAGGGTCTTGGGCCTGTCCCACTTTGGCCGTCAGTTCTGCGACAGGCTGTTGGTGCGCAAAGATTTCATTCATTACAAAAATTTCGTAGCCCTGCGTGATGTCGCGCACAACTACATACCCCTCCGCACTTCTAAGTGGGACCGGCCCCGCACAGCTATACGATGCCCATGCACCTCAACGCGACCACGAGGTTGTGTAATTTGTGTGCCAAGGACACTTAAGTGGGACAGGCCCTTAACTCAGTGAGTTAGGCATCAGAGATGCTGCCTGACCCACTGAGTTACTCCAGCACTTTGTGTTCTATGCAGGATTCAACCATCTTGTCTCTACATGAATCACTATCTCCAGCTGAGCATTGTAGAATAGAATGCCTTTTATTGTCATTCAAACAACTTGGTTTGAACGAAATTGCATTTTCTACAGTTTTTACATTACAAAAAACCCAAGACCCACACTTAACACAGTTTACATAAACATCCATCACAGTGAGTCTCCAACACCTCCTCACCGTGATGGAAGGCAAAAGCCTTATCTCTTCCCTTAGTTCTTCACCAGCGGTCCAGCAGTCCAACTGCAGCGTCTAGGCGACTGGGGCTCCGATGTTAAAGCCCCCGGCGGACGATGGTAAGTCCTGTGGCCATTAAGCCGTGCCGGGCGATGTTAGGCCCCGGCTCTGTGTTATACTTGTTATACACAAGTATAGCATCAAGGGCAAAAGCAGAGACTACCATTGACCTCTCCAGGATGAAGTTCTGCAGTCAGGAGGCATATTTCAGGAACAGATTCACATAAGCTACTGTTTGCTGTACCCTTCAAGTCTACTTAGCTGAAGAATCTGTGCATTCATGGCTGACATAAAGTTGTTGATCTTTCTATGCCTCGTTCATCATCTTTCCATCATGGGTTTTCTGCTGAACCTCTGCCTTCAGGTACCAGAGGAGCTATTTCTCATCCCTTACGCGACGCTGGCGTTTCCAATCCAAGAATGCCTTGATTTTGCAGTTAATCAGATCCTTGATCATCAAAATAATATTGTTTCTAATTGGCAGAGAAGCTATTAGAAATGGCCAGGGGGAATGCAACATCACAGAAGTAGATTTGTAGAAATGTTTAAAATGCTATGTTACAAAATGAATAAAAAGTCACATACCATACTACAAATTACTGAACTGACTAGCTGTAATTGAAATTTCACCACATTCCATTAGTCAATGGTCTCACAGATGGAACTGACTAGTTAGCCCTTTCCTTATTAGCATTGATAGCAGTTTGAATTTGATGCACAAGATCACTGAATACCTTGAACAAGGTGTCTGATAAGCATCAGGAGGTGATTTGGAGCAGTCTATCATCTATCCATATGATTGTTAAATCATCACATTATACTTATTAGATACCTGGTTGTATATGATCAACTGTTAATATTAGTCAGCTGGTGATGAACTGGAGAAAGGTATACAGATATTTCCCTTTGCTCTCTAGAGAAGCTGCCTGGATTCTTCAATATATCGTTTCCCTTAACAGAAGCTAAGAGTTACTTCACAAGTTATTAGTTATGGTTTACTTCAGTACAATCCATTCCTTATGGCAATGTTTAGGTTGATGCTGATGCTATAGAGCCAAGTTGAAGTCTACTGCACACTAAAACTATAATAAGTTACCTTTGGTAACAATATTCATTTAATCAAGGTTGTCCTGATTTTGTAGGGAACAACACTTTTTTTCTGGAGAGAGCAAATGAAATACATCTATATATCTATAAAACTCTGGGGCCATCCGACCGACTGCCGTCCGGCGCCCTTCCTGCCTTTCAATTCGCGCCCGATACTCGCAGATGTCCAATCGGAATGGCCGATGCTCGCAGATGTCCAATCGGAATGGATCCATTTGCATGTACTGCTGCCTGCTGCATTTCTTCCTTTGATTCATTGCCACGCCCAATCCAGACGCTCAATCTCCGAGATCTTTTCCATTTTGGTAGAGATTTCGCTTTTCTTTCTAAGTATCTGCTCCTCATTACATTTCGTCGTGTTGAAGTGCACGTTTTTAATCAAATCCTTCTCCCCCCCCCCTCCACACCCCAAGTATTTCAAAATTAACTGGCTTCTCCATTTACATGTCAGCTTCCAACACACTTCGAAACAAAGTTGCAAGACAGGAACACTCTGAACTTTTCACTGCTGCAGCAGGCAGGGGAGGTGCCATTGGATTTTTTTTTTAAATCCACTGCTGAGGGAGGCAGGGCAGTGCTGGAATCTTACTTTTGGGAACGGCTTCAGTTCCATTGGAGGAGACGGGTGCATGGTGGAATATTGGGTTGGGGTATCACACCATTGGGGGAGCAGAGCCAACGGGTCTGCACTTGGTCTAGTTTCATATAGATTTACCATTTAAGATGCAAACATTGACTAAACAATAATCTAACTTGTTTGCTATGTTACAGATTTCAGGTGGTGGTTCACAATTGTTTTTAATTATGGGTTTGCCATGTTTCCAATTACTCAGTGAAAGCAAGTGAGCTATTGTTTATTATCTTTCTTATTGATCATTGCTGTTTCAGCACAAGCATTCATTACATTGACAATTATTGCTGAGTTTTAAGTTGAACCACGGTCATACATATATTTTGCCATACAAATATGTAGAAACAAGGAAATGCAGATGCCAGATACCAATAAAAGACCCAAAAGGCAGGAGTACCTCAACATCAGGCAGCATCCCTTGAAAACGTGGATAGGTGACATTTCTAGTCGGGACCCTTTTTTAGACATATCCTTCCTGATGATCAAAATGCTGGATCCAAAAAGCCTCATTTTTGCCCATTTCCTGTCACTTCTGGCTTTACATTTAAATTATTTTCTTTCCTTATCTGACACCCTATTGTCTTCTTTTCATTTCTAACCTGTGTTCGCCCATTGCCAATCAGTCCCCTCACCTATACCCATTTAGAATTTGCTAGGCTTTGTCCTGCCCACAACTCTTTAACAGTGCTTTCCCCCAAATACTACAATAAATTTGAAGATGGGTTCCAACCTGAAACGTCCCCTGTTCATATCCTCCACAGATGTTGCCTGACCCACTGAGTTACTCCAGCAGTTTGTGTTATGCTGTATCCAAAGATGGTCAATGTGCCAAAATGACAACAGCACCATTTTCTGTCGTTTTTCCTGCTACTCCAGCAATAGAGCCGAGTACTTCTGATCACATTCTGTGTTGGGTTAGATGTATAGCTGAAGCAGGCATTTCCATGCATGAGTCACCTTAATGTGCCCCGTGCTTTCCATCATCGGGCAAATACTCAATGACATTATCATCTAAGCAATTCCCATTTCCGCCCTCACAGAAGTAAATAGGGCAGGCTTGCCAAGTTATGGCTATTGTGGAACTGTCTCATTAGAACTAGGAGTAGCTCTTAATGAAACACGTTTGAGCAGTTTCAGAAGTGAGTTAGGTGTCAAATTAAACTTAGTTTAATGCTTTATCTGATGGGATAATTTGCAGACTTGATTTTTAAAATCTCAAAATGTTGTAACATTGCTAATATTTATCTGCTAAGATAGTTATTCCATATGTTTCAAAAGCGATACCATTGAGAACACTCCTTGTTGATTCGGGGATCTCGGAAGATGAAATGGACCAAAGGTGCGCAAATGGGATTACATTAGATGGAGCATCTCGGTTGGCATAGGTAGTTTGGGTCACAGGACCTGTTTCCATGTTATGTGATTGGCCTCATCAAAGAGGTTGTTCCCAGAAAATTTCAGCAATGTAATATCCCCCCTGAATTCACTGAGTGGAAGCTCAGTTGGCAAACTCAAACTTTCCAAGGCTGTCATCACTCAGATATGTGAAACGCTCCTTGAAGATACTTGGCCACACTCGCATATCTGAACCTTTTGTCACCATGAGGTTAAGGTCATGCTGGCTGTCAACTTCTTTTGTCATGACAGATCTCTGCAATTTCTCCTAATTTGTTGTTCACCACAGCATCAAAAAGGCCCCTTAGACATTGTAATCATGGAAAACTGATTTAATCTACCTTGCTATCAATGAGGAGCAGGTGGCAGCTTGGACACAGCAATTTTACAGCATTTATGTTTTTTTTATGAGTATAGGCACCAATGAATGTGCTCTCATGCTTGTTGCATTTCCCTTTAATAAACAATAATTAAATGAAAAGGCAAAATTTCCGCTCCATGCATGTCTTTGACTTAAATATTCGTAAATTGGACTGACATTGATCCTGAGGAAGAGGCTCAAACTGAAATGTCACCTAACTATGTTCTCTAGAGATGCTATCTCCAGCACTTTGTGACCATTGCTGAGAGCATTAGCTGCCTCAGCGGCATTGTGCTGCATCCAGGGCACTTTCTGCAGCACACAGCATTCTAGAGAAGTACTGCCACTATATCTGGCTTATTTCCCATGTAAACTTGAATGATTGTAGATTGTTGTGGAAATTACAAGAATCGTTTACATAAGTGCGAGTTTATGCAAGTCACCTTTTGCATAAATCAGGGGGTGTCTGTACTCCCCTCTCACCCCCACAGCACGAGTGTGGCTTCACTTTTTAACAACCTTCAAAAAAGTGACCATCTTGTAAAGGGCGGCACGGTTGGGCAGCGATAGAGTTGCTGTTATAACTCCGGAGACCTGGGTTTGATCCTGACTATGGGTGCTGTCTGTACGGAGTTTATACATTCTCCCCGTGACCGCGATGGTTTTCTCCGAGATCTTCGGTTTTATCCCGCACTCCCGAGACGTACAGGTTTGTAGGTTAATTGGCTTGGTATTTGTGTAAATTGTCCCTAGTGTGTGTTGGATGGTGTTAGTGTGTTGAGATCGCTGGTCAACGTGGACGCAGTGGGCTGAAGGGCCTGTTTTCCGTGCTGTATCTCGAAACTAAGTATGTCTTTGGCGGAAGCATGCAATCACAGGAAAAGCTTGTAAACCCCATACCATCAGCACCAGACATACTTTCCCATTCCAAGCTGGAAACTTTCAAATTTACACACATGATGATTCACCCAGTTAATCTATTTCTATTCATTTGTAGCCTCCTTGCCTGGTCTTCACAATTTACTTTCTAACCTACCTTTGTGGCATCTGAAAATTTAGCAATCATGATAGCAATGCTCACATCCAAGTCATTTACGTAAATTGCAAAATGTCAATTTTGTTGCATGTCCCAACCAAAAAAAGAACAGTTTCCTGTTTCCAGCCAATCTTAGCCATGCCGATAACATTCTACACCATGAGATTTTAATCTTTGATGCAGCACCTTATCAAATGACTTCTGAAAATCTAAGAAATTGTCCTACACCCACAGCATATACAACATTTTGAGAAGCCTGATTTCCCATAAACAAATCCATCTTTGCCTGCTTGCCTTGAATTTTTCACAGTGCCTGTTCTCAGGACTTCAGTAATTTTTTTAATGCTTTCCCTTAGGCAGATGTTAAATTAACTGGTCAGCAGATTCCCAGTTTCAGACTGGCTACCTTTTTTTTGAAAAAGAAGATACATTTAAAAAATCAAATTAAACCTCCCCTAAAATTTGGGAGTTTTGTAAAATTTAAATTGGCACATTAACTGTTACGGAGCCCATTTGTTTTTAAACCCATGGGTGAAAGCCAACAGAGCTTGAGGACTTGTCAGTACATAGCTTCAATCATTTGCTCAGTATCGTTGCTCTGATGATTGGATTTTTCCTGAGTTCTTCCCTATTTTAAAACCTCCAGTTATTTCTGGGATTTAACCAGAGTCATCAAGAGTGAATGCTTTCAGCCATCGTCCATCTCTTTATTCCCCATCGTTAGTGCACAAAACTTGCTTTTAACAGCGATTCTGCATGGAACTGCTGACGTTTCCAAAAACGCTCTGACCTGTCAATTTGAAGAACATTTCTACCAGGACTCTTGTGCTGAGATGACAATATCCCCCTCACTCTCCATGTAGTCTGTGTCGTTTCTGTGATTGCTTTTTGACAATTCAACCTTTTCCATACTCAGAGCTGCTGTAACCAGTGTTTCTGTTGGTATTCTATTATTACACATACATTACCTGCAGCTAAAGATTAAAATTAACATTTCCAAGCTCCTATCAGATGCACAGCATGCCTATTCTAACAGTTTTTTTTAATTTTACATGAGCAATTAAAAAAAAATCAAAACCTGAGATAAAAGCCATTAAAAATTTCACATCTCTAAAATGAGAAATCAGTAAACTCGTAGTAGAAGGAAATAACTTGTCCTTTGGGCTTGCACTGCTACAGTAGGATCATCATTAAAATTCGACATCCACTACACTTCAGCCTCAACATCCATCCTTTGATTCCAAAGTAATCGTTATAAAGCTGGAATGTAGTCAATTAATGTGCAATGTAGGTAAAGGTAAAGAACTAAGATTTACAGGCATCTGCATGAAGAAATCTCAGCCTGATGTTTCTGATTTCACTTCCTGAGATTACATTACAGATTGTGCAAAATGGAACTGCAGATGCTGGTATATACCAAAGATAGACGCAAAATGCTTGGGTAACACAATGGGTCAGGTGACTTCTCTGGAGAAAAAGGATGGGTGACGCTTCGGGTCGTGAACCTTCCTCAGACTCTTTATAGATTGCACCAACAAAAGCACAAATCCTTGAAATACTCAGAAGTCTGGGTGGTGCCCAAGGGTAAAGAAACAGAGTTAACATTTCTGGTCAATAACCTTTTGTTGGTAATGCAAATGCGTTTTAAGTTGCAGTGAGGGAGAGCAAATGGAATATCTGTGAACAAGTGCAGACTAAAGCAGTCGGGATGACAATGATTTAAAATGCTGAAAGTTAGTGAAAAAAACAAAACAATGATTTAAAATGCTGAAAGTTAGTGAAAAAAACAAAACAAATTGTAACTGAAAAAGTATTATGATCTGAGAGGCAGTGTTCCCAGGAAGAAGATAATGGGAAAGGAAGAGGTAAGGGCCTGTCCCGCTTGGGCGACATATGGGCGGCTGCAGAGCGTCAGTGACGCCCATAAAACCGTCAAGTTGCACGACATACACGCTGACGTATGCTGTCATGCGGGTGATGCCCGGTTAGGGTTGAAGCTGTAAAATATTCTTCCTTCAATACATGGATTTTAAACCATAATATATTACAATTAATACAATAAAATCAAATGTGCAAATGAAAAGATGTCTGAGTCAGTCAGTTTTATTTATAGATGTATTGGTCTGCTTCCAGATCCGATCACCGTCTCTCTAACTTTTCACAGGGATAGATTCAGTGAGTGTAGACAGAACTCCGTTCTCCCTTCTTCCCCCCTCCCACCCCATCCCTCCTTCTCCACTCCTCCTGCCCTCCTCTCCTCCCCTCTTCCCCCTTCTTCTCTTCCCACCTTTTCCTCCCCGCTCCACTCTTCTCCCTCTTATCTACTACCGCTTCCCCTCACATCCCCTTCTCCCCCTCTCCCTCCCTTCTCCCATTCTACACCCCTTCCCCCCCCCCCCCCCCTTTCCCCGACGTCCCCTCATTTGTGGACACAGCCTGCGATCAGCTATTCCCCGCACACTATCCACACACTATCCCACAATTTATACAAACCTGTGTGCTTTTGGAGTGCAGGCGGAAACCCAAACCGTAACACTAATCCTAGCCCTAGCCCAAACCCTAACCCTAACCCTAACCCTAAAGGGGCTGTCCCACTGCAGCGACCTAATCTACTAGTTTAGAAGAGTTTGCCCTCGACTCAAACTCGCAGCAGGGTTGACACATGGTCCTAGGAGGTCCTATGAGGTCACTGGAACTCTCCTTCATGCTCGAGGGAAGTTCCTGCATACTCGCGACCTCAGTTTGGTCGAGGAACATTTTCCAGCACGTTGAAACATTTTCCGCGAGTAAAAATTGGTCGGCATGGTCCTTTTGAACGCGTAGTGCAGTGGAGTGGGGTTGTTATGTAGTTATAGGTAGTCGAGGCCAGCCGTAGGCAATCTCCTTTGCTGACTGGGCATTTTAATTGGCTCATTGGAGTTTGCAGGAACAAGGAAAACCGACCGGTAATTTAAAATGCCCGCTAAACTTTATTATGTTGTCTGGCTTCTTTAAAGTGTCTCCACTCCTTCTGCCCACCTTCTCTCCCCCTCTCTCTCCCCTTCTCTCCCCCCCTGCTCTCTAAAGGACTTACTGTACACTGTGCAGCCGACTTTTGCCTTCCTACTCATCGCAGGTGTCAATTTCAGGCAGCACACCCCCGCTTTCCCTGGCCCCCGCCGATATGTTTGTGTGTGTATGTGTATGCACGGTCGGTCGATCCAGCTCGCGGTTTCATCGCTGACGGTGAATCCAGCTCGAGGTTTTTCAGGCGAGTGACCTCGAGCTTGAAGGTCGAAGACAGTTGCTGATAGGTCGCGTCAGCGGGACAGGCCCTTAACCCTAGCCCTAACCCTAGCTTCTGCCTGCTCCACATGGGAACTAAACTGTTGGCCACGAGTTGTTAGTGGGATCTAGCAGTCACAGGCTGGGTCCACAAATGTGGGGGTCCCCTTCTCCTCCCTCGTAGCTTGTGTGGGATAGTGTGCGGGGGATCGTTGGTTGCAGGCTGGGTCCACAAATGGGGACGCGTTGGAGAAAGTGGGGGGCGGGGGTTGGGGGAAAATGGGAAAATGGAGTAGAGGGGGAGAAGGGGATGTGAGGGGAGGCAGTAGTGGATAACGGGTAGAAGAGTGGAGCAGGGAGAAGGGAAGAAGTGGGGGGAAGGGAAGAATGGGGGGGAGGGAGGGGAGAAGGGTAGGGGGGGGGAGTGGAGAAAGAGGCATGGGGGTGGGAGAGGGGAAGAGGGGAGAGGGGAGTTCAGTCTACACTCACTGAATCCATCCCTGTGAAAAGTTATAGAGATAGTGATCGGATCTGGAAGCGGACCAATACATCTATAAATAAAACTGAACGACTTCAACATCTTTTCATTAGCACAATTGATTTTATTGTGTTCATTTTAATATATTAATATTTAAAATCCATGCATTGAAGGAAGAATATTTTACAGCCCATCTGTGGTCCCTAACCCCAACCCTAACCCTAACCCTAACCGGGTGTCACCCACAGGACAGCATACTCCAGCGTGTGACAGGGCGCATAACATGATGAGACACCCAAATGTCGCCCCTGGATTTTGAACTTTCCAAAATCCTGGGGCGACAGGGAAGCACCGTGTGTTACCGTGCGTCACTGCATGCGTCACCACGATCACCACGCGTCACGCCCGTGACATGACCCGACCACGACACGAGATGGTCGGGTTTTAGGCTGTTGCCTAAATGTCGCCCAAGTGGCCCTGTAAAATAAAGCTGTGTTGCATCTAACAGTAATCCAAAGCTAAGTACTGCAAATACTGAAAATCTGAAATAAAAGCAGAAAAGGTTCGAGATTCTCAGCAGATTAGGAGAGAGAAACATGCTGGATATTTTGAGTCTATGAGCTTTCATGCAGGCTAGATGTAATACCAAAACTCTTACCTCCTGCTTTCCCACAGCTGTCGAGAATAAGAATCACTAATACAAGTCCATGTTCAGGTTTTTAATTTCTGTTGTTGGGAGGAGGTGAAGCTCAATCTCCAAAACTGTGTCTACACACCCTGATTGTACTTGACAGGGCATTATTGTCTGTTTTTTTACCAGACCTGTCATTTCTCTCCGCATCTCTGCAGAGATTAAATGTTTTGGGACTAAATCGACGATTCCTTTTATAATGACTCCACAAGAGCCATTTACCTCAGGAGAGCAGTTCATTGCTGTTTACCTTCCATTAAAGGCCAACTATGTCAAATATTTACTGCTCTGCTTCTTTGTATGCTCAGAAAAAATCATGACATACATTAACAATTAAGTCTTTATTATAAGTTCATAAATTGTAAGAGCTGAATTAGGCCATTTGACCCATCAAGTCTACTCCGCCATTCAATTATGGTTGATCTATCTTTCCCTCTCAAACCGATTCTCCTGCCTTCTCTACAACCTCTGACACCGCGCTAATCAGGAATCTATCAATCTCTCTGCACCTTAAAAATATCCATTGACTTGGCCTCCACGGCCGTCTGTGGCAATGATCACTACCATCGGACTAAATAAATTCCTCCTCATCTCCTTTCTAAAGGTACATCCTTTTATTCCGAGGCTATGGCATCTGGTCCTAGACTCTCCCACTTGTGGTCACATCCTCTTATATCCAATACATCGGTGCCTTCAATGCTCAGTACGCTCTATTGCTGATCTTCACCACTAATGGCCATGCATGCTACTACAGTACAAAGGCTGTTATAATGCTAAGGCCTCCTCTGAAGATGTAAAGTTAACTTCAAGAGCACATTCCAGTCGGCCGTTTGTCCTTCATTTGTATTGCTGATTCTGCCAGTTCAGCTACAAAAATCGGGTGTGACTTTGGCGAGGCAGAAATATCCATTTGTTTAACTATGTTTTTACATGATGATATGCAACATGAAATGATAACAAACCCATTGTCTTTCTTGACATGGCTGCCCAGCATTAACACAATCGACTTTATGGCGGATATACAGAAACATCCACCCGCATCTACATCAATGTTTAGACGTAGGGCCTCTGGAACTGTCAATACCTCACTGCATATTTAGCCATTAACCATGCCAGCAATATTTTCACATATTATAGTTGTCAAATTTGCCTGTGGTTCCTGATGATGAAATCACACTCCATGAAATTGACCGGAGCAGAATTGTCTGCCCGCAGCAGTTTTGATTGGCAATCATTAAAAAAGTGGAGTCTTAAAATTAATCTGTTGGATAATAACTGTGTATATAAAAATAAAAAGGTTTGGATTTATACAGCAGGTTTTATGACCTCAGCTCTTATCGGCAATGAAGTACTTTATCATCGTGCTTTAATATAAGATGCACTTAGTGAATACATTTATCCGAGATATCTCTCGATTCCTTCAGAGGATTTAACTCATTTGTTTTAAATTAATCTTAGCTTCAATTATTTCCTTGTGTTTACTTCTAGTGCCCCACTATTAACCTAGTATATTGCAACCCATAGTTATCAACCTTTGTTTTTCTCAGTAAAGAATTAAAATTTGGGTCAATGTGCAAACATCAGCACAATAAGTCTCTGGTTTACTGATTCCACCATCTGTCTGCCTGCCGATCAGTGGTGACCTCAGTAGAGCTGTCGTTCAGATCTTTACAATTAATCTATGTCTCAGCCATTTCAATCTTGAAAGTCTCCAATCATTTCCAGCCTCAGCAATATCCCCCATCTCCCTGTAACAATTCCCAGTCTGGTAAAAATATGTGTGGCAAATATTTCAAAGTCTTCATCTTCATTCCAGACTAAAAACTGATCCATGTTGCAGGCCTGTTACTCAATATCCAAAGAAGGCACATTCTGAGTTCATCTGAAATATATAAACAGTTTCTTCACCATTAATTAATTGCTGAAAAGACAACTGAGTAGATATGATAATGAAAATCAATAAAACACAAAGGCTGAAAATCTGAATTAAAATCAGAAAATGATGGAAATGTTCCTCAGACAGCATCAGCAAAAAGAGAAACAGACTTAAGGGCCTGTCTCACTTTTCAGCCGACTACCTGCGATCTTCAAGCCTGAAAAAACCGCAAACTGGAACGGCAACCATCAGAGTGGAACACACACACACACACAAAAACACATCGCAAAGGCGGGGGCCAGGGAAAGCGGGGGAGCGCTGTCGGAAATTCACACGGTGCAAAGCCAAGGCGATACAGACACACACTGCGATGAACAGGAAGGTTAAAGACGCTAGCACAGTGTACGGTAAGTCTTTTAAAAGAGCGGCGAGGGGGGAGGGAGAAGGGGGAGAAGGGGGTTGAAGGGGAGGGGGGAGAAGGAGTGGATGCACTTTTAAAAAGCCAGACAACGTTTTAATAAGCTAGAGATATTCAGCTGTGAAGTTTAGCGGGCATTTAACATTACCGGTCAGTTTTTCGTGGTTCTGAAAACTCGTGCTTACGTTTTTTTCCCCCAATGAGCCAATGAAAATGCCCGGACAGCAAAGGAGATAAACTACCTATGGCTACATCAACTACCTACAACGACATGGTGACCCCACTACGACTTCACCCACGACTACAAAAGTATCGATTTTCTTCATGGCGACCAATTTTTGGTCGCAGAAAAATTTTCAACATGTTGAAAAATTAGCTGCGACCATACTGAGGCCACAACTAGTTTCCAGAATGTGGGAACTCCTCTCGACCATGAAGAGAGACCACCAGCGAACATATGGCAACCATGTGGCGATCATGAGGCGAGCGCAGAGTCTCCTGCACTTGCCTAAAAAGTCGCCTAAATGGAACAGCCCTTGAACATTATAGGTTGGAGACTTCATCAAAACTAGGAAGGAAGAAGTCAGATGAACTTCAGATGCTAGTTTATACTAAAGACAGTCACAAAATGCTGGAGAAATTCAGCGGGTCAAGCAGCATCTCGGGAGAAAATGGACTTTAGATTTCAGTGACACTGCGGAAAAGGCGCTTCGGCCCACCGAGTCCGCGCCAACCAGTGACCTCCCCTAAACTAGCACTATCCCACACACTAGGGACAATTTACAATTTACAGAAGGCAATTAACCTACAAATTTATTGTCCGTCCAGTTCCCCCCACAGAAACTGCCTGACCCCCTGAGTTCCTGTATCGGTTTGTTTCTTTGCTCAAGATTCCAGCATCAGCAATACCTTGTCTCCACATTTTACTACAGAAACATTACTACAGTACCTGCTTTGACCCCATGATATTTTGTCTCACAATACCCCCAATCCCTTGATCCCATCAAGCCCAGCATTTACAATTGCTTCCCACTCCTAAACAAAACTCCTTCAGCCCTGACAGCTGGGTTGTGTTCAATACCTGTTTGTTGATTGCAACTCACCTCAGCTGTAATGATATGGCTCATGGATGAATTTTGTCCTGTCCTTTGATCCTTCTGTTTCACCATGCCTTTGATTTAAATGTTCATTAATATGTACATTTATGGTGTTCAGCTTTGCTTCTATGTAGATATGTTTGCAAAAGGCTTTGAGTGAATCAAATCTTAATACTACTATAATAGAATGTGGAAGTGGTGCTGATATATCTGAAGATCATTTAAAAACTAGCTTTGTAAATAATGTAGTGTTTGCACATATGCTAAGTGGTGTACAATCCTGCTGATGCATTGTCTAAAACTTGTCAATGAGGAGCAGCCATAAACCTATATGTTTGCTGTCCTTTTAATACTTTCTGCATTATTTCCATATATCAGCAAAGTACATGAGACTACCCTATTACAGAGGAAGCAACATGTGGAAACATTTAGTGGGCAACACAGTAGCACAGCTGGTGGATTTGGTACAGCTACCTCACAGCGACAAATACAGTTATCATAGCATCAAGTTATTTGTCATCTCTGCAATCTCCACCAGCCATACCCGCCCGAGTACGCTAAAGCTATTTCTACCCTAAACTTTGACGGGAATATGGAGATAAAGTTTTTATCAGATCAGCTCTGACCTGACTTAATAGTGGAGGCAGTTCGAGAGGCTGAGTGACCTACTCCTGCAAATAATTTATACGCTGATATGGATGCAAGGAATTCTATGTTCCACTAGCATAACTCAAAATGAAGACCATTAAGATACAGGCTTCTTTCTATTATGCACTCTTTACACCCTGTGGCAGCAACATGCATATGGTCAGATCCACCCAACACCAACCAGGTTGAAGAAGAAGCAGGTAGAAAAAAATGCTGGAGAAACTCAGCGGGTGAGGCAGCATCTGTGGAGCGAAGGAAATAGGCAACGTTTTGGGTCGAAACCCTGCTGCTGAGTTTCTCCAGCATTTTTGTCTACCTTCGATTTTCCAGCCTCTGCAGTTCCTTCTTAAACATGAAGAGGAAGCAGTCCTGGTTTGATCATAGATGCTTAATAATGCAAAATCATTGCTAAAAATAGTAATATTAGGGTTATAGGGATTTTACCATACCCTGAACAATGTGGAAGAAAACATCTTGCCATATGTTATCTTTAGAATCATGAACTTGTTTATTACAATTTCCTGCAAAGAAATAACAGGTATGTCTCTCCAGTGGAGATATTAGTGTTTCTGATATCTATATATAACACCGTTGGGTAATAAGGTATTCCACTTTCTGCAAACAGTTGAGAACAGCTATTCTGGAAACATATATATTTCATCAGAGATGAGTAGAGCCCATTTCTCTTAATGTCCTGTAAGCAGAACAAGTACTAAAGCAATATATTGGGGATGCTGAAAATTTCAAAGATCAAAACTGAGGGAGGGAGATCACGAACAACAGCAGCTGAGGGAATTGCACTGGGATTTGCCAGAACCATTGATGTTCAGGCCTTTAAAACACTGTAGGTCTTGGACCACCACCCATGCACTGTGGAACGTGGACGTTTACAATATACTGGCAAGGTCGGAAGGCCAAATCTGCCATTTCACTCAGAATTCCATTTCACTCAGAATCGCTGCAGAATTCCACATGGAACCATCTCCACAGCCAAATCTTGCTAGGAATATTGCTTAGATCTCATGGTAGTTTAAATCTAGCACAGGATTCACATTGGTGGGGGCGCTGCACATTGGTGGGGGTGCTGCAATCAGCAGTGTGTTAGTTTTATCAACTTTTTAAATTTTTTTTAGTATGTTTTAAAGTATGTTTTTAATGTTTCTTTGTGTGTTTTGTGTGGGGGATGGTGTGGGGGGGGGGTGAGGGGGAAACCGTTTTGGCCGTCTCCTCCATGGAGAGGTGACTTTTTCCAGGTCGCCTCCCCCGTGGCCTAACAGCAAGGATCGGCGCGGTCTTTCCCGGAGACGCGTTCGGGGCTTCAGCGGCGGGCGCAGTGTGGACTCTCGGTGTGGAGCGGGTGAGCCCTCACTGGGGTTCGCTGGAGGGGAGCGCTCAGTTTCGCTGGCCCGGGGCAGCTGGCAGCCTGAAGCCGCGCGCGGTCTGCACAGCTCCAGTTGGCGCGGCGTCTACAGCCCGGGATCCCTCATGGGGGACCCACGGGAAGAAGAAGCCATCACTGCCGGCCCGCGGCCAACTTCTATCGCGGGCGCGGTGGCGACTTACCATCACCCCTGGAGGGGAGCTTCGACCGCCGGCCCTGTGGTCTGTGGTGCTTCTGGCTGCGGCGCGGCGGGAACTTTAAACTTTAAATCTCGACCGCTTGCTTGCAGCCTACACCAACTTCAAGCCGCGGTCTCCGGTGGGGAAGAGCCGATCCTGGACTTACCTGGATTTGTACCTTGTCCTTTTACCATCTGGACGGCCGCAGCAACGGCTGCGCAAGGTTGAGGTCCCGACCACGGGGGAAAATGGAGGAGGACTGGCCAAATTGTGTGCCTTCCACCACAGTGATGAATGCTGTGGTGGATGTTGATGTTAATTTTTTATTGTGTTTTTGTGTGTGTTCTTTATCATTGTATCGCTGCTGACATATTCATTTCACTTGCACTTTATGTGCAATGTGACAAATAAACCGTATTGTATTGTATTGTATTGTATTGTATTGTATTGTATTGTATTGTATTGTATTGTATTGTATTGTATTGTATAAGACCTCTTTGACCTCAATGAAGACTGCAGCACAAATGTGAACATAGAACATAGACGATAGAAAAGTACAGCACAGGAACAGACTCTCTGGCCCATAATGTCTGTGCTGAACATGTGCCACGATAAACTAATGTCAGCTGCCTACACATGAACCACATCCCTCCATATTCATGTACGAATGAATGAATAGAATGCAACTTTATGTTCACATGTACCTAGATACAGTAACATTCTTTAATTACTTTTCCAAAATAATTTTACTCTACAGATTGCTTTTAGGTATTTATAAAAGCTATATAAGAGAATGACAGTTTGATTTGTCTTGTTTACTCAGACAAGAGTGAGGTGCCTCATGTTGGGAGGTCAAATGCAAGATGAAATTCGACAGTAAACAACTAGAGCCTTGGACAATTCCATGGATCTTGGCCGGCATGTCCATGGAACCATGGAAATGGATGATGTGGTAAAGAAAGCATATGGCATGCTTCTCTTCATCAGTCGGTGCACTGAGAACAAAATTCAGGAAGTCTTATTGCATCTAAATTAAACTTTGGTTAGATCACATCTGAGCTATTGTTGGTCACCACGCCCTAATCCAAATGTGGCCTAACCAAATGACTGTCTTCAATGACCAAAATGTGATCTGCAATTCAGGTCATCATAATAAAGGAAGGATATGGAGGCTTTGGAAAGGGTGCAGAAGAATTTTATGGAATCTTGCTTGGAATGGACTGTATCAGCTACAAAAAGTGGTTGAACAAATCTAGACTGTTTTGCCTGGAGTATTGTAGGCTGAGGGACAACCTAGTTGAAGTATATAAAACTATGAGAGGCATAAATAGAGTAAATAGTCAGTCTTTTTCCCCAGAGTGGAAAAGTCAAAATCTAGAAGGTGAAAGATGAAATGTTTAGGTGAAAGATGAAATGTTTGAAGGAGATTAACAGGGCAACTTAGCAGAGTAGTAGGCGCTTGCAATGTGCTGGTGGGGAGGTAGTAGAAACAGATGCAATAGTGATATTTAAGAGGCTGTTAGTAAATTTGTGACCTGCCAGAAAATTGAAAGATAAAGAACATGTGCAGGCATATGGAATTAGTTTAGATTGGCATTGCGGTCAGTGCAAACACAATGGACCGGAAGGCATGACCAACTACTGTATTATTCTGTATTACAAGTCTTAAAAATATGATTACCAAACATATATTCATCCTAAAAGCAACACTGTTAGTTCAGTTTTATCGCAAGTAAAGTTTGCTGCAAACTATCAAATTAAAACAGTCATCTTTCAATATAAAGGAAATCTTGTGACACTTGCACTTAAGTTAAAACATTGCCAACATTTCAATATGCTCTGCAAAAGTTGAAAGCAGTTCAGCCTTTACCTCAAAACTAATATCACGTTATATTACTGTAATATGTTTCATGAAGCCTTCAACGTACAACTGCAGGCAATGTCCTACCCACCAGCACGTGCAAGAAATATGAAAGTAGAAAGAACATGTACTAATATTTTTTTTAAATGCTCTGCCTTCTGGAAAAGCCAGATTAATTATAATTGTAAATATCATGCTGATAAAACAACCCCTGGTGTAAACAGAGATTGTTTTCAGAAATTTAAAAAAAGGCCCTCGTTTTTCATTTTTTACACGGCCACAAAGCAGTGATATAAATCATATTGGAAGGTTAGATTACATCATTCACACATGAATCAGTGTTGAAAAATAGCTTGTGGCTCCTGTCACTCTTACAACAAAAACAAGGCCAGAGAGTTCTGATGGATACAATGTTCCTCTTGCATACAAATTCTCAGCAAACGTCTTTGCAGAAACATCCATTAGAAGCCCCAAAGGACCTGTATCTGGGGGAAGAGAACTGTGGTGTAAGGTGTGTAAGAGAAGATCAGAATCATAATCATACTTTATAAGCAAAGTATGCTTTGCAACATACGAGGAATTTCATTTGCCATACAGTCATACCATTAAAAAGCAACAGAACACACACAATACATTTTAACATAAACATCCACCACAGTGACTTTTCCACATTCCTTACTGTGTGGGAAGGTGAAAAAAAAAGTTAAAACTCTTCCCTTCTTTGTTGTCCCACGGTCAGGGGCCTCGAGCCTTCTGTTGACGGGGTGATCTTGGCTCCCTTAGCTGGTGGTCGGGTTACATAGAAACATAGAAAATAGGTGCAGGAGTAGGCCATTCGGCCCATCGAGCCTGCACCGCCATTCAATATGATCATGGCTAATCATCCAACTCAGTATCCTGTACCTGCCTTCTCTCCATACCCCCTGATCCCTTTAGCCACAAGGGCCACATCAAACTCCCTCTTAAATATAGCCAATGAACTGGCCTCAACTACCTCCTGTGGCAGAGAATTCCAGAGATTCACCGCTCTCTGTGTGAAAAATGTTTTCCTCATCTCGGTCCTAAAAGATTTCCCCCTTATCCTTAAACTGTGACCCCTTGTTCTGGACTTCCCCAACATCGGGAACAATCTTCCTGCATCTAGCCTGTCCAACCCCTTAAGAATTTTGTAAGTTTCTATAAGATCGCCCCTCAATCTTTTAAATTCTAGAGAGTACAAAACGAGTCTATCCAATCTTTCTTCATATGAAAGTCCTGACATCCCAGGAATCAGTCTGGTGAGCCTTCTCTGTACTCCCACTATGGCAAGAATGTCTTTCCTCAGATTAGGAGACCAAAACTGTACGCAATACTCCAGATGTGGTCTCACCAAGACCCTGTACAACTGCAGTAGAACCTCCCTGCTCCTATACTCAAATCCTTTTGCTATGAATGCTAACATACCATTCGCCTTCTTCACTGCCTGCTGCACCTGCATGCCTACTTTTAATAACTGGTGTACCATGACACCCAGGTCTCGTTGCATCTCCCCCTTTCCTAATCGGCCACCATTCAGATAATAGTTCTCTGCATCGGGGCGATCAAGCACCTGCGCCTGGCGATCTGACCCCGGGTCAGGGCTAGTCAAAACCTTATACGTCATTTGGAGCTTCCTGACATTGGTTCTACCCGAGACTGCAAGCTCCTCGATGGTGAAATCCGCAGGCCATGGCTGGAGCATCGATCCTAGGCAAGGGATCGGCTCCTATGGTAAGTCCACGTCCCCGTGGTGAGGCTCAAAGAAGGTTCTCTCTTCACTCATAGCCAGATCCCACAACCACAAATCTTTTATATTTTTAAATTTTGAGGTGGTAGAGTGCTCACACTTAACACTGAATGAGCTCTTCCCTAACCTTTCTGACTTTGGCCTTGGGGCCTTCATCCGCAACCACCTTCTGGACATTTTGACCAGCAGACCTCATTCAGTTAGAACATTTCCTCCACCCAGATCATCAACACTGGTGTCGCTCAGGGTTGTGTATTTCATTCCCTTGTTCTACTCCCTGCACACCCAGTTCAATGCCTACTCCATCTTTAAGTTTGCTGATGATGGCATTGTTGACAGCCGATCTACATGATGAGATGAAATACAGGAAATAGATCAAGAAGTTATTATTTTGTCGTAACAATAACCCCGTTATTAATGTCAGCAAGCCCAAAGAGTTGTTGACCCAAGGTAGGAAGGGAATGAACACAACCATGTTCTCATCAATGGGCCTGCTGTAGAGATTGTCAAGTTTCCAGGCATTCATATGACCAGGAACAAAATTAAAGATAGGAAGCGCTGAAGCAACTCAGAGGGTCAGGCAGCATCTTTGGAGAACATGGATAGATAACTTTTTGGGTAAGAACCCTTCTACTGTTTGAAGATGAGTCCTGTCATAAAATGTCACTTATGTTTGCAAGAGGTGCTGTCTATCCCACTAAATTAGTCCAGCACGTTGTGTCTTTTTTCTGTAAACCATCTTTCATGTTTCTCCACCAGCAACCTATCCTGGATCCTTCACAATGATGCAGAGATCTAGGAAACAAAAAAGTGTACTTACCTACTTAAGCATCTGAGAAGATTTGACATGCCCACAAGGATTCTCGCAAACTTCAACGGTAGAAAGAATCCTGTACTATAACAGTCATCTGAGAGTTGCTCTACTCCCTCTGTTGTTCAATCAGGACTTTAGTGTGTTCCTCATACATGACCTCTAATTTTTCAAATACCACCAGAATGCACCTTTTCCATTGTAAGCTGTTATGGGCTAGAGATTCCCATGACTCATTGGGGAAATAACACATCTTCAAGAATCCTCTGAGCACATCCTTAAATCATTTTCTCTGTCTGTTCTGGTAATGTCTTCCCACAAAAGAGCTGAGAATACTGTGTCCGTTTCATTTGTCTGGGGTTGGCCACATAAGCAATGTGGTCAATACTGTTGGTTAAATTTATGGATTCAACAATAGTCAATTATGTATAATATAGCCACGGGTAACTAAGGCTTCCATACCATGGATATCACTGTGGATAAAACAATGAGATTGTTGCTGTGTTATCCTTCCAGTGGATAGAAAAGATTTTGTGGAAGCAGAATTTTTCCAGTGCTTTGCATTGTTGTTTTCTTCAAGTAATTTGTGTTTCTGCAGGTTATAGGAAGACAGGGATCACTGCCACTAAGTAGACCATGATTTTGTGGCAGGTCTGAGGTGCCGATCTTGAAATACCATTTTCTTCAATCGACAAAAGGCTGTGCTGATGCATCGGAAACAATGATGAATTCATTTGCTCCCTTTTAATACTCTCGGGTCCCGTTTTGTTAATATTTACCAAATTAAAGACACTATAAAATGGAGAATCTCTGCATTTGTCAGAATTGCTTAACCGTTGTCAGTGGAAAATTACAGGCTGTGGATGGCACCGACCAGTCTGAGCCTCAGATCGATTTGCAGGATGGTGAAAGATCCAGGTGTTCTCCTCATTTCCCCCTAATTAATAATATGCAGTAAAACTCTGTAAATAAACTAATATTCATTGATATGATTGGATTGCTGCAAACGAATTGTAAATAATGTAAATAATGTTGCAAGACAGTTACCCGGCTGTTTGTTGATTGGCCAAAGTGTAAAGCCCTAGCAGAATTGTTTTGTTTTCGAGGGTAAATGTTGCATTATTCAGTTGACTAGCTTCCTTCCAAAAGCTTCTGTGAGAAACATTGATTTAGACTCTCTGTAATTGGATTGGGGAACTGTCAATAATATATTGATGTATTGATATGTTTGATTGGATTGTAAGGGGACCACCCCTATGTAGTTCGGCCCCTCAAGGTTCGTGGACCTATAAAAGGTAGCCCCATTTTGGATCGGCGTCGATCTTCCGGGCTGCAACGTCGACCCATCCTCGAGGCCTACCGGGCCTGGAGCGGCGTTTCCTGTCGGGGACAGCCCAGAACCTCAGCTTCGGCGGTGGCACAGCGCTGGAGTGCTATCGTGGAGCGGAGCGGGTGATGCCTTGCCCGGGTCGCCGTGCTGGAACTCCGGTGAACTGAGACCACCGAGTAAAACATCGCGGCGCTGCGGGACTGTGAACGTTTCACCAGGAGCCTGGGATCTCTCGGCGAGATCACCAGTGGGGGAGCTCCATCGAGCGCGGCCTGTTGGCTTCGGAAGCCGCGGTCTCCAGTTAGGAAGCGGACGCTCCAGGTATCCCAAGCCGCTGAGAAGGTTCTCCCAATGCCGGAGGTTCCATCACCCGGCGAGAATGGCCTGGAACATTGGGCCTCCGTAGCGGCGACTGCGGAGGCCTCAATTGGCCCGACTATGGGTGGACAAGGGGATGGGGACTGGACTTTGTGCCTTCCCTCATAATGGGAACCATTGTGGGGGGATGTTTTTTATGTTTATTGTTCAATTCTTTAATGTTGTGTCTTATCTTTATCTGTGTGCTGCATGGTAAGACAAAGTTCACTATACCAATTGGTGTACGTGTCAAATAAATGCCCTTTGTCCTTTGTTCTTTTGTCCTTTGTCCTTTGCCAAAATGACGAGGAGCGTGCCTGGTTATTTCTGCACAGTGCATGTTTACACTATTGAGAGCACCAAGCCTTAATCTGGCAACTCAGATGCTAGTTCAAATGGATACCATGGGGGATTCCAGCACTGAAATCACAGAGGCTGCACATAATAAAACTGCCAAGGATGCTACAGCTGGAATGGGCATGATTTAAAGTGAAATATGATGATTGGTGCAAACTTTACATACATTGAGATGCTTTGTGGAGAACATTATCCCAAAATTAACTATCCTTGTTCTCCTTTGGAAATAATTGCATCAGTTTATTTTAATTAAAAAAGAACATTTGCAGTGGCTCAGCTAATAGAGCTGCAGCCTAGCAGCATCAGAGACCCAGGCTTAATCCACAGGGATGGACTGAAGAACAGACAAGATAACTGTTATGTTCATAAAGTTAGAAAGCACAGTGGGTGTTGTTTTCTATGCAACCACTATGTGCTGATATGAAGTTTATCTCTCTACTCATTTTAATGTCAGCAAAACATAATAGTTTTATATAAATATAGAGAGAGCAATCTGATAGCTTTGGGTATGGGAAGTGTGTAAATATATATATCTCTTTACTTCCCATGCCCAAAACTACTAGATTGCCATATATATACTGTATATATAGAGAGAATAGTGAAATACTTTGATAGAATGGATCCGGAGAGGATGTTTCCATTAGTGGGAGAGTCTAGGACTAGAAGTCATAGCTTCAGAATTAATGAATGTTCTTTTAGGAGGGAGATGAGGAGAAATGTATTTAGTCAGAGGGTGGTGAATCTGTGGAATTCTTTGCCACAGAAGGCCAAATCAGTGAATATTGGCCAAATCAGTAGATATTTTTAAGGCAGAGATAGACAGATTCTTGATTTGTACGGGTGTCAGAGTTATGAGGAGAAGGCAAGAAAATGGCGTTAGGAGGGAGAGATAGATCAGCCACGATTGAATGATGGAGTAGACTTGATGCGCCGAACAGCCTAACACTTATGACCTTATACCTTATATATCTATATATCTATCTATCTATATCTATATTACTAAAAGTCTGTTCACAGCCATCTGTGCTGCAATTTCCGATAGAACGTCGCAACCTACGACCGTCATTTTTGGCCACCTTGCTCAGAGCCCCCCTCCGCCGCATGTGTGCCGAGGATTTTTCCCGTCGATTAAAAATGTCAGAGATATTAATGTTTTTACAAAATTCCCCATTCTCTCTGCTGCCCCCGCTGGAGGCAGGGGGGAGGGGCTATAAAACCAGGAAGTGGTGTGCCTCACTCACTCTTCAAGATGGAGGAAGGCAGAGGGTCACGTTTCTCTGAGCTGTGAATAACACTGAACACATGTCTACTCAAATGTAAGTGTGCTTAGTGGCTCTAAAATGCTTGCAGAATGTGTCTATTAGTTCTAAAGCTTGCAAAAAATGTCTATTGGTTCTAAAGCTTGCAAAATATGTCTATTGGTTCTAAAGCTTGCAAAAAATGTCTATTGGTTCTAAAGCTTGCAAAAAATGTATATTGGTTCTAAAGCTTGCAAAAAGTGTCTCTATTGGTTCTAAAGCTTGCAAAAAATGTCTATTGGTTCTAAAGCTTGTAAAAAATGTCTATTGGTTCTAAAGCTTGCAAAAAAAAAAATTAAAGCTTGCAAAAAATGTCTATTTGGTTCTAAAGCTTACAAAAAAAAATGTCTCTATTGGTTCTAAAGCTTGCAAAAAAAGTCTCTATTGGTTCTAAAGCTTGCAAAAAATGTCTCTATTGGTTCTAAAGCTTGCAAAAAGTGTCTATTGGTTCTAAAGCTTGCAAAAAATGTCTTGCAAAAAAAAATGTCTATTGGTTATAAAGCTTGCAAAAAAAATGTCTAATGGTTCTAAAATGATTCATACTAGCACTCCAGAAAGCCTCACCCCTCCCCCCCCTCCCCCCTCTCTCCTCCCCCCTCTCTCCTCTCTCCTCCTCCCCCCTCTCTCCTCTCTCCTCCCCTGGTTGGCTTGGCTTGGGTGTGTCTTGAAATTGAAAGGCACTACTTACTGCAAATGGTGGCATGAAATTGAAAGGCACTACTTACTGCAAATGGTGGCTTGGGAGCTTTGGCTTGAAGTTGAAAGGAACTATTACTGCAAATGGTGGCTTGGTTGCTTTGGCTTGGAGTTGAAAGACACCACTTACTGCAAATGATGGCTTGGGTGTGGCTTGAAGTTGAAAGACACCACTTACTGCAAATGGTGGTATGAAGTTGAAAGGCACTACTTACAGCAAATGGTGGATTGGTTGCTTTGGCTTGAAGTTGAAAGGCACTACTTACTGCAAATGGTGGCTTGGGTGTGGCTTGGTTGAAAGGCACTGCTTACTGCAAATGGTGGCTTGGCCAGAAGTTGAAAGGCACTGCTTACTGCAAATTGTGGCTTGAAGTTGAAAGGCACTACTTACTGCAAATGGTGTCATGAAGTTGAAAGACACTACTTACTGCAAATGGTGGCTTGGGAGCTTTGGCTTGAAGTTGAAAGGCACTACTTACTGCAACTGGTGGCTTGGGTGTGGCTTGAAGTTGAAAGACACCACTTACTGCAAATGGTGGCATGAAGTTGAAAGGCACTACTTACTGCAAATGGTGGCTTGGGTGTTTTGGCTTGAAGTTGAAAGCACTACTTACTGCAAATGGTGGCTTGGGAGCTTTGGCTTGAAGTTGAAAGACACCACTTACTGCAAATGGTGGCATAAGTTGAAAGGCACTACTTCCTGCAAATGATGGCTTGGGTGTGGCTTGAAGTTGAAAGACACTACTTACTGTAAATGGGGGGCGTGGGTGCATTGGCTTGAAGTTGAAAGGCACTACTTACTGCAAATTGTGGCTTGAAGTTGAAAGGCACTAACTGCAAATGGTGGCATGAAGTTGAAAGACACCACTTACTGCAAATGATGGCTTAGGTTGGGTGTGGCTTGGGTGTGGCTTGAAGCTGAAAGACATCACACTGCAAATGGTGGCTTGGGAGCTTTGAAGTTGAAAGGCACTACTTACTGCAAATGATGGCTTGGGTGTGGCTTGGTTGAAAGACACCACTTACTGCAAATGATGGCATGAAGTTGAAAGGCACTACTTACTGCAAATGGTGGCTTGGGAGCTTTGACTTGAAGTTGAAAGGCACTACTTACTGCAAATGGAGGCTTGGGAGCTTTAGCTTGAAGTTGAAAGGCACCTTACTGCGAATGGTGGCTTGGTTGCTTTGGCTTGAAGTTGAAAGGCACTACTTACTGCAAATGGTAGCTTGGGTGTGGCTTGAAGTTGAAAGACACCACTTACTGCAAATGGTGGCAAAGACACCACTTACTGCAAATGGTGGCTTGGGTGCTCTGGCTTGAAGTTAAAAGGCACTACTGTAAATGCACTTACTTCCTGTTTGCACTGGATATTGATTTTAGATAAAACGCTACCACTTACGGCTGTGATTTTTGGCCATCCTGCTCGGTCCCCCTCCGCTGAGCAGATGCAGGGAATTCTTCCCATCAATGAAAAATAAAAGTGTTATTAGTTTAAAAAAAAAAGTTGAGAATCTCTCTCCTGTCAATCACTCCATGAAAGCCACACCTTTTCCAGTTGGGGGGGGTGGGGGGTGGAGGGGTTCTAAAACCCTGAAGTGTGGGTGTAGCTCAGTCTCTGCAAGATGGAGGAGGGAGAGGTCACGATTCGCTGTCTTTAGTGGCTTTGCACCCTACTTCAAATGGTATGAAACTGCACTTTCAAGCAGGGTATAAGGCCACATTTGGAGGCCTTGCACCCTGCTAGAAGTGGTAAGAAACTGCACTTGAAATTGGTGGCCTTATACCCTGCTTGAAATAGAATTTCAAGGATTAACCGCAAGTCAACTACCAGCCCACCAGCCGTGAGTGAGTGAGTTGCCAGCACAACAGGCTTGATTGACTGAGACGCCAGCCCAAGAATCCATTTGGCGCACAATTTGCATACTAGCTCTCTGGAAACCAGTCCCTTCAGCCCACAACACCCATACTAGTGCTCCAGAATGCCCCCCCCCCCCCAACTGGCCACCAATATTAGAATTGGTGGAGAGGTGGAATATTGCGTTGGATGACCAGCCCTCCTGTGTGATGCTCAACCCAACGGGTCCCACTTAGTCTAGTAATTGATATAATTAGCATGCGGGACGACACTATAATATTCCAACCTTCATCTAAAAGGCTGGTGCCACTGCCACTGTGAAATCTTAATGGAAAAGAACGTTGAATAAAGACTTTTGATCTGTTGATTCCTTGTGTCTAAGAGCGTAATCACGTTTGTATACCCCAAGTACGTGAACTTTTCCTGTAAAGTTTTCCAAAGGTATTCTTTCTGTAAGCAATCAGCCAAGTTTGGTTCTATAGGGATACTGTATATTCTCTCCATTTCCATGGATATCATGTGACAATTTGGTCAACACAATCTGGCAATGGTGTGTCGATAGACATATTTGGCTATCAGCAACTTACCTACCAGGTAAGCTAAATACAGTGGCAGACACCAGGTCACTCAAGTTCAATGATAACACCGAATGGATGTTAAACCCTAAAGTATTTGCTGAAATTACAAACCAGATATCGATCTCTTTGCATCTCGACTGAATCACCAGGTACCGATGTATGTCGCTTGGGAACCAGACCCTGAGGCAGCAGAGATAGATGCATTTGCGCTGGACTGGGGGAACTATTTTTTCTATGCCTTTCCCCCCTTCTGCCTCATCAGTCAGGTACTACTCAAAATACAGATGGACTCTACTTCAGGCATTTTGGTAGTACCCGGCTGGCCTACACATCCATGGTTCCAAGTGCTCCTTGACAGGGTCATTGAAACTCCAATGACCATTCCCAGCGGACCAGATCTACTGATTCACCTAGTGTCAGGCGTAAGTCATCCATGCCATGACAAAATTAACCTACTGGGTTGCAGATTCTGAAAAGACCATTGCTGGGCCTGGGATTATCTAACAGGACCATGAACACGATGACAGCGTCCCACCGTATATCCACCAGGAAACAATACCTCTCGAGCATAAGGAAGTGGGAAATATACTGCTCGAAAACAGGGACAACATACTCATCAACCACCGTAACTAATGTACTGGAGTTCCTGGCCGGCCTTCACCATAATGAAGGACTGAGCTATAGCGCCATCAATAGCACCAGAAGTGCTCTGTCAGCCTACTTAAAGCAGGCACCAGGCCAACAGGCCATAGGGTCTCATCCGCTGGTGATCAAACTAATGAGAGGGATCTTCAATTCAAACCCCCCAAGACCTAGGTACACCAAGATATGGGATGTCAGTGTTGTCCTGACATACCTAAAGGGATGGTCACCAGCCAGATCCCTCACTCTGGAACAGCTAACCCTGAAAACTGTCATGCTGATGGCGCTAGTCTCAGCACAAAGGGTCCAGTCCCTCCACTTACTCAGACTGGACAACATGGTTATAACACCAGACCGTATTACATTTACTATTCAGAAGCTGGTAAAGCAGAGCAGGCCAGGGACTTCAGGCCTTGTTATGGATTTCCAGGCGTACCCACCTGACCACCGGTTATGAGTCATGACTCATTTTCTGGTTTACATCAACACAACAAGAGATTCCCGAGGGAGAGAAAAGGCCCCATGGGTCAGCCACAAGAACCCTCATGGTCGGGTGTCGAGCCAAACCATCTCCAGATGGCTCAAGCAGGTACTGGGAGCTACTGGAGTGGATACTGATGTTTACACATCTCACTCCACCAGGGCAGCATCCACATCGGCGGCTAAAAGGATGGCGTGCCATTAGATCACATCCTGGCTACACCGAGGTGGTCCATGGAGAAAACATTCCAAACGTTCTACGACAAACCATTAGCAGAACCTGTTTTATTTGCAGAAAGAATTTTAGACTCTGCAAACATATAATTTAAGCCCGGGGGGAGCATTATTTTCTTTTTGTTATTGTTCAAATAAATACCATTATTGTTTCACAAACAGATTCGTGGTTGATTATGATAACATACTTCCTCCCTTGGATGACTTCGGCAGCGGCTGAAGTATGAACTATTACACGGTTTGAAATCACAGAGCTTTAAAATCTTCACGTAGTCACTCACGTGACTCCGAAATAAAATAGTAAGATTAAACGAGAACTTACCAGTTTGAAGTTTGATCTGTATTTTATGAGGAGTTACGATGAGGGATTACGTGCCCTCCGCTCCTGCCCTCAATTATAGCGATCAACTGGTAACTTAGTTCTCCTTGTCTTTACTATGTTTATATCCGTGATTCCACACCGCTGCTTTGATGTATGTCGCGCATGCGTGCTGGACGGGTTCTTCACGTAATCCCTCATTGTAACTCCTCATAAAATACAGATCAAACTTCAAACTGGTAAGTTCTCGTTTAATCTTACTACTCTTTGACTCCCCTTTAGATATGTCTTCAGAATATAATAGTGACAAGAACAATTATAATACAAACAATTATAAAATGATTATAAATGCTGATTTTGATTTATTTATTTTGCAAATCGTTTTGCACCACCTTTCTAATAAAGTATTTCTAAAATGTATCTGCAATTAAACCTTAGTTAAGAGATTGTTTACAGGCCTAAATTTAAACACCTGCCTAAATTGTGATTGTGACAAACTCAGTGTCTTTAGTAATCAGTAGTTGATGAAACGAAGATGTGAAGAAACAAATGCTGCACAAATTTGCCCGAGAGGACGGTGCTTTGAAAACATTCTCCAGTAATGACCTTATCTGTCGACGTTTCACCAAAAACCAAATAGGCACATTAAGTATGACAAATTGTGACTGCCCTTTCCTCGGCATTGATTGCAACATCCAGACCAAGGATTAAATACATCAGCTCAAAATGTTCCTGACCTTTGGAAAAGCAGGCACTGAGGAATAGATACAGTATGAGGTCCACATGACTGGCGGATAGGTGTGAAAAAGGAAGTGGTGGATTTGTGACTTTACACCACACAGCTATTTTACCATTGCTGTTTCTTTGGGTAATTGATACCCCCATCTGACAATGGAGAAATGTATGCAAATAAGGGTTCTACCATTTGATTAAACATAAGGTTTAACAGTCTACCTTGTGGCATGAATGCTTCTAGAGTACTGCTTAATGAGCCTTCCAAAGAGCCTTCCCATAATTTGAGGAAGGACATTCTTGCTATTGAGGGAGTGCAGTGTAGGTTTACAAGGTTAATTCACGGGATGGCAGGACTGTCATATGCTGAGAGAATGGAGCAGCTGGGCTTGTACACTCTGGAGTTCAGAAGGATGAGAGGATATCTTATTGAAACATATAAGATTGTTAAGGGCTTGGACACACTAGAGGCAGGAAACATGTTCCCGTTGTTGGGGAGTCCAGAACCAGGGGCCACAGTTTAAGAATAAGGAGTAAGCCATTCAGAACGGAGATGAGGAGACATTTTTTCTCACAGAGTGGTGAGTCTGTGGAATTCTCTGCCTCGGAGGGCGGTGGATGCAGCTTCTCTGGATGCTTTCAAGAGAGAGCTAGATAGGGCTCTTATAAATGGCGGAGTCAGGGGATATGGGGAGACGGCAGGAACGGGGTACTGCTTGGGGCTCAAAGGGCCCGAATGGCCTACTCCAGCACCTATTGTCTATTGAGTGGTAACTCTGGAGGAGCTGCAGAGATCCACAGCTCAGGTGGGAGAATCTGTCCACAGGACAACTATTAGTTGTGCACTCCACAAATCGGGCCTTTATGGAAGAGTGGCAAGAAGAAAGCCAATGTTGAAAAAAAGCCATAAGAAGTCCAGTTTACAATTTGCCACAAGCCATGTGGGGGACACAGCAAACATGTGGAGGAAGGTGCTCTGGTCAGATGAGACCAAAATTGACATTTTTGGCCTAAATGCAAAATACTATGTGTGGCGGAAAACTAACACTGCACATCACCCTGAACACACTTTCCCCACTGTGAAACATGGTGGTGACAGCATCATGCTGTGGGGATGTTTTTCTTCAGCAGGGACAGGGAAGCTGGTCAGAGTTGATGAGAAGATGGATGGAGCCAAATACATGGCAATCTTGGAAGAAAACCTGTTAGAGCCTGCAAAAGACTTGAGACTGGGGCGGAGGTTCACCTTCCAGCAGGCCAACGACCCTAAACATACAGCCAGTGCTACAATGGAATGGTTTAGATCAAAGCATATTCATGTGTTAGAATGGCCCAGTCAAAATCCAGACCTAAATCCAATTGAGAATCTCTGGCAAGACTTGAAAATTGCTGTTCACAGACGCTCTCCATCCAATCTGACTGAGCATGAGCTATTTTGCAAAGAAGAATGGGCAAAAATTTCAGTCTCTAGATGTGCAAAGCTGGTAGAGACATACCCCAAAAGACTTGCAGCATATATACCGATGATGTACTACTGTACATCACAAAACCACAAATTAGTATACCAAACATATTAAATTTAATTGAGGACTTTAGATCCTTCTCAGGATATAGAATAAATTGGAACAAAAGTGAAATTATGTCGATAAAACCAAAAGACTCAACACATCTCCGGAAATTTCCCTTTAAAATAGCTACAGAAAAATTCAAATATTTGGGAATTGAAATTACTAGAAATTACCAGGATATGTTTAAAGCCAATCATAATCCCTTACTCAAGAAATTGAATAATCTGATTAAATTCTGGAAAACACTTCCGATGTCCTTAATAGGCAGAATAAATGCTATTAAAATGATTTTCTTACCACAAATCCTATACCTATTTCAATCAATACCTATATATCTCCCAAAAAAGTTTTTCAAAAAATTGGACTCGGACATTACAAATTTTATATGGGATTATAGAATACTATAGAATACAAATAGCACACCTTAATAAACGAAAAGAGTTGGGGGGTCTAGCGCTCCCTAATTTTATGTATTATAATTGGGCAGTAAATATTAAAAATATGATTCATCTGCTGGACAATTCTGCCCAGCAGGCGGATTGGATGGTAATGGAAAAAGGGGACTGCTCCCCGAGTAATATAGGAGCGACTATCCTCTCACTAATAAATTTGAATAATAAAAATTATAATAAAAATCCAATTATACATAACACAATTAGAACATGGAAACAAATAAAACAGAATTTAAAATTAAGAAACCTATCTCTTTTAATACCAATAGTCAATAATCCATCGTTTAAACCATCAATTATAGACAAATCATTTATACAATGGGAAAGAATGGGAATCAAAACGCTCGAAGATCTGTATGAATTGGGGAAATTACTATCATTTCAACAACTACAACTGAAATATAATTTGAAAAATAATCAATATTTTAAATATCTTCAAATTCGTGATTATCTGAAAAAATACACAATAGACTATCATAATATGCCTTCCGACTTATTGGATGAAGCAATGAAGACAAAGGCGGAATCAGCTAATCTAATATCGTACCTATATAATATCATTTTAAATATAGAAATACCCACAACAGATGGAATTAGAAGAGATTGGGAACAAGAATTAGCTATAAAAATTTCAAAAGAGAGCTGGGATAATCATTTACTACAGGTGCATAAATGTTCGATCAACGTACGACATACGCTCATCCAATTCAAAACATTACATAGATTATATTATTCAAAAACTAAAATAAATAAACTCTTCCCTAATGTCTCACCCATCTGTGATAAATGCCTGTGTCAAGAAGCTACCATAGCGCACTCTTTTGTTTTTTGTACAAAAATCCAAAAATTCTGGTATGAAATATTCGATATTTTTTCAAAATTAATCAAAATAAAACTGGTACCAAAACCAGAATGGATTATTTTTGGAATATCGGAAGGTAACCCTGAACTAAACGTGTTTCAGAAGAATTTATTTAATTACGGGCTAATAATGGGAAAAAAGCTTATACTTAAATTCTGGAAAAATGCGCCCACACCAACAATAAAAATGTGGATATCAAATATGTTTGAAACATTATATCTGGAAGAGATGAGATTCCTCTTAGCAGGTAAAGCAGACCAATTCCAAAAGACGTGGTCTATGTTTCTGGACCTATTACAAGTATGAGGTGCAATAGTAATTTTTTTAAAAATAAATAAATAAATAAATGGTATCAGGACCTGGTAACGGGAGGTAAAACAACGAAAACAGACTTGGTTGGTAGTCCTCTTTCTGCGGAGTTTAATGTTATAATAGAGCGATTGTTCCTATTTTCTTTTTCTTTCTTTTCTAGGGTCTACTTTCTCACTTAACTTCCTTCTCTAACTTCTTTTCTAAGGGGCTTTCTTTTCCCAACACTTCACGACTCTTGCGCACTTTCTTTACTTTCTTTACTTCTATCTTTTTCTTAAAGCTCAAAAAAATAATGAAGCGGTACAAAAAAAATGTATTAAGATATATGTGTTGTGTAGTATTGTAATTTACCGTACTTCTAATAAAAATAAAATTAAAAAAAAAAAGACTTACAGCTGTAATTGCAGCGAAAGGTGGTTCTACAAAGTATTGACTCAAGGGGGCTGAATACTTTTGCACGCCACACTTTTCAGTTTTTAATTTGTAAAAAAATTTGAAAACCATGTATCATTTTCCTTCCACTTCACAATTATGCGCCACTTTGTGTTGGTCTATCACATAAAATCCCAATAAAATACATTTACGTTTGTGGTTGTAACGTGACAAAATGTGGAAAAGTTCAAGGGGTATGAATACTTTTGCAAGCCACTGTAGGTAACTTCATCTTAATACGTGACTCAAGACTGAGGGAGAAAGGGCTGAGAAGCTTTCTGTTAAACTAGTGGGTGTAGCTACAAAGAATGACTCATAACATGAGTGACACTGATCTACATCCTCCCTCTTAAGGAATTAAATGCCAGTACAAAACCATTGACTAAATAAGGCATGCATAGCAATTGATAATAAGCTGGAGGAAAGTCAAACATAGCCCGGGTACTTCACGGTGGGCTTGCAAACATGACCAGCACGTGTGCGATAAAAACCATCTTAGTTTTTCCCGACCATTGGACACAGGTGACCGAGATTAAACCAGCATTCCCAGTGATGAAACAGGGGACTGCAGCGCAGGCGGATGGGGTGTTTCCACTGGCAAAGCAGCCGCTCCCGAAGTGGGTTCTTGTGCTGGTGTAGGCAGATTAATGCCGCTGGGCACGGACAGCAGTACACATGTACGGTCTGGACAATACGGACCTGGAGTCGGCTCATTCGCAGGCAGGATATGTTGTCTGTTACACCTGTAGGTGCCGCCATCGGCATTGATCAGATATGAGTGTGGCTCAGAAGCAGTTCCAGAAATTACACCAATACGGTCATGACCTCTGTCAATTTGCTAACGAACCACCTGCCCCTTGGTTAATGGTGGCAGTGGCCTACTTGTTATATCACTGTTTTTGAATGTCACGCATTTGTTGTAACCTGGATTGGACCTCCGATGGTGGAACCACCTGTGGGATCAATGCCTGATGCCTGATCCGCCACAGGCACCGTGGCTCGGGTCTGCCTTGACAATAAACGTTGAGCGGGTGAACCCAAAATGGGGATGTGGGAGATGTTGCGTAGGTTTAGCAGATCCAGGTACATGTCAAAATTAGCTCTGTATGATCATTCCATGATTTGTTTGGAACTCTTGACAGCCCGCTCAGCTAGTCCATTCGACTGTGGATATTCAGGGCTGCTGGTGATGTGGCGAAAACCCCAGCATGCAGAAAACTCCTTGAAGTGTTGGCTGGTAAATTGACTGCTGTTATCAGATATCAGTATGCACGGAGCTCCGTGGTCTGCAAAATGGCGAGTAAGCTTTGAAATTACCCCGCGAGAATCAATGTCAAACCACCCAGAATACGAATCGACAAGCACCAGATACTGCTTGCCATGCCATTCAAATATGTCAGTTGCCATTGGAGACCACGGGAGAGCAGGAGCCTGATGTGAAAGAAGTGATTGCTTTTGTTGATGAGGTGCCAAGCGGTTACACACTGCACAGGACACCACATTCTCAGTAATAGTGGAAGTGGTGGAGGCAGGTTCATTGGTATCATTTAAAAATAAATTGGATAGGCATATGGATGAGAAGGGAATGGAGGGTTATGGTATGAGTGCAGGCAGGTGGGACTAAGGGGAAAAAAAATTTGTTCGGCACGGACTTGTAGGGCCGAGATGGCCTGTTTCCGTGCTGTAATTGTTATATGTTATATGTTAATATATTTGGCCGTAAAACATGTTTCTTGCCCGTAGGACGGTGGCTTCAGCGTCTGGGTGCCTACATGGACAACGTCAAAATACTTGCTGTGCAGCGAAACAGAGGACACAGCCTTATGTCCTTTTACAATAATGCCATCCTGCACACTGGCTCATCACGGATGGCAAAGAAAGGGCAAACTGGCAGCGGAATGTTGTAGTGTTTGTCTGGCCAGAGGCGAGCGACCGTAA
Source organism: Leucoraja erinaceus (assembly GCF_028641065.1). Taxonomy (NCBI): domain Eukaryota; kingdom Metazoa; phylum Chordata; class Chondrichthyes; order Rajiformes; family Rajidae; genus Leucoraja; species Leucoraja erinaceus. The sequence goes on along the minus strand of NC_073381.1, from coordinate 37,613,322 downwards.
GGTACTTTCAGCAGCAGTGTGGGCAACAGGATGAGGGAATAAAGGACACAATCATTACGATAAAGTCATCATCCGGTGAGGATGGACCCTCACAGGCCTTCCCGGGTGCACACGAGAGTGTCAGCCGGGTGCTTATCCTTACCATGTTTTTAGGTCAGAACAATGTCATATTTTTTACAGCTGTAAACCGGCTGTAAAGCATGAATCAGTTTGTTAATATGCTTAGAGAGTGTCCAACTTTAAGTTTCTGGGCACACACATCGCAGAGGACCTCACATTGTCCATCAACACCGCTGCGCTGGTCAAGAAGGCACAGCAACGACTGTTCTTCCTGAGAACATTGAAAAAGACTGGTCTGCCCCAACAGCTGCTGACAACCTTCTACTGCTGCACCACAGAGAGCACAGTGTGGCATCTCTGTGTGGTATCTTAGCTGCACGGTGGAGAGGAGAGCTATTCAGCGCCTCGTTTACAGACGCAAAAGATTATTGGGACAGAGCTACCAGCCTTGGGGGGCATCTACTACACACGGTGCCTCAGGAAGGCCGTCAGCATCCACAAAGACTCCTCACACCCTTGTGATGGACTGTTCGAACTCCTAACTTCCGGCAGATGTTACAAGGCCTTCTAGGCCCACACCTCCAGACTCAGGAACAGCTTCATCCCCAGAGCTATCGCTGCTCTGAACCGGCCCTGCTGAGTCCCCCCCACCCCCATGAACTGTCTCCCTCGGATGGTCACGTCGCACAGACACATTTGCACTTTAGACTGTTTTGACTGTTTTACTGTTTTACTGTTCTTTTTATAAATCATGTTTCTCGGGGTATCTAAATCTACATTTTATTCGTTGTTTAAGTTATGACATCGGATGGAAGCTGCATATCAATTCTCGTTGTATGTGCAATGCCAATAAAATTTATTATTATTTTATTATTATTATTATTATTATTATTAATAAGAGGGGTGGGGTGTTAAATGGGATAGTCAATGAGTTAAAGGGAAAGAAAGGGATGGTTAATGACCCCAGAATTAATGATAAAGGGAGCTCACAAAGGGATAGGAGAGTATGGCCAAGTGTAATAGGGATCGAAGTGAAAGGTGAGATGCGTAAGGAATTAAACGTATTGTATATGAATGCGCGAAGTATACGAAGTAAAGTAGATGAGCTTGAGGCTCAGTTAAAGGTTGGTGGATACGACATTGTGGGGATTACAGAGTTGTGGCTGCAGGAGGATCGGGCCTGGGAACTTAATAGTCAGGGTTATACATCCTATAGGAAGGACAGGCAGGTGGGCAGAGGAGGGCGGGGGGGGGGTAGCTCTGCTGGTGAGGGATGGAATTCAGTCCCTTGCGAGGGAAGACATAGGGACTGACGAGGTAGAGTCACTGTGGATTGAGTTGAGGAATTGTAAAGACAAGAAGACACTAATTGATGTTATCTAGAGACCCGCAAATAGTAGCCCGGATGTAGGGTGTAAGTTGCAGCAGGTGTTAAAACCAGCATGTAACAAAAGTAATGCCACTGTGGTGATGGGGGATTTCAATATGCAGATAGATTGTGAAAATCAGGTTGGTTCAGGACCCCAAGAAAGAGAGTTTGTAGAATGCCTCCGAGATAGATTCTTGGAGCAGCTTGTAATGGAGCCGATTCTACTACTCACCTGTATTCTAGTGATGATCACACTATCAACTCTGCGTGTATTTGGGATGTAGGAGGAAACCAAAGCCCTGGGGGAACCCCATTCAGTCACAAGGAGAAATAGTCAGGAGGACAGGATTGAACCCAGTTCTCTGGCACTGTAAGGCAATAGCTCTACCTGCTGCACCAACCTGCTGCCATATTTGGGATATGAGAGGAAACAAGAGCACCTGGGGAAAATGCATACTGTCACATGTAGAACATGTCAACTTCAGACAAAGACATAACCCAAGGTCAGGATTGAACCCATTTCACTAAAGATGAGAGGCAGTGGCTGTGCTAACTGAACCGCTGTGCTTCCCTTTTGATGTAATGAATGAAATGACTATATTACTATATTATTGGACTAGTTGGTGAAAAGCTGACATCCTATCTGACCTGTCAACGGAATTAGAGAGATGCCAATGTATCTCTTTCAAGCCAATCCTGTCTGAGTTTACAGAAAGAATATACTTAGAGAAACCTTACAGGAAAAGCTCTTGTACCTGAGGTGTACACATACGAGTGTGCCCTTTAGCACAGGGAATCACCTCCACTAATGTTTTTACACATCTTTCTTATCCACAGTGGCAGTATGCTATCCTTATATATGATGGTGTAGAGAATATGTTGTCATTCAGTTCACTCAATTGCTCTCACAGTATAAACGCCACTGGGGATAAACCTGTTGTGTGTGGCTGACATTCAAAAAGCAGAGCGAGATACTTCATATTAGCCCATACAGTGGTTGCAAAGGAAACAACATCCACTATGATTTCTAACTTTATGAATATAACTGTTGCCTAATATGTTGTTTTGTTTTTCTGGCCATCCCACCTTGTTGCTTGTGAGTTTATTCCCTATAGGTAGAAAACCAGAAATTCAGAACCCTTAATTCACAAAATGGGAAACGTGTGTTTTATCCAGAAGCCTTCATTGCCCAAGTTGTGCTATTCCTGTTGTGTTTCTTCAGATCATCCCTGGAGCACATTCTTGTCAATCTGCCACTGGTATGTAAGCACTGGAAAGAAAACCAGGACAGATCATTCACAGTTTTCTGATTTATCGTTGATGGAAGCTGAGGATATGACTGCCAGCACAACATCAGAAAACCCACAGCCAGGAGCTGCCTTTTCTACGGAAGTACGCATCTCGTATTTCAAATAATTTTATTTTTCCTCACTCTGTATTATTTTATTGAATAAAAGACAATAGGAAATATTAGTTTGCTGCTATAACAGCTGTATCTGGATATCCATTCCTGTCAGTCATGCTAAATTTACTTGACTGCACATTGTATTGAATTGGCCTCCAAAATTCATCCCATTTATTAAAAAAAAAACATCTTTGGAATGTGGGAATCTTGAACATTCAGTTCAGTTTAGTGTATTGTCATGTTTACCGATGTACTCTGATAAGCTTTGCGAACCAGTCAGCAGAAAGACAATACATGACTGCAGTCCAACCATTGTACAGTTGCTCCTTGACCTACGATGGGGTTATGTTCTGATAAAGCCATCATAAATTGAAAATATCGCACGTCGAAAATGCATTTAATACAATCCAATCACGTGACTGGAAGTGACGCGTGGCTCGCTGCCGTTGCCGAGCGTTTGCAGTATCGTAAGTTGAAGCATCGTAAATCGGGGAGCATCTGTATAGATATATGATAAGGGAATAACGGTCAGTGTAAGGTAAAGGCAGCAACGTCTGATCAAGGATAGTCTGTCATCAAAGGGGAGAGATAGTTCAACACTGCTCTCTGGTTAAATGAATGGCAGATGCTGGTTTACACACAAAGATAGACAAATGCTGGAATAATTCAGCAGGTTAGGCAGCATTTATAGACATGTTTATCTAATCCTATCTTGGATTGGCAGTGAATTGCTTTTCAAGAAAAGTCAAGAGTGTTTTATTGTCATATGTCCAGAAATAGAACAATGAGATTATTACTTACAGCAGCACAACAGAGACGTTTGATGTATAAATACATTTGAGGTATAAATAAAATACAAAAATAAAATGGAGGTATACAAAAATATTTAAGGAAGGAAAGGAGACATAATGAGACCACAGTGAAACAGGTTAAATAGGCAAAATACCTATTTGCAAATAGTGTAAAATGTAGGAAAATGGTAGACTATAAATAACTTGATCTTCAAGTTCATTGATTATATACAGGAAAGAGATCAAGAACCTTGTGTCAAGGCAACAACCTAGCCTTGAAGTCACAGAAGGGATGGTCATTCATCCAATAAAATAAGGAATTGAACACAACCCTGTCCTCATCTACAGAGCTGCTGAGAGATGGTCGACAGTTTCAAGTTCCAAGATATCTCTACCACCAGCAACTTAACCTAGTCCCTTCACAATGATGTGATGATCAAGAAAGCACATCAGCATATTTAATTTCTGGAGCAACTGCAAAGATTCGGCAAGTCCATAAATATACTCTTAAAGTTCTACTGATATCCCATGGAAAGTATTCTGATAGTATGTGTCTGAGACTCGTGAAGCAACTTTTCTACTCTGAAGTGCTCAAATCTGCAGAGAATGGTGAACACAGCCCAGTCAAAGACACTAATCACTTCCTACCATCCAGTCAAGCTTCACGATATACTGCATCAGGAAGGCTGAACGCATTGTCAATGATCAACCTGGCCATTCCCTTTTCTCTATTCAACCTCCTGGGAAAAAAGTATGAAAGCTCAGGGTTCAAATTTAAGAACAACTTCTCTATTGCTAATATCTCAAACAGTGATGAGATGGGCTACAGCAAGGCGAAGGAGAGCAGTAATATAGTGTCAAGACAACAATCTCTCCCACAATGTCAGCAAGAAGGTGACTAATTCTTGGCTTCAGGAAATTAGATTGTGTGCATGCCCCACTCAGCATCTATAGTGGCAAAGTGGGGATGGTCAAGGGCTGCTAGTGCCTAGGTGTAAATATCACCGATTTGTTCTGGACAAGCATGTTGAAGCTGCGGCCAGGAAAGCACACCAACACCTTAACTTCTTCAGAAGACAAAGGAGGTTTAGCACGTTTCCAATGACCCTTACCAACTTCTTCAGGTGCCCCATAGAAAGTATCTTAATCTGTTGCATCACAGTTTGGCAACAGCTCTGCCGAAGAGTGCAATGAATTGCAGTGCTGTAAATGCATCCTAGTCCATCACACAATCCAGCAATTGAAGATCTATTAGACCAATACCTGGAACTGGAACAAAAATAAACTGCAGATACAGGTTTATACAAAAAATAGACAAAATGCGGGAGTAACTCAGTGGATGGGGCAGCATCTCTGAAGAAAATGGATAGGCAATGTTACGGGTCGACACCCTACTTCCGAAGACCATTCAGCATTTTGTGTCTTATGAGGAAAAGCTGGACAGGCTAAATTTGTATCTTCTGGAGTTTGGATGATCATTAGGAGACTTGATTGAAGCATGAAATCTTGAAGGTTCTTGGCAGTGTGAATGTAGGAAGGAAGTTTTGTTTTACTTGTGGAAGAATATAAAACTAGGGGAATACAGGACTGCTTATAAATAAGTGGCCACTCATTTAAAGCAGAGATTATGTTAATTTTCTTTTCGCTGAGAGGTTTGCAGAGGAGTGGAACATTTCTCGAAAAGCCAGCGGAAGCAGCACATTTAAATAATTGTAAGACAGAGATAGATTGATATTTGATGATATAAGAAGGGTTACCATGGGCAAATTGGAATGCAGAACTGAGGCCACAGTCAGTTTGATCGTGATCTTATTTAATGATGGAGACCAAGTAGCCTACCCCTGTTCATAATTAATGTATTACATTTTTTGCATTGCACTAGTTTGATCTTAATTCGATATTGTCAATCTACTTAGAATAATTTAACACCAATAACATATAAATTTGTAGCTAAATCATCTGCAGTATTATTCATACCCATGTGTAGCAACATCTTGACTAACGAGTAGAGAATTATAATTCTAAGATTTTTTCTGGTGCAGCAGATTAACAAGCAAAGAGGAAGGTAATTGACTTAAAATATTTTCCCTCAATTATTTTTATAATTTCACATTTTTTAATTATTTACTTTACAATTAAAAAGTTCAGCTCTCTGTGGCATGTTTAAAAATGGGCATTCTCATGTCCATCACATGTCCAGTTGCCGTAGATTGGTACAGGAGAAAAGCAGGCCCTTCAGCCCACCATGTCCATGGCACCTGTTGTACCCAATTAACCTGCAATTAATCCATAGTCTTCAGTGCCTTGGTGACGATGAAGAAAAGGGCAAGTTCAGGCCTGAGGAAACTACTGTAGGCGATTCTGGCTGAGGAGACAGGGTCAGCAGGGTTTGGCTCAAGGAATGGAATGGTGTTACGGACCGCAGCTGCTCTCTCCCTCTCAAACATTTGTATTGGAGCCAATGTTTTTTCATGGTCCATCTTCTGCAATATCAACTTCACAAATCCAATCATGTTCTTATCTATCCTCCAACAGTGTTAAATGGTGAAAAAAATTCTCAGCAGTAGTTTTCATTACTGCAAAACAACAAAATAAAAAAACAAGTTTCTTTGATATCTGACAAGCCAAAACATTGAAAAAAATCTTCACCATTTGTGCTGCATTTTCAATCGGTATTGTAAATAGTCTGCACTATTTGATATGTCCTTCCATATCTGAATTCCTCTGGCTAACCATCTAGTGAGATACTGTCGATTGGTTATTGCATGTGAACCAATCATAGAAGAGTACCATCATTAACCCCACCTTACTGTATGCTTTATATTAACACCCACTTCCTACACTAAGTAGTCTTGGAACCGGTAGTGATGAACTAACAACTAACAACCTGCTGTACCAGTATACTATGTGCTACAATTAAAGATGACTTTAAACTCCAGACCTGTGTAACAATAATCATTTACATGGTGTCAAACAGTGGGAAGTAACCCACTGCGTCTGTATATCAGGTTTTATTTGTGTTTTATCAGTTTTATTTGTATCACCATGGCTCACTCGTGCTGCAAACCAGCACAGCTCATCTTCAATTCAGACATCGGGGAACGATGGAGGCTATTCGAGATCGATTATGAACACTATGTCAACATCGTCCATCGTAATGAACCAGATGCTGTCAAAGCTTCGCTTCTACTAAACTTGGCGGGACCTGAGGCTCTGATGAGAACGCAGACTTTTGACTTTGCTCTAGCGATTCTCGATGCCAACGATCAGGTAGTTGTACCTGCTGTGACTGTGCATGGCCCAATGTCTTACTGCATACATTTCTGGAACTATGCGACCTACCCTCAAACCATATCTTAGAAAGAGCAAAATTATTCGCGAGACACCAGCTTCCCGATGAGTCTGTTGAAAGATTTATTTGTGATTTGAAATATATGGCTCAGCGATGCCGCTTCGGGGTTATGTCCAACAAATTAATCAGGGACAAACTTGTCAGTGGCATGACTGATCAAAAGCTAAAGACTGAGTTGCTGCGGAATGCTGACTTAACCCTTGAACAAGCTGTGCATGCCTGCCATATGTCTGAGATTGTGGCTCCACTTAGTGACCAGTTTGACACTCAGAAAAAGAGTATAAATTTGACCGGTTTCAACAAACAATCAAAACCGACAGCTAACAGAAGATTTATGAACGAACCGCCGTAAATGATTAACCGGGGATTTATCAATGAGCCACCGCAAAGATGTCCGAATTGTAACTATTTCAACAACAAGGGACGCATGTTCTGTCCAGCGTACGGCAAGCCATGTAATTACTGCAAGAAGATGAATCACTTCAGCGTTGCCTGCAGGTCCTGTGGGAACAGAACTTCCAGCTCAGCGTCTAATCTGCACCTGTTGCAACAAGACCAAACATTTCCAGACGCACAGGACCAGCTCAAAGCTGCCCACAAGGACAATCCAATTAGCACATATGAGGAGTCCACTGTGCATACACTCCTCCACTCAGCTGGTAAGCTTTTGGATCCGTCTGTATCGATGTTAATTAATAACAAGCCTGTGAATGCCAAATTGGATACTGGGGCCCGCATGAATGTAATGTCTCTGCATGTCTACAACAAGATAAAAAATAATGAGAACTTGACTAGAGACAGCACTGCCTTACATGCTTATGGGGGGGGGGGGGGGGGGGGGAGGTCTTGGTAGAACTACCTTTAAATGTGTGCTGCAAAACACCACAAGAAATCTGACTTTCTATATTTAAAAATCAGACTCTGTGACTCTTCTGGGCATCTGGGCATCCACCATGGACTGGGTCTCCACCATGGTTGTCACATATAAGAAAGACAAAAACGAGCTACGCTTGTGCATTGATCAAAAAGACTTGAACACTGCCATCAAGCGCCCGCACTATTCAATGAGAACCGTCGAGGATGTCGCTGCACAAATCGGGCGCTCAACAGTTTTTTCTGTACAAGATTCAAAAAGCACGTTCTGGCAGATACCTGTGGATGACGAGTCATCAAACCTCACCACGTTTGCCACAGAATTTGGCAAATTCAAATTTCTTAGAATGCCATTCGGCATCAACTTTGCCAGTGAGGTTTTTCAAAGAACTATGGAACAACTGTTCGAACGACTCCCATGTGCCATCAACATAGATGACATCCTGGTTTATGGCAAGGACATAGCGGAGCACGACAACAACCTTAAGCTCATTCTGGACAGGGCACGTGAAATCAAGCTAAAATTCAACCAGAAGAAATACAAGTTCCGGGTTCCCGAGGCCACCTACGTCGGACACTTGTTCACTTCTGATGGTCTTAAGAAAACTGTTGCCATCAGAGAATGCCAGCCCCTACCGACGTGCTAAGCCTACAACAATTTCTGGGTATGGTGAACTATCTAGGAAAGTTCATACCGAATCTCAGCAAACTAAGTTCACCACTGAGACAACTCACCCGCAAGGCCACTGAGTGGACCTGGTACCAGCAGCATCAACAGGTATTCGATTTTTTTTTAGAATCCAGCTGGCCAGCGCTCCCACCCTGACATACTTTGATTTGAAGCGTCCTGTCACGATAACTTGCGATGCCTCACAATACGGGCTGGGCGCAGCCTGCCTTCAAACATCTGCCGATGGGACTGTACCACCTGTATCTTATGCCTCCCGCACCATGACGGACACCAAACAGTGGTATTTCTAGTTCGAGAAAGATCTACTAGCTCTGGTCTATGCTTGCTCCAAATTCAATGACTTAGTCTTGGGGGATACCGAATTCTTAAGGGGTTGGACAGGCTTGCAGGAAGATCTTAGGGAAGTCCAGGACAAGGGGTACAGTTTAAGGACAAGGGGGAAATCGAAAAACTGAGACTTTTTCACACAAGAGTGGTGAATCTCTGGTAACCTCTCCTGAAAGGCAAATTGGCTATATTTAAGACGGAGTTACCCTGGACGGGGACAGGGGGTGCAGAGAAGCGGGATACTGAGTTGGATGAGCCATGCTCCAGTGGTTCGACTTCTCCTGCACCTATTTCGTTTCTATGTTTCTAAAAACAGGAAACAGACCACCAACCCCTGCTCGTTGCTGACACTATACTCGACTCAGCCATGATGATGCAGCTCCAGTGGTTCGATCAAATCGTTTACAAAAAAGGAAAGGACATGCTCGTTGCTGACACTCTCTCCCATGCAACACGTGCATCAAGTGAATGACATCCCTATGAACGTGATGAGCTTACGGTTCTCAAGATCGACTTCGTTCCCACGGAACACCTGCGTCGCCTGGCTGAACACACAGCCGCTGATGGCACTCTACAGCTACTCTCATCCATAATCACAAGAGGCTGGCCAGATAGACAATCCAGCACACGACTGGAGGTGCAGCCGTTCTTCCTAGTCGGCGATGAGCTGGTAATACAGGACCGTGTCATAGTTAAAGGTCACAAAGTCGTAATCCCTTCATCCTTACAAGACGAATACTACAAAGAGGCACACAACGGTCACCCAGGTACTGAGGCCACGTTGGCCCATGCACAGAGCATGTTCTACTGGCCCGGTATGGCCAAGTACATATGCAACAGAACAGCTTCCTGTCCCATCTGCAACAGTTTGGCACCACACCAACAGAAACAGCCTCTGCTACAACAACCCCCACCAGCACTGCCTTGGACATCGCAGGCAGCGGGCATTTTCGAATGGCACGGTAAACACTACCTAGTCCTAGTTGACTCCGACTCCAACTGGTTCGAACTCGATTTACTGCCCACCATCACATCTGAAATGGTCATTCAAAAGCTACAGACACACTTTTCCGTATTCGGCGCACCAGTCCGCCTGCAAACTGACAACGGAAGACAATTTACCAGTCATGCATTCAAACACTTTGCCAACTGATGGAACTTCCACCATGTCACAAGCAGCCCTGAATACCCTCAAAGTAACGGGCTCGCTGAACAGGCCGTCAGGAGCGCAAAACAACTCATGAAACGCTCCCACCTGGCCAAGTCAGATGTGTATCTCGACCTTTTAAACCTCAGAAACATCTCCAAAGACAGGGTCCTAGGCTCACCTGCCCAACGCCTGACGTCTCGGGCAACATGACCTCCGATACCAATTGCCCAGCGGAAACTGGTGCCACAGGTATTTAAACCACCAGAACCGCATCCAGGAGAAACACAACATCCAGAAACGATCCTATGACAAGTCCAGTAAACCACTGAAGCCGCTGCTGCAGGGTCAAGTCGTCCTTTTGCAGACTACTGTGGGATATTCCCATCTGGGTTTCGTTGTCTAAGGAACCCCGCTCCTACCTTGTCAACGTCGATGGTGCCCTGTACAGACGGAGCCGGCAACACTTGCTGCTTGTTAAAGAACCTTGTCCACCACCAGCCGATCCTTTTGCTCCACCTCTACTGTGCAAACCATCTGCTGCTGCTGCCATCACTAGTCCCAGCATGTCCCTTTATCCGCCACGACTGGCGACCCCGTCTAACAACAACATTACCTCTCCCGCATGCTCACTCTACCGGTCGCCTTAATTGTCCCCAGCTGCTTTTTCCCTTCCGGGCTTACTGCCTCCCTCCCCCACTAATTTTACTTGTATGGAGGGAGAGGGGTTGGCCCGTATGCGTTCGGGCCGTATTATTAGACCGCCTGAAAGATACGGCGAGTATGTTTAAATTTATGCATCTTACCTGTGCTTAACTATATTCGCTCTTTACGGGGAAGGATGTAGATTGGTTATTGCATGTGAACCAATCATAGTAGAGTAGCATCATTAACCCCACCTTACTGTATGCTTTATATTAACACCCACTTCCTACACTAAGTAGCCTTGGAAGCGGTAGTGATGAACTAACAACTAGCAACCTTCTGTGCCGCTATACTATGTGTTACAATCAAATATGCCTTTAAACTCCAGACCTGTGTACCAATAATCATTTACAGATACTAAAATTTCGCTTTCTTACTGAATAACTCCGGTGCTGAAAGATTTTTTTTATTTTTTTTATTTAATTTATTAGAAGTGAGTACAATGCATTGGTACAAAAATTGTGTTAACATATTACATTCTCTGTACAACTTCCTTTTTTTTTAAAGAGAGAAGTGAGAAAAGAGAGAAGAAAAAGAGGTTGTGAAAAGTGAAGAATAGACTAGTGAGCGTGAGTGAAAAACAGATAAAGAAAAAGTGAAAAAAAGGAATGTGAAGAAGGAAAGCAGGAGGGAGATTATTCAGTCGCCACAAGGAGATGATTTTTTTATATTCTAAATCATCTTTCACCCATACCTGAAACTTTTATTTTTCATGATACTATGTCACCACATGAATCCAAGAAATCAATAAATGGGAACCAACTCCTTATGAATTGGTCTTGTTTGTCTATTAGGAGGAGTCTCATTTCTTCCAAATGTGCTGTGTCCAGCATTTTACTAATCCACATTTTAAATATTGGTATATTAGCATTTTTCCAAAATGTAAGTATGTTTTTTTGCTGTTATTAACCCATAATTGAAAAATGAGTTTTGGTGTGTATTTAATTTGTTCCCATCTCCACTTACTCCAAATATAATCATATCAGTATTAGGTTCCATTTTTGTCTTAAAGAGCTTTGAGAATATATCAAATATGTCACACCAAAATTTATAGTTTTATACAAGAGACAAATTTGTGCGTAATATTGGCATTTTGAGAAAGACATTTATCACAAATGGGAGAAATTTGGATAACATTTATTCAACCTAGTTTTGGAATAATATAATCTATGTAATATTTTAAATTGAATTAAATTATGTCTAGCGTTGATCGAACATTTATGTATATGTAACAAATATTTTTCCCATGTTTCTTTTGAGATTTTTATCATTAATTCTTTTTCCCAATCTTCTCTAATTGCCTCTGTTGATGGTAATTCTATGTTTAAAATACTGTTATACAAGTATGATATTAATTTTGTTGACTCCGCATTGATATTCATTACTTCTTCCAGTGGGTCTAAAATTATACTTTGGAATCTTGGCATATATTTTTTCATAAAGTCACATACCTGTAGGTATTTAAAATATTGATTGTATTCAATTTAAATTTTGATTTTAGTTGTTGGAATGAAAATAATTTTCCCAATTCATACAAGTCACCTACCTTTTTAATTCCCACTCTTTCCCATTGTTTATATGTTTTATCCATACCAGATGATTTAAATACTGAGTTATTCACTATTGGTGTTAGCACTGATAAGTTTCTTAATTTTAAAGTTGATTTTATTTGTTTCCAGATTCGTATTGTATTTTGTATAAATGGTGCTGAAAGATTTTGACCAATTATATGAGACTTTGACTTTTTAGTGTGAATTGATGAGACAGGATGCGTTATGTTTTGGCAGAAATTGACCTTTATCTGCCCTCTCAATTGCTTAAGGTTACATTTTGAAGAGTAAGCGTGTATCTTTGACAACAGGAAGTGTAGTCTCTGGGTAATATCTGCTCAGTTTTATGCTGTATTAAGTGCCGTCCAGAACCACTAAAAGTACCTCACAACTTCAAGTCAATTAGATTCCTCTCTGCTTGTTAATTATAATTTCCGCACATCAGTTTGTTCTCTCTACGAGATCAATAATTTAAACTTCAGACTTCTAAGTGTACTCCTTCACAATATCAAACATCTGGCTTTATCGTTATATCCATGTTCGATACCAACAACAATTAGTTTACTTTGGTTTAGAGATACAGTGCAGATACAGGGTCTTCGGCCCAACAAATCCACACTGACCAGCAGTCCCTGCACACTAACACTATCCTACACACTGGAGACAATGTAATTTTACACCAAACCAAGCAACCTACAAACCTGTATGTCTTTGGAGTGTTGGAGGAAACCAAAGATCTCAGAGAAAACCCATGCAGGTCACAGGGAGAACGTACAAACTCCATACAGACAGCACCCATAATTAGGATTGAACCCTGGTCTCTGGCTCTGTAAGGCAGCTCTACCGCTGTGCCGTCCATATTCTGTTGATTTTTCCCTCAAATTTCTAATGAGAATATATCTTTATGATGTCCTTGTATCAGTGTGTGCTGTTCCTGTAATGGAGCCTGGTGTTCCTGTACCAGAGCACGCTGTCCCTGCATGTGCACATGCTGTCCCTGCATGTGCATGAGCTGTCCCTGCATGTGCACATGTGCTGTCCCTGCATGTGCATGAGCTGTCCCTGTATGTGCACATGTGCTGTCCCTGCATGTGCGCGTGCTGTCCCTGCATGTGCATGAGCTGTCCCTGCATGTGTGTGCGCTGTCCATGCATGTGCGCGAGCTGTCCTTGCATGTGTGTGCGCTGTCCCTGCATGTGCGCCATGCTGTCCCTGCAATGCATGAGCTGTTCCCTGCATGTGTGCACATGCCGTCCCTGTATGTGTTACGCTCGTTGTCCCTGCATGTGTGTGCGCTGTCCCTGCATTGTGCGTGCTGTCCCTGCATGTGCACGAGCTGTCCCTGCATTGCGCGAGCTGTCCCTGCATGTGTGCGCTGTTCCTGCATGTTGCACACGTTGTCCCTTCATGTGTGCGCTGTCCCTGCATATGTGCGTGCTGTCCCTGCATGTGCACAAGCTGTCCCTGCATTTCGCGAGCTGTCCCTGCATCTGTGCACGCACTGACCCTGCTTGTTGCGCGCGCTTTCCTGCATCCGTGTGCGCTGTCCCTGCATGTGTGGGCGCACTGTCCCTGCATCTGTGCGAGCTGTTCCTGCATGTGCACGAGCTGTCCCTGCTTGTGCATGCTTCTGTGTTGGGCAGGGAGATCATGTGATATGGCTGCTCTGAATGTAATTATTTCACAAGCTTTGAGTCATGATAAATCTTAAAACCTGAATGCCTAATTAGTTCATTTTCTTTCTTGTAAATAAACCTTTCCCTCTGTTGGATTTATTTACTATATCTCAGCGTTTTCTGAAGATTTGGCTAAGTGGATTATGAAATTGTATTGAAAAACAGTGATGACTCTCACGTATAAGTTGTAGGTGATTTTGCTGCACCTAAACTGATTTCACTGTTTTCATGTGCACAGGATCTCATTTGTTGAAGGTTTTCCTTGTGCACCAATGTGAACGCTGACCATAACAAGAGACAGTGGCTTTAAAATATCATTGGTCAAGGCAAACATTGCTTTGAACAGAAGTGGGATACCATGGTGTCCTGACTAATAACATTGGGAGTCTGGTATGTATGACTAGGTTTGAAAACCATTCAAATTGTATATGGAATAAATGGGCATGTTTAGTTTAGTTACAGTACGGAAACAGGCCCTTCAGTCCACCGATTCTGCGCTGACCAGCAATCCCCGCACACTAAAACTATTATAAATTCCAAGTTAAAGAATCAGACCTAGGGTAAGAAAATTACTGAGTTCATTGTTTCATTAAATAACTTATCCTCACTGGGAGATTTGCTCCCATTTTGGATCTTGCATTTGGTGGTAAATTTGCTATCATTGCAATGGTCATCATTTTCCATAGTCTGTCAGTTTTGAACAGTTTGAACAGCCAGGTGCTGCTATTGCCTAAATTAAGGTCTCATTTTGACAGCCTACAGATCTAAAATCCGAGAGACGGAACACAACAATTGAAGAGGCAATTTAAAATGAAAAATGAAAGGAAAACTTCATAGTTTGACAGTTTGTTAGACAATTAAACATTGAGATGTATAGCATCTATGTCACCAGCAACAATGGCAGCAAATAGACAAAGACTTGAGTGAAAATGTTAATTAACAACTAGAGACTTGACAGGTGAAGTGATACTGCCACAAACTGTTCATTAATAAGTGAAAATGCTTCTCAAGCAGATTCCGAATTACAGACATTTGGATGAATGGGTTGCGTCATTTGCAAGATCGACATCAGGAAAATGTATCAATTGTTATAGCAAACCATAAAAATGGGACAACTTTAATGAGAACGTGCTGGTTGAGACTGGTCAACTATACTGTCTTCCTTATAAATCCATTGGAAAAATATTTTCAGCAACAATGTTTTATAGAAACATAGAAATTAGGTGCAGGAGTAGGCCATTCGGCCCTTCCAGCCTGCACCGCCATTCAATATGATCATGGCTGATCATCCAACTCAGTATCCTGTACCTGCCTTCTCTCCATACCCCCTGATCCCCTTAGCCACAAGGGCCACATCTAACTCCCTCTTAAATATAGCCAATGAACTGGCCTCAACTACCCTCTGTGGCAGAGAGTTCCAGAGATTCACCACTCTCTGTGTGAAAAAAGTTCTTCTCATCTCGGTTTTAAAGGATTTCCCCCTTATCCTTAAGCTGTAACCCCTTGTCCTGGACTTCCCTAACATCGGGAACAATCTTCCTGCATCTAGCCTGTCCAACCCCTTAAGAATTTTGTAAGTTTCTATAAGATCCCCTCTCAATCTCCTAAATTCTAGAGAGTATAAAGTATATGTTCTAACCTTGACATATTTATAGAAAAAAATAATGATGGTATGTTCAAATACAGTTGCAGTGGCAAAACAGGGTACAAGGCACATATTTGCAATAGATCAGCATCAAAGCTGGTCTGCTGCAGACCCATATTAGCCACACATGTTGTAAAGAGTCAAGCTGAGAAGGAACTGGTCTGGCAAAACCAAACTGCTCAAATAGTGAAAAAGAACAAAGTGTGCCGGCTGGACTAAGAATAGTTGTGCTTAGGCCAGACAAAATTGTACAGTACCTTGCATAAGTGAAACTGCAAAGTCACAATAAATTAAAATGCAGATGAATCGTGTTTGCTATGCACTTTCACCAAGTGTCTGCGCAGAATTACAAGTTTCAAAGACATGCACAAAATTGAATTTCAACCACCAATTATTGACAAAATTAGTCAGTAGTACCTGTCCATCAACTCTCATAAGGGCACAAATCATGCATAATATTAATCAACAGAATGAAGTCTGTGCCCATGATTTCTTTGATCATTGGCTTCATCAGAATCATCGGTTGAATGTTATGTACAGTGAAACCCTCTGGCCTGAGAGAAGTTTGCAAGAAATCTCACAAACATAATGTGATGTCAAGAAAACCAAATACATGTTTTTACCACAAGAAAAATCTTGGTTTGAAATATCATATCAATGGCCTATAAACATTCAAGGAAAAGGTAGAAACCATTATATAACCCTAAGATTATTGCCGAGTTCAGGTTGTTTCTCGGGATAGTGCATAATTGGGCATGCTTTAATAGTACCCAGGCCATTACATTATGAAAATGCACGAGAAAACAATGCAGAGCAAGGAACATCAAAATGCATATGTCGTATGTAAGAAAAATTGATGTGAAACTTTCCTTTCTCTGTAAAATACCGCAACTGAGTTGAAGTTGGAAGGTGATGTTTAGGGCCATGGTTGAGATGCAGTGGTCAGAATGAGCAAGATAAATATTTTCTTTTGTATTTTCCAAGGAGTGAGCACAATCATGCACATTTGAGAAGAACGCATTTTAAATACATTTGGGAATGGAGAAATTCCTTCAGATTCAAACACAGATTAAAATTCAGCTCAGTTTAATGTCATATACACCAGGGTGCAATGCAATTTCATGCTCACATGAAGTCCACAGAGTAAACCGTATATATGCAGTAATGATAAATACAACAATAAATACAATAATGGGTGCAAAACTAAATAGTGCAAGATTCACGTTTCGGGTCGAGACCCTTCTTCAATCAAAGAGATGATTAAAGTGGTATAAAAGTTTAATTTTATTTGTAATCAAAGAGATGATTGGTTCAGTAGTTTGACAGCATTTACCACCTGGATTCGTTACCCAAGGAAACGATCATTGCTGGCAATATTATGTCCCAAATCAGTGATATTAAATCTGGCCACATTATGGTTGAATGAATGGGCAACGCTTCTGACATGGTATGACACTACAACTGTGTGTAGGAGTTCCAAACATTATGGATATTCTGTCCCAGCTCCTGTGATATCTCATGGTGACAGTCATTAAAGGATTTTGTTCTTTGCTTTTTTTCTCCCCATGTTTATATGGTGATTATTTTGGACAATGAGCATGTAGAGTACCTGCTTTATAACCATTTTATAGTTATTCACGTTTTCATTAGGATTTAAAAAATTAACACATAAATTGTTTGTTTTTTGTAAATAAGCTTCTTCCTCTTTTACATGTACATTTGCTCTGTCTTGATGCATACTGAGGCATTAAACTAATCAAAGCAGTTTTTTTTGGATTGATTCCAAAGATCCCAATAAAGTGGTATACAACTTTAATTTTATTTGCAATCTTTAGCATAACTACCTGATTCTCTTGTCCGTATTGCTCTAAGAAAGGATATTGATCCCCACTTCTCATCTAGTTAATTTCTACTAATTTATGATGGCACTTTGATGTGTAATAGCTTCATTGGATGTGATCGTTTATTTGAAAAGCAAAACACTTGATCTTTATACTCCAAACTCCTGTGGCAAATTCTCATGTTCCAGGTGTGGTCATTGTTACACATTTACAAAGCCGGTACCACTTGATTTTTCTGTCCAATAGAGGAACAGGGCGTAGACACAAAGAGAACATGAAATCCAGGCATGTAGCTGCACTGAAGAATTGAGTTTGTTTAGTTTATTGTTCGTGTACCGAGATAGAGTAAAAAGCTTTTGTTGCATGCTAACCAGTCAGCAGAAAAACAATACACAATTGCAATCAGTATACAGATACATGATCAAAGGAATAATTAAAATAATGTTTAGAGCAAGATAAATCCGTGAAAGTCTGATCAAATATAGTCAGAGGGTCTCCAATGAGGTAGATAGTAGTTCAGGACAGCTCTCTAGTTGTGGTAGGATGGTTCCGTTGCGTGATAGCCAAAGTGAAGAAACTGTCCCTGTATCTGGAGGTGTGTGTTTTCACACTTCTATACCTTTTGCCTGATGGAAGAGGGGAAAAAGAGGGAGTGACCAGAGTGCAACTAGTCCTCAATTATGCTGGTGACCTCAATTATGTTGGTTTGTGTGATGGTCTGGGCTGCGTCCACAATTCTCTGCAATTTCTTGCCGTCTTAGATGGAGCTGTTCCCAAACCATGCTGTGGTGCATCACAAATTATTATATTACTGGTACTTGCTCATTAGCTTTTATTTCAGACTTTAAGAAATAAATTTGACTAACAATCTATGGACAAAAATGGAAGCTTTTGATCTCAAGTTCAATGGCTTGCATTGGTAGCTCCAAATTTGATGAAGCTTCCAAACTGAATTAAACCAAGATGTTTGAAAACCGTCTTTCTTAAGTAGAAGAGTCAATATTGTCTGGAGCCTCCTGCATCCACCAGGGAGACCATCCCACTAATGTGGCTGCAGATGTGAAGAGAGCACACAGGAAAGATGGTAGATCAGGCAAAGGAATGCATGGAGAGATGCAAACTGCTAGAGTAACGCAGCAGGTCAGGCAACATCAGGCAGCATAGCAGTAGAGTTTCTGCCTCAGAGCCAGAGACCCGGGACCAATCCTGACTAAGGGTGCTATCTGTACCGAGTTGGTATGTCCACCCTGTGAATTTTCTCCAAGATCTTTGGTTTCCTCCTGCACTCCAAAGACGTATAGATTTGTTGGTTCATTGGCTTGATATAAATGTAAATTGTCTCCAGTGTTTGTAGGATAGTGTTAGTGCGCGGGGATCGCTGGTTGGTGTGCCAAAGAGCCTGTTTCCACGCTGTATCTCTCAACTAAACATCCCTGGAAAACATTGATAGGTGACCCTTCAGACTGATTTTGTGTTATGGGGAAGAAAGCTGTAAGAGGGAAGGGGGTAGGACAGATAACGTCCTAACACAGGCGAGAAGGGTTTTTGACAGTCAGATGGTTGGACAGCGGCCAGATATGAAAAAAAAAGAATGTGAGAGACAAAAGGATTGAAGATTTGCAAGATTTGCAAGTGAAAACAGCAGAAGGAATATAGGGGGAGGGGGAATGAGGGGAAGGGGAAAAATAGGTACCTGCCCAGGTGGGTCACAACAGAGGGGATGCAAGAAATGAAGATGTGAGGGAGAAGAGGAAGAAAGAAGAGGATGATTTGTTAAAATTTACCAAAACTAGGAGAATTCAATGTTAATTCTGTTGGGTTGTAAGCTATCCAAGTGGAATATGAAGTGCTGCTCCTTCAGTGTGCATGTGGCCTCACTCTGGCAGTGGAGGCGGCCCTGGACAGAAAGGTCTTTATGGGAATAGGAAGGGAAATTAAAATGGATAGCAACCAGGAGATTCATTAGGCATTGGCAGAACAAGTGTAAGTGTTCGGCAAAATGGTCCCTGAATCTACTCTTGGTCTTGCTGCCACCTATTATGAATTTTACGTGTAACTTATGTATCATTTGTGTGTTGGTCTACTGTGAAACTGCTGAAAGCAAGATTTTTTAAAAATTGCAACTCTGCCTTGCTGTCCTCGTGCATATAATAATAAACCTGAACATGAACTTGCAGAGCAAATAATGGGCACTGTGTCAAAAACAGATATTGCTGAAAACTCAGGTCAGGCAATATCGGTAGGCAGAGAAACAGGGTTAACTTTTCATGTCATCATGTTAACCTTCATCAGCACAGCGTCACTGTGGTGTGACTAGTCTCTCTCATTAGCCATGTTTTCTTGTCAGCATTTTTTTGGCTTGCATTTGCTCCCGATCTCTATTTTCCAATTAGGCTGACGTTGCTATAATTGGAAAGGAATGATTTATTTCCAGGCGAGGATTCAGTGTTACCTGAAGTCTACACAGCCCATGTTAACGTATACAGTTAACAGTTGCCCATGCCTTTCCAGGTAGCACATCTTCTGATAGGGTGAGAGCTCTCATGAGTTACTGGCATCTGGCTGGAAAACATACACTGTGGGCAATGGAACAATGGAAGGTCAGCTTGACACATAGATCTGGCAGCGCAGCAGACTTGATGCTGAGTGAAATAGCTTGGTTTTAGGTTTAGAGATACAGCATGGAAACAGCTCCTTCCACACATAATTCACACTGACCATTGATCACCTGTTTGAAGTTCTATGTTATTCCACATGCACATCCACTCCATACTCATTAGGAGCATTTTTTTTCTATAAAACCTGCATATCTTTGGGATGTGGGAGAAAACCAGAGCACCCAGATGGAACCTATGTGGCAACAGAGAGAACGTGTAAACTCCACACACACCATCTGAGGTCAGCATCGAACCAGTGTATCTGGCGCTGTGAAGCTGCAGTTCTACCAGCTGTCATTCTTGACCCATGAAGTGCAGCATTGTTCAATGTTTCTGGAATTGTAGCGAACTTTAACCATAAACTTGTTGTGTTCTGCAGATATCCGAGCACCTTTCTTACATTAGGAATGAACCTCTCTGTAGCCCACTAGCATATTCTTGCAGTCCCATAATCAATTTCCTGCTAATTTTACAGGAACAATGGGGAAGTGATAACTACTCAATGAAAATGCGGATTGCCAACCAACAGTGGTGGCTTTCTATTTAACAGTCCAAGACAAAGAGGTGGCAAGGTGTTGCTGTGGAGACAAAGGATTACTGATGCTGCAAACCACTGGAGTAACTCAGCAGGTCAGGTCGCATCTATGGAGAAAAGGTGATTTCTGCAGCCACACCTATTCCGTTTCTCCAGCTATGCTGCTTGACCTGCTGAGTAACTCCAGAATTTTGTGTCCATCTTCAGTGTAAACCAGAATCTGCAGTTCCATCCTACACAAATGTTTTGCTATGTTTGGGCAAAGACTGCCTCTGCATGTGACCTGTGCTTAAAGAATAAAGTCTGTAAGTGAATTTCACAGCTACACGATATATCCTGTCAGAGGGCATCACTTCATTACCATCTGCACCTTCTTCCTCCACTGTCATTCCCCTTAGGCTGGTATACAGTGGGCAGAAACTGATGGTCAGTTTAGACAACAATGATGTGCGAGACCCTTTCCAAAGGCTTCTGCAGGAGATCTCACACATTTTGTTAGCATTCTTTTTATTTCCTTATGTTGCCCATTGCCTCCCTACACTTCTTGATCAGTTGGGGGGGGGGGGGGGGGGAAGGAGAAGGAGGGAGGGGGAGGAGGGAGGGAGAGGAGGGAGAGGGAGGTGGGGAGGAGAAGGGAGAGGGGGAGGAGGGAGGGGGAGGAGGGGGAGGAGGAGGGGGAGGAGAATGAGAGGGAGGAGGAGGAGGGAGGAGGAGGAGGGGGAGGAGAGGGGAGGAGAATGAGAGGGAGGAGGAGGGGGAGGATGAGGAGGAAGAGGAGGATGATGATGATGATGATGATGATGATGATGATGATGATGATGATGATGATGATGATGATGATGACGAGGACTGGTTTCTCCAAGCTTGTCAGCCAGTCAAAGGGATCAGAGTGTCACAGCCATCACCACACTCTGTAAAAAATACTTGCTCCACAAATCTCCTTTAAATTTTTTAACTTTGCCCCTCTTACCTTAAAGCTATGCACTCTGGTATTAGATGTTTCTGGGAAATGCTGAGGAAAAAATATATATATTTAAAGGTTTATATATAGAAACTAACATGTGATGTACAGTAATTTTTTTAAGTAATTTTCACTGAGCTCTTCTCCAGGTTAATTCCCATCAAATCTGTGGATAATTAATATTGTAATATCATGAAAGTGAAGGGCTTTTCATTTTTGTTCAGACTGAGATGCCTGTGTGTGTGTGGCCACAGAATAGTAATTACTATCCATAAATTCATAATGAAGCCATGATATAGGTATTGCATGTAGATTTCTGTGGGTCACCCCACAAGCAAGACAGCACACAGTTCGAAGCTGGATTGTGCAATATGCATTGCTGGGGAGTTGCAACCACTTTCTAATTATCGTCATAGAGTCAAACAGTGTGGAAACAGGCCCTTCGGCTCAACTTGCCCACACTGACCAACATGTCCCATCTACACTAGTTCCACCTGTCTGCGTTTGGCCCATATCCCTCAAAACCTGTCCTATCCATGTACCGGTCTATTTATTTATTACAATTGTTTTAACAATTCCACGATTGCACAGCATATACATGCACCATTGCAATTTAACCATATAACCATATAACAATTACAGCACGGAAACAGGCCATCTCGGCCCTACAAGTCCGTGCCGAACATTTAATTACTATACAAATGCCATTAAATCAAATTTTACAACGTTAGTTCTTCCTATAATCAGTTTGCATGCCAGCTTCTCAACTCAGCATGATTTCACATTGTTAGAGCTCTATTCTTGAAAAACGGTTAGCTTTCCCTTTAATGTCAAAAGGCTGAGACATTAATGAACAGAAAATTATAAGTAGCATTTTATGCTTTGCAGAATTGGTTCTAAGTGGGCATTCTCAGAGCTGGATGTGATAATTTGTGAAATTTGTCCTGAAATGAAGCTTCAAGCCCTCTCTCCAGTGAATTCATGATTTAGATAGTGTAATTTCATATCTTTGGAAAATTGTCGCAATAAATTTTAGCAATGGTTCCAAAATAAACAATTTTGTAGCATCATTACAGATTTACAGTAAATTTAACTTTAACGATGTTTTGCATTTCTATTTCCAGTTCTCTCTACTAGTCTGATCACCCTCCTGAGTGGATGATGTGAGCATTCTCTCATTCAATCTACCATTAATTTTCCTAAAGCTGGTCTAATTGATTTGAGTTTGCAACGGTTTCTCTCATTTCCTCTGATGTTGATTCTTGTGTTTCTAATTTCACCGTAAAGAAAATTATGTAGCTAAGTTCCAAAGTAATAAAACAGGTCCCAGCATCATCAGCTGAGTTCATGCTGCCCAGTTTTGTTTTTATTCCAAACTTACAGTGTAATTTCTGGTACTTCTGTTTGCATGGACAATATTTTTAACTAGTATGACATTTTGCTCATTTAATAATAATCCATTAAAACTCAATGGTTGCCAACATCTAGTTAATAGCTACTTAAACTTTCAGTTATCAAATTCTACGATCTTGAGTTCGCCAAGCAGCTTCATGAAATAAATTAACCTAGGTCTTGAAGAGCAGTTAATTGAAATGGTCAAGTTATCCATATATAAACTTCCATAGAGTTTAAAATATATTTTGATATGTCATTATATGTATTGTGTTGCTGATTTTGTGTAAATCTCAACATATATCTAATTGACCTGGTACTCCTTCAATTTTCTAAATGTATAATTGTTCAGAGCATATGATAAAAAGATCTGGTTGCTTGTTGATGAAGAACATATCCAGAAACCCTAAATTTGATATTCTTAATGTTCTCACCATTTTAGGGCAATTAGGGCTGGACGATAAATTCTGAAATTGCTCACAATGTCCACATTCTGGAAAGGATTTTTCAATTGAAAATCCTTAAAGCATTGAATTATCTACAAATATTTGATACATATCCAGTACAGTACTTATAAGATACTTGCTCTAATTTTACAAATTATTTGAACGTCTGAGATGCTGATACTGTCACAAGTATGGTAGATGACTATTGTGGCTTGACAAAGCACATTTCGGGCTGAAACCCTCCTTCAGTCTGAAGAAAGGTTTTGGCACGAAACGTTGCCTATTTCTTCGCTCCATAGATGCTGCTGCACCCGCTGAGTTTCTCCAGCATTTTTGCGTTCCTTCTGGTGTAATTCATTTTTTGTGTATGGGGGCTACAAAGTAATATTTTAATTCGCTTGTTGCAATGATACAATTTATTTGTTGTCATTTGAACCTCATTGAGGTTCAAATAAAATTTGGTTTCTGCAGTCATACAAAGCCCCCGGCGGGCGATGGTAAATAAGTCCCGTGGCTATTAAAGCCGCGCCGGGCAATGCAAGGCCGTGCTCCGGGTCTTGATCTTGTAGCCCCTGGCGGGTGCTAGCAAGTCCCGTGGCAATTTGAAGCCGCGCCGGGCGATGTAAGGCCCCGCTCCAGGTCATCCTCAACCCCAGAACTCGGGCGGAGAAGTTGCGGAAGCTCCAAAAAGCGGTCTCCCACCAGGGACCCGCGGGCTCCCAGTGTCATGGTGTTATATGCAAAGTATTGCATATAAGTGGAATAGGTTTACACAACTAAATATATCCAAAATCCTTTATTCCACTGTCTCCACTATTTCAGAGAAATTGAGGTAGGTTTCTTGCCGATCCTGGGGCATGGAGTTAAGGAGGTGGGCGAGGGAGGGGTGAAGGTGAACAGTGACAGTAATAGTGGTGGCACAGTGGTGCAACAGTAGAGTTGCTGCCTCACAGCGCCAGAGACCTGGGTTTGATCTTGTCTATCGGTGCTGTCTGCATGGAGTTTGCATGTTCTCCCTGTGACCATGTGGGTTTTCTCCATGTGTTCCAGTTTCCTCCCACATTCCAAAGATGTGCAGGTTTGTAGTAAAATGGCCCAGGCATACAGGAAGTGTACGAGTTATCATTCGTCGGCACAGACACGGTGGGCTGAAGGGCCTGTTTCCACAATACGTGTCTAAACTGAACTTGATAGGTGATAGTGGACATCAGGAAGGGGCTGTGAGGCTCAGATTCAGTTCCAAAAAGCATTTTCATGGAAAATGTATTGATAGTTTAGTAATTTGACATTCATACATATTAAGCAGCTCAAATACTTTGAAGGAGTGGTGTTAAAACATCATCAACACCTAGTTAGAACAAGTTAAACATTCTGTGCCTGTAAATTGTAAAGCTAAATTTAAGGCACACTTCTAAAAGATGAGTAGATTGTATATCGACGGGGTCACATGCTATTTAGAATCATCAAAGTGGTGTAGTCTGAAATATGTACAAAAAAACACAAAGTTCTGGAATAACTCAGCGGGTTAAGCAGCCGAATCGTGACCTATTCCTGTCTTCCAGTTACTCCAGCGCTCATATTTTTGTTTTATAAATCAGCATCTGCAGATCCTCATGTATCACCTGAAATGTGAATTATCTTGCCTTGCCTTCCTAGCTCACCATTTAAATCTAGTTCCTTTGGTTCCTGATCAATATGGTTTAAGTTTTTTTAAATGGCAGGAAGCATAACGAGCCTATCGTTGAGAATTAATCAATGTGAGCATGAGAAATCTCAGAAAAAATAGAGACAATAGATAATGTTAGTAAGGGAAGATAGTTAAAATAATGATTGGCCATTATAGCGAGACACGTGTTGTTAAAAATGTAATCTTTATTGAGTTAAACAGCTCACGTGCGACTGGGGAGGGTTCTCCCAAAGTTCTATGTATATAACAGGGCACACCCCAAAACCACATCACGTCTTCTTCCCACCAAACCTAGTCACATGACCCCGCCAGTCCTACGGCTGATGGTTCGACCAATAAGTGGCCTAACCACCGGGTGGCGCCACACCATAATCTTTTAGAAAATAATTTGAGGACAATGTTGTGATTATTGTGCATGAAGACAGAGCAAACCAACCCCAGTAGAAACAAGCAACTGTAGATGCTGGTTTACACAAAAGGGTACAAGAGTGAGGAAACAAGCAACTGTAGATGCTGGTTTACACAAACCAACCCCAGTAGAAACAAGCAACTGTAGATGCTGGTTTACACAAAAGGGTACAAGAGTGTGGGAGTAACTCACTGAGGTCAGGCAGCATCTCTGGAAAATATGGATAGATGCCATTTTGGGTCGGGACCCTTTTGGGGAGGGGAACTTCTTCAAAGTAGCCATAAATTAGGAGATTTTACAGTGGAGCAGTCAAAATGTAGAAACATGGAACTGCAGATTTACACAAATGGACACAAGGCGCTAGGGTAATTCAGCGGGTCGGGCAGCATCGCTGGAAAACATGGAGCGGTGAAGTTTTGTGCTGAGCCACTTCTGCCCAGTAATGCTCCAAGAATGACTCTTCCATGCTTTCTGGGGTAATCTCCTGCAGTGAGTGCCATCATTTGATTTCATAGAATCCAATTGTGTTATTTTAGCTATACTTTGTACTTCAACATCATTCTGTTTCACATTGATTTCAACACCATCCTAACATTGTCAAAAGAACAATATAATACTCCTTAAACATCAGGCTCAGAGTTCGGTATTCCGACTGCGCAAGCCCAGGTCATAGGTCACTGGCTATAAACATTCTCGGTAGCTGTGCAACTGCGTTGTGAGCAGGCTTGCGTTTCGTCTGTGGTTGGGTTGGGGCCTGGGTCTTCGGCACTGCGGGCGCTGTTGAGTTGCTGCTGGGCCGTCCCCGTCCCCTCCCGGGTGTCCAGTCCATGTCCGGGGGCTGCCGGAGGTCTCCGGGGTGGCCCTGGGCTGGCGGGACGGTGGCGGCCCCGGACGTGCAGCCGGCGCAGAGGGTGGAGTCGAAGATTCAGAACATCCTCGAGAGGAGAAGGTACACTACATCCACTGGCTCTCGCTTGTCCATTTTCCTAGTTATATCATCCAAAAATTACTGGAGGTTAGTCAAGCATGAGTTCCCCTTCATAAATCCATGCTGACTCGGGCCGATCCTGTTACTGTTATCCAAATGTGCGGCTATCTCATCTTTTATAACTGACTCCAGCATCTTCCCCACCACCGATGTCAGGCTAACTGGTCTATAATTCCCCGTTTTCTCTCCCACCTTTCTTAAAAAGTGGGATAACATTAGCTACCCTCCAATCCAATGATTTGGATGAAGGGATTCAAAGTAACATTAGCAAATTTGCAGATGACACAAAGTTGGGTGGCAGTGTGAACTGTGAGGAGAATGCTATGAGAATGCAGGCTGACTTGGACAGGTTGGGGGAGTGGGCAGATGCATGGCAGATGAAGTTTAATACGGATAAATGTGAGGTTATCCACATTGGTATAAAAAACAGGAAGGCAGATTACTATCTAAATGACGTCAAGGATGAGAGGGTATCTTATTGAAACATATAAGATTGTTAAGGGTACACAAAAATGCTGGAGAAACTCAGCGGGTGCAGCAGCATCTATGGAGCGAAGGAAATAGGAAACGTTTCGGGCCGAAACCCTTCTTCAGACTCCTTCTTAAACACAAGATTGTTAAGGGTCTGGACACACTAGAGGCAGAAAACATGTTACCGATGTTGGGGGAGTCCAGAACCAGGGGCCACAGTTTAAGAATAAGGGGTAAGCCATTTAGAATGGAGACAAGGAAACACTTTTTCTCACAGTGAGTTGTGAGTCTGTGGAATTCTCTGCCTCAGAGGGCGGTGGAGGCAGGTTCTCTGGATGCTTTCAAGAGAGAGCTAGATAGGGCTCTTAAAGATAGCAGAGTCAGGGGATATGGGGAGAAGGCAGGAACGAGGTACTGATTGGGGATGATCAGCCATGATCACATTGAATGGTGGTGCTGGGTCGAAGGGCCAAATGGTCTACTCCTGCACCTATTGTCTATTGTCTATTGAGGCGTGGGTCCATCGTTCTCTCTTTGTTGAAGGAGTTTACTTCAGAAGCATGGAAGAGTCATCCTTTGCATATTACGGGACCTTTCTATTGGTTTTCTCAGTCTTTATGGACTCAAGCAGGCATATAATACTAACTAGGGCACATGCTGGCCAAGTACTAAAGACTCACAGGTTTATTATAAAAGGAGAACACTGGAAAATCTTAGTGAGTCACTCCGCATCTGTGGAAAAGGAAATGGAGTTAACGTTTCAGGTTACAAGCCTGACCTGATGGGTATTGTTAGAATTTACTGTTTTTATTTTAGATTTACAGGAGCTGCGGATTTTTGTTTCTCACCTTCAGGTTTATCAAATGGACCAGTGGAAATTGCAGTTGACGACAGCACTATTAGTGACGTAATGTTTAAGAAGGAACTGCAGTTGCTGTAAAATAGGTTGACAAAAATGCTGGAGAAACTCAGAAGAAGGGTCTCGACCAGAAACATTGCCTATTTCCTCTGCTCCATATATGCTGCCTCACCAGCTGAGTTTCTCCAGCATTTTTGTCTACCTGCACTTTTAATGACGTTCTCCACAATAAATTGTTTAATGATGTACTGTCACCAGGACTGAACATGCTAAGTAATTTCATTATAATCAGAATATTTCACTGTACCTTAGTTGGTTAAGTGACAATAAACGCGAACTGGAACTTGAACTTGAGATAGTGTCACCATTCCTCTGAGCACCATGGTTGCAAATGAGCTCATTAGCGGTGGATTTACACTGCCATTACATGTGACTGCTGAATCCTGTCCCCATTATTTAAAAAAAATTACATCAGTTATCTTCCTCACTATTGGGATGGACATTGATTTTCTCTGCAAGTTGTCAATACTATGTATTTCAGACATCAGAAGACCTGAGTAGAACAGATACCAAACTGAATATTTTATTAGTTCATTCATTGGTTATTAAAAGTAGCAAATGTAGCACACCTATTTTCTGGATAATTAATTTCCCCACAATTCTATTTACATTATGGATCAAACGTCCACAACCATCTCTGGCCAGAAGTGCCAGGTGGGTGACCCATCTCCACGTCCTCCTACGAACCCGAAGCCAGTGTCCAGTCAATTTCATTAAGTCACCATTATATTGAGAAACAGCTAAGATCGTAGATACAGTGATGGTAATGAGAACCAGGCAACATGCCAGCTGTCCTACTGAATAAAAATATACCCCGTAAGTAGAGTATCAGGTCCAAAAGACATATTTTTTACCCTATACAAACAATAAGGGTATTTTTGAATGAAACCCCTTATATCCTAGATCAAGTTGAGCCTATAGCTGCCTAACCTACAGTCAACTGGTGTGCCCATAGCCAAGCCGAAAGCTCATAGCCTCTCAGCAAGCTGTTCCAGTACAGGCAGAACACTGGTATTGACTCAACAATGTGTTAAATTCCCCAGCTATATGTCCTGTTCCAATCTCACTTACAGATTATCATCCTATCAGTTTACTCTCAAATTTCAGCTTCGTGATCGAAGCTGTCATAAGATCATAAGTGATAGGAGCAGAATTATGCCATTCAGCCCATCTAGTGTGCTCTGCCATTCAATCATGCCTGATCTATCACTCCTAACCCCATTCTCCTGCCTTCTGCCCATAACCCTGACATCCATACTAATCAATAATGTATCTATGTCTGCCTTAAGGGCCTGTCCCACTATACGAGTTTATCCAAGAGCTTTCCCGAGTTTAAAAAAAAATCAAACGCGTGGTAAGTACGTAGAATGTACCTAGCAGGTACGTCAGAGTTTGAGACCTCTCTTAGCGGCTCGTAATGCTAACAGCAGGTGCTCAGGAAATGCAGTAAGCTTGTGAAGTTTTTCAGCACTGTGAAAAATGTCCACGAGAGCCCCGAGTGCCTAAGAATGGCTATTACCGTAATGCTCCGAGTTCGAATCAGGGGAAACTCGGGAGAACTCTTGAATTACCTCGTACAGTGGGACAGGCCCTTTTAAGAGTATCCATTGACTTGGCCTCCACAGCCTTCCGTGGCAAAGAATTCCACAGATTCACCACCCTCTGACTAAAAATCAACAGCAATATCAAGCAATGCTCACTCATGACCTGCGCATGCATGGCCATTTGGGTTTCATTAGGATTACTCAGCTGCACATCTCTTTATTGTTTATGGTTCAAACATGGATCAAAGTGCTAACATTTAGAGGTGAGGTGAGAGTGATTGTCCCAAATTTAGGACAGCATTTGATTCAGCGTGGGATCAAATAGACCTGATAGAACTGGAATACAACTGAAATACTCAATTCTTGCCAGGATGTGTAGAACTCTAACAACTCATAGGAAGCTCAACTTTATCTAGGACCATGCAGCCAACTTGTTTGGCATTCTGTCTACTACGCTCCCATTCATTCTATTCTTCATCAGTGTGCAATATCTGCAGTGCGTACTTTCTGCAAAGTTTATGGCAGTTACTTATCCAGGTTATTGGGTAAGTAACATATTGGACATAGAAACATAGAAAATAAGTGCAGGAGTAGGCTATTCGGCCCTTCGAGCCTGCACCACCATTCAATATGATCATGGCTGATCATCCAACTCAGTATCCTGTTCCTGCCTTCTCTCCATACCCCCTGATCCCTTTAGCCACAAGGGCCACATCTAACTCCCTCTTAAATATAGCCAATGAACTGGCCTCAACTACCTTCTGCGGCAGACAATTCCAGAGATTCACCACTCTCTGTGTGAAAAAAGTTTTCCTCATCTCGGTCCTAAAAGATTTCCCCCTTATCCTTAAACTATGACCCCTTGTTCTGGACCTTGTGTAACATACAGGACCTTGTGTTGGGAAATGAGCCTTGCCAAGTGACTGGTGTTACCGTGAAAGAGCATTTTGAGGATAGTGATCACTTAACACAACTCCATAAGCATTAAGATTGATTTGAACTGGGAGATGGCTATACCTTGGAGGAACATACTATATTGGAGCAAGGCGAACTACAATGTTATTAGACAAGAGGAAGGAGGGTACACAGGGAGCAGTTGTTATTGGGTAAGGTCGGATCTGACATGTGGGAGTCATTTAAGGGGCAGTTGATTGAAGTTCAGAACCGGCATGTTACAATAAGGAAGGATAAGGATAGCAAACCCGGGATGGACAAAGTGGTTATCATTTTAGTCAAAAAAAGGAAGTGCATGCAAGGTCAAGGTAGACAAAATGCTGGAGAAACTCAGCGGGTGAGGGAGCATCTATGGAGCGAAGGAAATAGGCAACGTTTCGGGCCGAAACCCTTCTTCAGACCAAGCATCAAGATTGTTTTATTTTCATATGTCCCCGAGAGAACAATGACATTTTTACTTGGAGCAGCACAACAGTATATGTAAACATAGTACTCTGTAAACAGTATAATAAATGAGGAAACAATGTTCAGTGTGTGACAGGCAGAATCTGTGGATGGAAATGGACAATTTTACAGGTTCAACCCTTCTTCAGACCAAAGAAGTGGCCTGACACGTAAATGTTGTCTGTCTGTTATGCTCCACAGATGCTGACTGACCCAAATAAATCATCCAACAGTTTCTTTTTTTTTGCTCAAGATTTCTCCATCTGCATTGTCTTATGTCTCCATTAAGCAGATCAGGATTGATATAATAACTACTTCAACTCCTCATTCCCATCTACTCACAGTTGTATGTCACCTCTTAGTTTATCACATATCAATTTACCTCCACCATTTTCTGCCACTACTGTTTGAGTTCCAATGACTCACAACCGTTTAAATGGGAATAATATGCTTGATCTCTTTTGTTGCAATCTCTTATTTTAAAACATTGAAACAGATTTGCAGATTTCTGATTTCTCTGCTATAATATTTGTACACCACTTTGTGTTTTTTAATATCTAGGATGTACTTGCTTTCTACTTCCACTATAAGTGTTCCCTTTGGTCTGAGGGTAATAAACTCAGTTTAAAAGAAAATAACAATATGCTGAAAACCCCAAGTCAGGAAACTGGAGAGGAAATGTATTTTAAATGTTTTCTGCACAATCTGCAAATTGGCCTGGCAAATAGATAAAAGCAACATGCAGAGGAGTTTAAATATACTCCTGGTGTCTACTGGAACATTGTGGGCACTTTCTGGGATTGGGACTTGTGAGACAGCTGCATGCAGTGAAACTGAGGAGCACGTTCCTTCCTGGCACTCAAGTGTATGTGCCCAAAGAACAGGCATCTAAAGCATACTGAAGGCTGTGGTCGACAGGTTGATTGCTCTCTGCAACCCCCAGAGCACCAGGCTACAAATAAACAAGTGGACTTTATGTCAGTTGCCATAGCAATGCTCATGACCACATTGCAAAAGCCCATATTTCCCCGCATGAAAGCGTGCTGCAAGGTATTATAAACGGCTACCGCTAACGTGAGAAACTGCTATTATATTGACAGCAAGCAGCACCAATGGAAAACTTTGTAATCTCATCCAAGGTGAGATGAATTGGGCGCAGTTCGCCACACCTTATCAAGAAGCTAATTACTTGTGCCTTAAGAATATTTTAGCAATCCATCTCTCCCACCCCTTAAGAAGGGGACACAAAGTGCTAGAGGAACTCAGCAGGTCATACAGCATCTCTGGAGAACATGGATAAGTGACGTTTTGGGTCGGGATCTTTCTTCAAACTGGCAGTTCAGAATGGGAGTTTCAAAGACTTACTACTCTGAGTAAAAAAATAATAATCTTAACCTAACCCTACTTGTAATCTCTGGTCTGCAGTTCTTCAGATAATCATCAGTGAAGGTCTCCTTGCAGCTCAGCTAATTTTTTCAGAGTTCTGTTACTGCACATTGAAATACAGAGACAAGGTGATTGGAAACAAAAAAATAAAATGCAGGGTAGAGCTGGAGATCAGATATGGGCTGATGTAATGAGCTGCACTTTGAAATCAAGTCCCTCAGCTCTACATCAACAGAACTGGAGTGGATGGGTGAACAGGCAACATAGGTGGTGGGTTTGGGCAATGGGCTGAATTCAGTGGGATCTGACCCATTGGGCAGTGAGCTGAATTCAGAGGGATCTGGTTCCAGGGCAGTGTGATGAATTCAGTGGGATCTGTTCTATTGGGCAGTGGGATAAATTCAGTGGGATCTGGCCCTTAAGACAGTGAGATTAATTCAGTGAGATATGGCGCACTGTGTTTATCTCCCCTCCCATCCCATGTTTCCATTTCACATTTACCAAAAGATGAAATTTAGAATTTACCAGATTGGAGGATTGTGTGAGATGCAACAGGAATGTGTGTGAGGGAAACTTTTGTGTGAGAATTGTGTGAAAGGTGTATGATCCAAGAGTAACAGGAGAGTTGCCACCAAGTCAAGCATGTTGAATTCATCTCTTTTCCATCTCTTGATCCAGCCAAAACTTGAGCCACTGCTAGTTTCCACTATCACCTGACATCACTCTTCTCCTGAGCTTGTATCCCTCCATGCCTCCAGTTATTCCTGATTTTAGCATTTGCATGATATCTCAATCTGGACTCTCTCCAATCCTTAATATTCCTGGATTCTATCTTTTCTTGACTCCCAATGTTGATTTTCTATTGATCTCAGTCTCTCCTGATGACAGCCCTCACCTGTCCCTGACCTTTAAATTACTATTTCCCATTTCCCTACCTATTATTCTCCTCACCACTGTCAAGGTTAAGATTTTCCGATGACAGATTTAACCATTGCTGAATAATCCACTTTAAGAATATACTGAATTTAACTCTAGGCTTTCATATGTATCAAAAGAAAAATAATATTATTGAACTGACATTCGGAACCAAAGAAGAACTATGTGCAAGTTTTAGCAAAGATAGTTTTATTCCACTAAATAAAAACATATATTTTTTAAGGTAAATGACCTTTCAAGTTGCTATAAGTAGGAGGTATTCTTCAGATGAGTTTGGATACAAATTTTGCTTGACGTTTCTGGTGATGATTTAAACATTATCAGAAAGTTATTGTTATTGTTATTTATTTATTAAATCATTGAAAACATTAGCGATGCAGTGATGCTGGTTTCTGACGGACAAAATAATTTAAACATTATCAGAAAAGATTGGGTGATATAAAGCCATCCAATAAAGGAGAACCTCAGGAAGTTCAGATCAAATCTGATTTCAGATGCTTCACAGCACCTGCAGACACAGAAATAAGAGATAATTATGTTATTCTTTTTTATATGTTGAACTTATTTGAATCATTGCTCCTGGGGACCTTCAACTCTTCCACATGACCGGCTCTAGTTGTAAGTTTCTGGAGGGAGTCACATGTTACGTTCTGGAGATTAATGTGCAATAAACCAGAAATGACCTACAGTATTATTCCAATTAACAATTAAAATCAGTCGAGCCATTCTAGTATAGAATATTTCCACCGCTTTATTAATAATTGAAGGTATCTTTCTTTATATTTCTGACGAATCTCCATTGTAATAAGAAGAGAGATGAACTATTCAATCCACGGTAGATTCAAACCAGGGAGAATATAACAATTTATATGCTGACTGTAGTTATGTCAGTGTTGGTTACTTTGTGAAAGCTAATGTAAAAACCCTGTTGAGAATTGCTACTTTGATGAGTTTGTGGCATGATCAGACTGCTTTTGGCTAACACACATATGTAATTTAGTTCTAAACATGTCCTTTAACATTTAAGGTGCATTCTGTTTTTCTCTCCACACATGTTCAAGAAATCAAGTGACTGTGAGTGTTTAATTTTCATATATGCCAGCAATAAAAGGATGAATTTCTTAGCTGCTGCTGCATAACAGGCCCTTAACATAACATAACTATATAAAAACAAATAATATAATCAATTAATAACAGTAATACTTAGTAACTATAATAGTGCAAACCTAAAGTCCATAGTGCAACCAAAAACACAATCCATATAAGTGCGGCACAGTGGCGCAGTGGTAGAGTTGCTGCCTTACAGCACTGGAGACCTAAGTTCGATCCTGACTATGGGTGCTATCTGTATGAAGTATTGTACGTTCTCCTTGTGACTACCTGGGTTTTTCTCAGGTGCTCTGGTTTCCAAAGACGTGCAGGTTTGTAGGTTAATTGGCTTTTGTAAATTGTCCCTAGTGTGTTGGATACAAAACCTGGATAACATAGAGTTAGTGTATGGATTATTGTGGTCAGTGTGGAGTTGGTGGGCCGAAGAGCCAGTTTCCATGCTGTATCTCTAAACTAAACATCATAGTTGCTGAGGTAGTGGCTAGTGTTGTGAGTGTTCAAGATTCTGTTGGTTGCTGGCAAGAAGCTGTTCTTGAATCTTGTGGTGACAGTGTTCAGGTGCCTGTACCTTTTTCCTGATGGTGGCAGCATAAAGAGAGTGTGGCCAGTGTGATGTGGATCTTTGATGATATGGGTGACCTTTTGACTTTTCATTCCTGAAGTCAACAATCTGATCCTTCGTAATGTTGAGAGCAGATTATCAGATTATCAATCTCCATCCTGCACTTTACAACTCATCATTAATAATGATTTGACCAAAAGTAGAGGTATCATCAGTGTATTTGAAGATGGCATTGGAGTTGATGGCGTAACACCATCATGGGTATAGAGAGAGTAGACCCCCTGGAGGATATAGGGCTGACAACACAGCCTTGAGGCACTCCAGTGTTGATAGTTATCAAAGAGTAAAGCATGCGACACGAGCATGCGACAAGCGCGACAAAACCGGAAGCGGGGGCCGCGTGGAGGTCGAGTGATCCCCGTACAGGGCCGGTCCCACCAGCATGAGCCTGCATGCAGCGAGCGTGACCAAACCAGAAGCGGGGACCGTGCGGATGTCGAGTGAGTGACGTGAAGTTCGAGCGAAGTCCGCGGGAAGTTTGCGCGTGACGTACGGCGTCAAGATGCTGCGTACGGCATCGAGACGCTGCGCACGCCCGTCGAGGTGGTACTTATGGCGCCGAGGCGGCTGTGGGCCGGCAGGCCGTTGCCGCTCGGAATTTTTGAACATGGTCAGTTTTTCGGAGCCCCGCGCGATGCCGGGACCAGCTCAGCACAACTCCATACGGCTCTGGCGATCGAAGTGGGACCGGCCCCGCGAGGCCGTACGGCTCAAGCGACCACGTTAGGTCACGCTTGCCGCATGGAGTCGCATGCTCCTGGGACAGGCCCCTAAGTGCTGTTTCCAATTTGT
Organism: Leucoraja erinaceus; assembly: GCF_028641065.1. NCBI lineage: Eukaryota > Metazoa > Chordata > Chondrichthyes > Rajiformes > Rajidae > Leucoraja > Leucoraja erinaceus. Next base: position 37,577,637 of record NC_073381.1, on the reverse strand, counting down.
ACTAATTGTGGTCTGCTAATGACGAAGTCAAGGATCCAATTACACAGGGATGAGCAAAGACTGCATTTTCTGAGTTTGATGATGTTTGGAGGGGATGGTGATGTTCGATGCCAAACTATAGTTGATGATCAACTGCCTGTGGTTCTTAAGCCCCTGTCCCACTTGGGTGACCTCCACCGTGACCTCTGGCAAGTTTGCCCGTGACCCATAGTCGCGGCAAGGTTGCTACGAGGTCGTAGGAGGTCTTCGACACTTTCCTTCATGGTCGAGAGTGGTCTCCGCATAGTCGAGGCTACTGCTAGGTCGCGGCGTATTTTTCAAAATGTTAAAAAAAATTGACCGCGACAAAAAATATGTCGCCGTGGGAAAAAATTATATTTTTTTAGTCGTAGGTCTAGTCGAAGCCGGTAGTAGTAGGTCGTGTTGCTAGTTGTAGGTAGTCGGAGTTGGTCGAAGGTAGACGACGGTTATAGCATCGGAATGAAAAAAAGTTCAGTGGACAAAAATAGTAATTTAAACAGCAGAACGTCACCTCTTTCACACCAAGGCATGTTCATTCATAGCTGGAGAGTTTTTTGGAGATGGCACCAAAAAGGCAGCAGCACAGGGGGAGGGCACAACCCTAAAAAAACCTGCCATGCAGGTGTTGCCCACCCAGGAGGAGGAGTGGCAGGAGGTGATGCCACAGGAGATGATGGTACAAGAGGAGGTAGCCCTTCATGAGAGACCCCTGGAGAAGGAGACCAGGGTGGTAGTATATATCCTCACCACCACCCTATCCTTCACTGCCTCATTTGAAGGCAGCAAAGCAGCCCTTTCTCCTGTGCCTGACACAGCATCAGAGGCAGATGCCCCATTGGTGGCGGGGGAGGGCTGGAGGAAGGTTATACCCTACACCTTCACCAGGCAGCAGGAGGGGAACCTTGAGGAATGGTTCCAGCAGAATGCGATCCTGTATGAAAAGGAAAATGTGGGGTACAGGGACAGGGACAAGAATGGCATGCTTGCCATCCACTGCCCCACATGTGTGCTTAAAGTTCCATCTTTTGTCAAAGCCCAGCGCCACTCTCTTCCAGTCACCTGGTGTACTGGGACAGTCCATCACATCAGCTCCATTCACCCATTGAGACCTCTTCTTGTGCTTCCTCTTCACCCTTGCTCTTCCCCTTCTGCCTTTCTTAAAAGGCTGCTGAAGCAAAAGGGCTACTGCAAACAGCAGTAGTTGTATTTTTACTAACATTCGCCAAACTAGTTCCTTCCTTGCTTGCATGGTTCAGAATGATTTAAAAAAAAACCTAGGAGGCATTTTTAATGAGGAAAAAATGCAGACATTACATCATTTTATCAGGTGATCATTTGAGCTCTAGACACTCGTCACTGGTCATTGTTGGTTTTTGGCATGGTCCTCTGAGGTGGAAGGGGGTCGTGCTCATTCATGGGCCAATTTGCCAGAGACCACCCTCGAATAAAACGTACCTGGCCAAGGCCAGTCTTCAACATAGTCGAAGGAGGTTGAAGGAGGTCTTCTTCATAGTCGAGAGAGTTCTTCAATATAGTCGTAGGAGATCGAACACATAGTCGTATAACACATAGTAGGAGGTTGTAGGTCACTGCGACCTTGATTTTTTTTTTAGTCGCTTAAGGTCGCCAAAGGTCGCGGTGGAGGTCGCCCAAGTGGGACAGGCCCTTTATTGTCTAAGTGATCTAGTGTAGAGTGGAGAGTCAACAAGACTGCAAACCCTATTGATTTGTTGGGCAGCAGCAGAATAATAGTGTGTCCAAGACCAGACTTATACAGGAGTTGATATGCGACAAAACCAACATCTCACGCTAGTTCTGAAGAAGCAGTTCAGGTCTGAAGAAGGGTTTTGGCCCGAAAAGTTGCCTATTTCCTTCACTCCGAGATGCTGCTGCACCCACTGAGTTTCTCCAGCATTTTTGTGTACCTTCGATTTTCCAGCATCTGCAGTTCCTTCTTAAACATCTCAAAGCAGTTTCTCACCATAGATGTTAATGCCACTGGTTGGTAGTCATTGGGGCATGTAATCTCACTCTTCTTAGGGCACCTGTGTTATTCATGTCCTTTTAATGCAGATGAAGATCTCGTACCTCGGTAATGAAAGGTTGAAGTTGTCTGCAAAATCTCCGACCAATTGCATTAAAACTGTGCCTTTATAACTGCTAAAATAGTCTTGCTACCGCGATAACTAAAGCTGCTAATTTTATTTTTTCTATTTTGCAAGTACAGACACAAACACATTTTTAATGAATTCAACAGAATTATTTTTACAGTAGATTGGAAAAAAAAATCAATAAATGATTTACTGGAAAGAAATTTAAGAATTTTTATAACAGATTAAATAGTCGTAGAGTCACACATTTGCACAATGTGGAAATAAGCATTTTGGCCCATCACATTCATGCCTCCTGTCTATACTGATCCATTTGCCTGCATTAGGATTATATCCTTCTATGCTTTGCATGTTTAAGTAATTTTTCAAATGCCGGTTACAAATATTAATTGCATCTGATTTCACCCATCGTGTGGCAGGAAGTTCCAGATACCAACCACCTTCTGTTTGATAAATATTGCAACTGAACTAAAAGTGTTTAAACTCAGTTGAACCCGTACAGAATATCTCATTAAAAATGCAAGGTAATATAGTAACTATGAAACTGAAAAAATTCCTATGTGCTCCTAAATTAGAAATAAATTGCAAAGGGAAAGTTTGTGGAGAAGTTAATATCCTATAAGCTTATATTATTGCCCAAGTATTTCCTTTCAGCCCCAGGAGTGCCCGTTTAATCTTAAACAAGATGAAAAACTGATATTCCACTCGTGCTAAAAAGGCTGTTATTTTTAATTCAAACGTAAAAAAGCGAACATTTGAAGCTTCACCACAGCTGTCAAAGCAAACTGAAGTTTCCATCATTCAAAAGATTTAACTTTATCTTTCATTTCATGGGTAGGTAGTTAAAGGGACCTAAAAATATCATGAGTCAACAGGGAGATTTTTTATATATGTTCTCTTTCACTGGCTGAGCAATTCAGCCCATCAATCAAGCAGTTGGAAGTTCCTGCCACTTTCTTAGAAAATTAAGGTAATTACACAAAAATTAATATTAATCATACATAATCAAGCATCTGTGTTTCTCTGCAACTACATACAGTTCTAAAATTAGATTTTACAGCTTTTTTGAGAAATTTGCAAGTTAAATGAGCTTCCATTTAATCTTTGTGTAGGTAGATCATTTTAAGATTGATGGGTCATAACCTCATATAAAAAAAGGACTACGTCTAAATGCTTTTGTGGAATTGTGTGTGAATAATTACAATTTAGTTGTCACTGTCATAAGTCAGATTTAATTTGTAGGTAGCAAATTGCTATGCAATGAAGTTTGCTCTATGTTTGGACAATTTCTTATCATTCATCTTATTTTCCAAGATTAAGTAAAAGCATAACAAGTTTTGTAACATTAGGTGGCAAAACTATGATTTTGTTTTTTTCAATTAAAAAAATCTTCTCTTCAACTATCTGGTTTGTTCAAGTTGACAAATAAAATATTTCAGACACAAAATCCTTCAAGAATTAAATGTTTTATGATGTATGATGATGGAATGCTTAAAGGTATGCATGCATCAGACTCGTTCCTCCCCCAGGACCCAGTTAATCTCCTGCGAAGTTCAATAAATTGGGTGCTTACCTTATTACTCAGGCTGGCTTACAGCAATCATTTCTCCCAGCAGTGCATTAATACAAACCTATTCTTCACATCTGTTTGAATCTCCTCATAAATGCTCATTCCTTCTGTAGGTATTTGTTACCAAAGAATTTCTGACAAGTTTTCTTGCTTGGCAAGGCAAGAATAATCAAACACAGTATTAAATTATGCCATCCACCACTTGGATGTGTTCTTCAATGGTCCATTGATTGTTCAGTGAAACCCCATATCACTTCATAACAGCTCCATGTCTTTCCTTTTTGGGAAATTTGTACAGCTACTTTAGGAATCAATCCAGAAGCAAAAATGACAATGCAGCAATAGGAGTTGCTGCCTTAGAGCGCCAGAAACTGAGGTTCGATCCTGACTATGGCTGCTGTCTCCATGCAGTTTGTACGTTCTCCCCATGACTGCATTGGTTTTTCTGCAGGTGCTCCAGTTTCCTCCCACACTCCAAAGATGTACAGGTTTGTAGGTTAGTTGACTTCAGGAAATTGTAAATTGTCCCTCGTGTGCAGGATAATGCTAGTGTATGGGGTGATCACTGGTCGGTACGGACTCAGTGGTCTGGAGGGTCTGTTTTCACACTGTGTGACTAAAGCTATTTTAAGAACTAGAAAGCAGAAGCAAAGAAATGGGTTTGAAAAAGACAGTACAAGCAATTAGCCAATGAATAAAGAAGGACTGATAACAATAGCCAAACTGGTTGGTTAAAGACAAAAGAAGAAAGCTCATTATAAACATTTTAATCAATTTTATTTGAATACTGGCATGCTTTACATGGTAACAAAATATAAGGCCTAGAATATCTTTTGTGTCCTACAATTAGAAACACTGACACAAACATGACTGGGTATTTATTACACAGTTCATCCAGAAAATCAAATTGTTTCAGGCCTTTTTTTAACTTGGCTTGTTACACGCAGACATGCCTGGCTATATGCATTAGTGGCAGTGCATGCCTGGATGCCATTTACATCACATTCATTTGCAATTCCTACATAAATGAAAGGCATGAGCCACTGATGTAGTAATAACCTTTACAACATATAAAGATAGGCACAACATGCTGGAGCAACTCAGCGGGTCGGGCAGCATCTCTGGAGAAAAGGAATATGTGATGTTTCGTATTGAGACTCTTTTTCAGACTGAGAGTTAGGGGAGAGGCAACTAGAGTTATGAAAAGGTACAGAACAACTCAGAGCTGGCACCGAAGGCTCATGAAAGGTGGAGCCCACAATGGTCCATTGTTGGTTGTGGAAGAGGTGATAATGAAGGGATATGGACAGTGAAACTAACAAGATGACTAGGGTGGAGGAGGTACGGAGAGAGAGGGAATGCAAGAGTTACTTGAAATTTGAGAAATCAATATTCATACCATTGGGTTATAAACTGCCCAAGCGAAATATGAAGTGCTGTTCCTCCATTTGTGTGTGGCCTCACTCTTCATAACATATGTGTGGCTTACTCCATCCTTACCATCTTACTGAATTCCCAAGACTGTGAGGCCCCATGCATGGTGTGCTTTTATGTCTTCCTCCTTTTAAATTATTATTTGTCAATTGCTGTAGGTCTCTTTAGCGCCCCACTAGTCCAATTGCTAGTCCTACCCATAACCCAATCACACACCCGATCCCCATCACAGCCTCCTCGCTGTGACACCCCTGAGTGAATTTCAGGTCTGATTCCCTGACTCCATGCCTCCCTGCCATTCCAAGGCATCTCAGCAGTAACTATTAAAGGGCTTTCTCACGGTGCGACCTGAAGCAAGACTTAACAAGAGTTTAACATGGTGGGAACCTTCTGCGATAGCAGTACGGCATTCGTGGACCACCGAGGACCTCCGTGGCGCTAACGGCAGGTAGTCGTGTAACTTTGTAAGGTCGGGAGAAAATTCAAACATTTTTGAATTTCTCCAAGAGTGACTTGAGCAGCGTTGCAACATTGTATGAACGCAGATGCCAGTGCGATATCCGTGCGATATCCGTAATGACTTGCGGGTACCGTGGGAACTCCTGCGAACGGTAAACCCGGAAGCTTGACAGAGGGGACATAAGGTGAGTATAAAAGAGGGTCTCAATATCGCCAATGGACCATGTGTCCATCGAGGACGTCCCACCTAATTGTCATTGTTTGAGAATCTTTTTCACAGTAAAACGACTTGCAGAGATGCCTCTCTGAAAAGCGCAAAGAAAGGGGTCAAAGAAAGTCAGAAAGTTTTTAGCCATGCAGGTAAATGAGGAGGAAACTCAGCAAGAGAGACAGGTGGAGAGGCAAGAGGAGATGCCAGAGATACCACTGCCTGTGGGCTCCTTGGAGCACGGAGAGGGTGATCAAGGTGGATTTGAGATTGCCTCCCCAGTAGCTGTTGCCTCCCGAATATCCTCAGCAGACGATAACATAAAGGTAAGATGGTAGAAGGTAAGGCCATAACTTCAACAGGAAACAAGAGGGGGAACTGGTGGAGTGGTACCAATGCAATGAGATTCTCTATGACAAATCCAGAGAGGATTATAGAAATAGGGAGAGAAAGTGCAACCTGCTGGAGACGAAGGCTGCAGAGTATCCCCGGTGCTCATGTGAGTATCTATAACAATATATTAGTTTATGTACAGGAGAACAATTTAATGTTATCCATGATTTAAAAACATACAATGCTACAGATGTAAAAGTGCTGTTTTTGCAGTTACCTTTAATTTATCTTATAAGTCTGTCTGTTCCCTGCAGCTGCAATGTAAAAGTAGTGGCAAACAGACAAGCAATGAAAATAACAACCAGCCTGTACTCGAACCAACTTTGTATAGGCATGTCTGCAAATGAGCCAATTCTACGAACGGAGGATATTTATATAGTGTGTGAAAAAAAGTGACATAATTTGTGCCACGTGATTAACTACACTACAGTCCACGATGGTCATTCACGATTAACGGGAAAGATCGGGAGATGGACAAGTCACTCGCACAAATGACAGAATTGCCGAGTACCGTGGGAACTCTTTATCTACCCCCCCTTATATCGTGCGGAACTCGTGCTGGACCACGACCACTTCACTCTGGTGACATCTTGCGTCAGGTCGCACCGTGAGAACCAGCCATTACTCTGCAATCCCTGCCCTTGCTGAGCTCTGGAATCAGATCTACAGTGATGGTAGAGCAATGATCTCTTCCTTCCTTTAGACTCAATTTAGACTCTGTTGTGCATGACAACCTGGACCACAAAAAAACGACTCTGATTGTGGTACATGTGTGTGCTCTGTGAATGTGATGTGAGCATAATCAATGGTGGCTTACAATATATTGTAATTTTGGCAACGTTCTATTCTGAAGGAGATCTATTGGAAAAGAGTATGTCTAAAATATTTATCCA